>NC_092562.1:12263333-12595000 GCF_037975245.1 Apostichopus japonicus | reverse complement strand
AGTACAGTGACCAAAGAGTATTGTCCATATTGATGAAAACGTTAACATATACATATAAACGTGAACAACTTACCGCGAGAAAGTATATGTGAAGCCGGGATATCAGGTCTAGATGGCACCGTAGTATACAATGTAGCAAAAAGCAACAGCGATTCTCCGCTTAGAAATTGGTACGTGAAATGGTAATGAGGTCTTAATCTCCAAAATGAGAGTCACTCTGAAGGCTTTGCTTAAGAATAACTAAAACTGGAATTCGATCAACTTCTCTAGCCTTCACAATAAACAGCTGGAGTTATACTTCTACAAAATATCAGGTTGCACGTTTCCAAACTTGTTTCTTTCTTGTCAAACAACGAAACAGTTATGACGTACGGTAGGCAGCGAAACAAGTTGCGACTCGCTGTGTTGTGCGGAGAGAGTTCTTACGGGTCACCGTTTTGATCATTGTTTGTCCTTTCAAAGAAAAAGAATTAACAATGGTGCAAAACGTTCGCTTTTGATCTGTAATAAAATTAAAAAAACGGAATACCGACAATATATAGGCCTATCTCATCAATTTTCTATGAACTACAAGAGATTTGCAGGAGAGTCGCTACATGACTTTTGTCGTTTCCCTGTAGCGATCGAGGTCAAATGATTGCAAGGCCACATTTTGAGAGCACCCTGCTGTTCTGTGTTCATGTCAGGACTTCAAAAGGACAGTTTCAACTATAAAAATTAGTGCCTTTTAGGCCTATACATCAAATTCATTCATACCAAATTCAAAAAAAAAAAGATATTACGTCTAACCTATCATGCAAGCCAGTACTATAGTGCTGCAATTTCTCATTGCCAAGAATACGACGCTAACTCAGAGAGTACTCTGTGCGGGACATTCCTGAACTGAAATGCTGATGGAAAGTTCTAACTCCTACATTGAAAAAGTGAAACGCGACCCTCCAAAGAGTAGACCTACCTCTATATAAAGCCTGGGAAATAAATGAAAAGGGTTAAACAAATCACTAGTATGTGATATGGTCGATTTGAAAGTAAAGCAAATATATGCATGAATATGCATGCATATACTTTGAATATGCAAGAAAACATTTTAAAGTATGATCATGATAGGTTTGCAGTATGCCATCGTGTGTCTAACAATTCTAGCGAGTGGAAAATCAACAGGTCTGGATTTTGGGATTCCATGGTTGTGGATGTGTTCACGCCACAATCACCTTTTTTCATCCTAAAACAACCTATAACATTAAAGTACTTAGAAAGCAGGACTTGAGTTATTGAAACAAACAAACGTGAAGAAATAATTATGATCCAAATATGCCTCAGAATGCAGCCATTTGACGTCTAATCTAAGTTTATTATTTTATTTCTGGAAGAGGATCCTAGACGAGACATGTGAGTCAGCCTTAACAACCCCAGGGACACACTCCCCTCCCCCCCCCCCCACCTTGACTTGACACCACCTTTAATTTCACCTTCAATACATCATACTCATCGGTATGATCTGTATTATAAACAGGTGCATTAGAGAGCCCCATGCAGTTGCCTTAAAACAACTGCTGGCTTCTGATCTCAAATTGGAAATCTCCAACGCAAACTTGTTCGGATGTATAAAACGGTTGTCGTGAAAGTTTATTGATATTTAGGTCCTATACCACAATTAGAGAAGTGTCCACACCCGCCTGGAAACTTGGTTAATCAATGCTTTGAATAGGGCCGAAATCGACCTCTCGCAGTGACCTGTATGTCATGTTTTCAGTCGCCATATGTATGTGGCGACTGTTTTCAGTCGACATCATAAATTTTAATGCTTTGATGTTCACGATGATGAAATACATGATGGTATACAATTCAGGAGAATTGAATATGATTAAAGACGTTTTTTAATTTTTTTTTCTGTGTGAAACAGGGAGATTCTGTGTCACGATTTAGCATACGCGGCTTGAGGATGTCTTAACTAAACTGCGACCTTTTAAAGATTATCTCATTTTTGTAGCTTTACATCAAAATTTTGACTTTTTCCGTATAACGTGCCACGGTTCTTCAGCGTGAATCGACTTTTCTAGAAATTTGTCTATTTGGAATGTCGACTCGAAGGTTTAACTCGAAGGTTTGCCATTTTACCTTGAAATATAGATTTGTACTTCCTCGTTCGAATCAAATCCGTTATTCTCATTACAACCCAAGTTCTATTTTTCATCGGGGTGGTGGGGGGGGGGCTGGGGATAAGGTAGGGGGAGAATATGAGAATAAACCGTTAATAACTAATAATCTCATAGCACAATTGTTGAGCTTTATGAGATACAACAGTCATTATGATCGTGATAGGCCTAGCACCGACACTGGGGTGGCAGGGGGTGTTATTTTCCTTTATGGAAAATACTGTAAGTATTATAAAGGAAAAAAAAATAAAACATGCTCATTCAGTTACCATGACGACCCCAGTCACTCTACTTTTGCCTCATGCTTCCACGAAATATCTCCAAATTTGAAATCCTTTCATAGTACATATCTTTGCCTTATAAACTGTTATTACAATGTGGTTTAACCTAAAGAGGCAGCGGATTTCCCGCAATTTTCTCACGGAATTAACTCCGGACAATCTTTTTTTAAAAACTTTGTTCCGATTGCTTCGTGGTTAAGAAACATAAAATGAATACAACAAAATTTGATATTCTGTGCTCTATTTATTTGTTTTTGAGTTTTCTACAATTTTTAATTATACTGAGTACAATTTTTAGACTTGTCCAACATCATTTTGTTTACTATTACTCAGGGTGATATAAATCCATTCTGATTTCAATCTTGTACTCCTTGTAATTAATAACCTTGGGAGGAAATATTCTAATTTCAGCAACATTAATATCTCAAAAGAAAATAGGGAAAAAAAGCAAATTGTTACATTATACAATTTGCTCAGGTCTAGCAGGATAGGGTTTGCGCCCTCGACAATAATATTATGATTGCGATACCGCTATTCAATCTTTAAGTTTACGTCTATCCTGGAAGAAATAATTTCCACATAAAATTAATTTACTTTATCTCATAGGCATCATCATCATTATTGATTACGATAATGTTGTATTAAATGTTCACACGATTACTGTTCAGTGTCTTGAAACAAGGAATGCAAATGTAAATTGAAAGTTACAAATTCTACATAATTATTCCCAGCATCCAAATCATTAAATAAGGGTGAAATAATAAACTATTCTTTTCCGAACATGGTACATACAGATAGTAACAACATTTGGAATTAAATGCACATTTTCATCACATTTCAACCAGAGGGTTGGCTCATCGAGCAAGTGGGTTATGGTTGACAGTGATGTACCCACCACCCACAGCGCCAAACCATATCTAATCTACAAAAATGAACATTCCCAAAATCGAAGCAGCTGGCACTCAATTATCCACACGTTGAAGAGGAAATAGCCACCGGAAATATTCTTCTTCAGAATGATACATGCGTAGGGAAGTATGTCCATGGAAATGAACTTTATTTAGGATAAATCCTAACAGTAAAGTACATCTGGGATAACACGGGGCACGACAGATGGTTATTCTGTAAAGAAAATTCAAGAAAAGAATTATCGTAATATTTTGAAGCATGTTTATTTTGACGGAAAAGAAAAGGTTTTTGCGAGATTGTGTTTAACAAATCCGACATACACTTTTTCAAGCCATTCCTTCATAAGACTGGAACGATTGATGAAACACAGCTTGAGACATTTCTTTGTCCAAAATATTATAAAAGCTTATAATATATCACATCGATTGTCAATTCTGGTGAACGATGATGATAAAACTGCGATAGATTCATCGACTGCAGCAAAGAGGATTGAAACAACGCACTGACGTCGTCGTTAAATTTGACCTTCAGGCAACTAAAAGTTGTGTGAAAAATTCTTGACTAAAAATTGGAAAGTTCGACAACATGTCAAAACTATGAAGTTGCACGGGTTGAAAAGTTACGCTGTTCGTTAAATCTTGACAAAAGATGTTAAATTGTTGAATGACCGGTACTGCTGTTTTATGCATATCTTGACAACATTACAGAAACATAATTTTTGAGTAGTCAATCTACACTAACAATAACAATGACGTGACGAACATTTTTGAAATTGACGAGTGGTTATTAAGTTAGGTTATTTACCAAAATGTAAACATAATGACTTTTCAAGTAATACTTAGATGATTTGTTTTATTGCTAAACTGCCTTCATGTTGTGTTACACAGTCTTGGCGACTCGTCAAAAACACAATATTTTATGACTTTACAACTTTCACACTATACACCATGTTAACATGTCGGGGTGCTGTGTCATACCAACACGGTAGGTGTACAACGTTACGAACCACCGTTTGAAATGTATTCAGGGTAGCCGTATTGGTATTTATATTGTTGTGCCTAACCCGGTGGTCCATAGTCAACGCAATGGAAGCAGTTACAGTAAACAGGTCCAGAACCACATTACCCAACGTCTGAAAAGTAATGTTACCATTACAAATAGCAACCTGGCCATTCGGTACCATGCTGTCCCCACCACAGCGAAAGTCACAGCGGTAGCTTCAAGTACCTTCCAAAATATGTATACCGTGTGTATTCAAGAAAGTATGTAAGATTCAAAACTTACCAGCAGTCTTAGAACAAATAGCCTATGACGTCACAATTATTGTTTTCATTTGACGTCATGAATTTTAGTGTTTGCGATGAGCAATATGAAAACACTGAGGTATAGAGAGAAAAAGTAAAACTTGCTTACCTTGCTGACTTGTATCTCTGAAATCGACGCAGCCTTCACAGTCACAATATTCAATGCCAGATCCGCACCAGCCACTAGAAGAACAACAATAATTGGTACCATGCCCGTCACATTTCGCAGTCTCGCCATCCGGTGCTAAAAATCCCTCGCCACATCGGAAATCGGAACGGAAACTTGTTCCTACAATAAAACGGGTTATAGGGAGCGAAAGGGTTTAGGATGCATAAGGAGGAAGATTTGTAATGTTACGGAACAAAAACCAGGAGCTTCATGCAATGTATCGTTTTATGTGTTGGTATATGGAACTTTAAAAATGAAAAATTAAAGTGGCTGCCGCATATATTACCATCACATGTAAACAATCGCACGAAAATTTCACTTTTACCCGCAGTGACATAGGCCTATTGAAATCATTAATATATGACAATATACTTCCGTGCAGCGAATGAAGTGGACATTTCAACTTTTAAGTGGAACTGTTCGAAGATCTTTCTTTAAGATATGCGCATGTGTGCACAGTGTTGTACAAGATTTGCGAACAGTGTTCACCGTGAACATCCTATGTGATCAGTGGCGAGGGCTATGCGGGTTTGTGCGTATGTGTGGGCGCGTGTCTGGGCGCGTGTTAGTTTGAAGGGTGGTGGGGTAAGGTTGATTTTTAAAACGTTCAGTCGGGAGATTGTGCAATGTCTGTTAGGGAGAAAAGGTTTCAGAGAAGGTAGGCGAAAGTTGGGGCGGGGGGGGGGCAACATTCACTTGTCCCCCTCATTGGAACACCACTGTATGTGACACTGTAATCATAGCTGGTTTTGTAATTCCCTAAGTGGCTGATCTCAAATCAGTAACAAGTAACTTACACTTACAAAGGTATAACTGTACTATTTTAATCATCGTTTTTTTCACTTTTGTGAAAGAAAATAAAAACATCAATCTACATGCAAGCATTGGGTTGGTTTTCCAGACGTGCGCAATAATGTAGCTACAACACCATTACATATAGGTACTTCGACTATACATAACGCAGCTCAGTGCAATGCGTTCACAATTCTGAGCAGGCAATCAATCGGTACATGATGGTTCTCTTAGGCCTACATCGACGTCAGTGGTGAGGAATTTATGTTATATCGGACAATGAACATCAGCTATAGTGACACCACCCACCGCTTAACTTACATCTAGTGACTACCCCCAGCAACTTTTAAGAGAACCAAATTTGAACTTATCAAGTTATTGTACATTGCAAAGTTACTTAGGTGGCTGACTTTTGACATTCATACAAAAACATCCGTAAACGACAGATGGGGAGGTATATATTTAGGTATATATTTAGTCGGTTCAACAGCTTAATATCGTATCCTGTAATTCTTTAATTGTCTTTTAGTTACTTACGGTAGCTCTTTCGTGACATTCGAATGCCTAATACCTAACGTATACTTTTACAATGAACCACACAGTTTTCGTAAACGACCCAAAAGATCACCCCCAAAAAACACGAACTTTTCAAACTCATTTGAATATATTAAAAACAGGAACATGTCGATAATTATAAAGTGAATATCATACTAAACATAGAGATCTTGTACCACCCGCGACCGTCCGTAACCCAATGCGACGGCTCCCATGAAGTTTCTTCGAGACATGTGTTATAATCACTGCAGTTTACATACAATTGACCGAAGAAGTCATTTGTCAGAGATTAATCATTGATATATACAACATTAAATACTGGTTTGGATGCACAAATATGTAACTCTATAGTACTGTATATCAATGGTTTACTTACCTTGGGAGAAATGCAATGTCATAAGAGTGTTTGAGTTGTTGTTTCACTAAATTCCGCTTTTGGACAATTTCGTCAAATTTAGCAAAACGTAGCAATAAAATGGGAAAATAAAAGAAACACGACACTCATTCAAGTAGATGATACTGAATAAATTAACAAAGTTGATACTACCTCATGAACATGCTTTCGTCATATAATCTCTCAATCCATCTTGCTGGGGTGGTAATGTGACTGCTTATGACAAGAGTCGCATTGATTCTGTTATCAGACAGGCTAATCGTATTCTGGGTGGGGACCAGCTCACAATGGAGTGCATGTATCATAGTGTTATAGAGTCTAAGCTCGACGCCATCCTTGCCGACGAGAATCACCCATTGTTTCTAAATCTCAGCAGTGCAATAATATCTCGCAGTGGGCGGATGAGGCTTCCGAGTGCAATAACAAATCGACACAAATCTTCCTTTATCCCTCAGTGCATTAAGCTCTTTAATTTTCGTTTCAATCGTTAGTTGCCAGCTTTATCTTCCCGTTCTTGCCATCTTTACGGGTGTTACATTTGTTTTATCATCACGCCTTTAAACTTTTATACTTTAATTCTCTGATACTCCCATGTTTGCCATTCTTATGTCTTTTTACTCTTTATCATCTTGTATTTGTCTTATATGTACATATGCGAGCTTGTATTTTCCCTTTTGGGATGAAATAAACTTTTACTTACTTACTTACTTACTTTAGTCTCAAACTCTCTTACCCCTTTCATCTCTGAAATCGACGCACCCAACACAGCCACAATAGTCATAGCCAGATCCGCACCAGCCACTAGATGAACAACAATGATTCGTACTATTGCCGTCACATTTAGAGATTTCGCCATCCGGTGCTAAGTACTTCACACCACATCGCAAATCAGAGCGGAAACTTGTACCTTGAAACAAACAGACCGGGTATATGTGGAGTGGGATGTGCATTGGATGGAGAAAAGGAGAAATTCTTAGTAGCGACCATATTATAGAGTGGAACACTTTTATGGTAACAACACACATCAAACAAAAATGAGTACAACATATGAAGTAACAATAAGGATAACAACAAAGCTCGGAAACCAAGCAAAAGACTATAAGATGCATAGTTTTCACCTACACCTTTACAGCCATTTTAAGCAATCACCTTCAGCCTTCGGACACTGGGGTAAGTATGGCAGTTTTGTTGTATCAAACAATGATAAAAAGACGTCATTAATATAGTTGTCAAGGCTTTCGTTACAGATAACAATTCTAATTCCTGAGCATTTATAGCAACTTACCGGCGAATCTTTGGTCGACACAGCCTTCGCAACTACAGTGATCAGAAGAGCTACCACACCAGTTCAACGAAGAGCAACAAGGGTGCTCTCCAAGAGGGTCACAGATAGCCACCTCTCCGTTAGGGGCCAGGTAGTTACCGCCGCATCGGTTATCATCTCTGTGAGGTAGACGGTCATCTGTAATAACAGAATTAAACATAATAAGCTAAACTCATTTCAGGATGAAGTAACCGATTCAAAGTGAAGCATCGTCCTTTTTGCCTTATATTTTCTGCATTTGGGTAGGTCAAGCTTGGACAAAGTATCCATAGGCTAATATGACTGAAGATAAGGGGGCATCTTCTTTATCTTCAACACAGAAATTAATCTGATCCTTCTTATGTGTATTTTGTGCTTGAAAATTGATTGATATAATATATCAAGAAACAATTGAAAACGTTTCACTTTCTGGGCACCTGGTATTAACAAAGTAGTAGTTTTTTCATTTAAATTGAATTAAAAAAAAACACTATTAGTACTGGCGGAGTAGAGCAATTGAATCAACAACTCAATTGTGTATCTTTATTGGCTTTTAACATTGTCTATCATCAGCAAATTACGCCAAAGTATTTGAACCAGAGAAACCGTAAAACCTCCAAATTATTTGCTATGTGAATTTATCGGATGTATTAAAATGTTATTGGCAGACTGGGGATAGTCCATCGAAGGTGGTTTCTAGTTTGTTTTTTTGCTCTAGAACTGATTTCTTGAAATGCTTGATATACATATTAACTTAGGTTTTGAGTAATTATTGTGAATTTGGGACTATGGAAACAAGACACTGTTGCCTGACCTTCGTAGTAAATGAGCCCGGTACATACGATATTGTTAGTTACTTTGGAACCCAGTCAAAGTTTGCAAATTTTGTTGATTGATTCAACATTAGTAGTTTCTACTCTCATTCATGTTCACTGGTCTATTCATGTCTTTGAATTCCTGTCATTTCTATACAGACGTGAGTTAAATGTATATCGTCATATATGTCCCAATATGTTTATTCTAAGTATAGTTTTAAATAATCAAACTTTATTTATAGAAGAAAAACAACTGGTTTAATTCCGTAAGCCATATTACACCTGTTTTTGTTTGGCTGAATCCAATGAAATATATGTTGAATATTCAATAAACTGTGTTAATAGGTGAGCATCTCACTGAGAATTGATGACCGCTGTGATTTTTGCTTCAAACGAATGGTCTCCTAAAAGAAGATCTTTCTAATCATAAACTGAAAGCAACATTGGGAGGACGGTTGCGATATCTAGTTAAAGACTCATAATATCTTAAAGACTCACCCAATAGCAGTTAGTAAAGTTTAGTGAGTAAATGCTCGTAGAAAACTGAACATGCGCACCATGCAACACCAAAAGAAAAGGAAAAAACGGAGCCCTTGCTTATCTGTATAACCTTTTTAATTTCTGCCAGCATGCTACTTTTAAGAATTGATATATAGATCACGATTCATACTCTTCAGTAACTTGAAAGAAACTTATGGCCTTTACGAATGGAATGTGGATTATAGCAAAACACTTGCAAATCGTCTGCCTTAGTTTGTTTGTTTATTTACTTCGCATACCTTGTCTTGGTCCGAATGTTGTAGATGCTCCCATGGAGCACTCAACTCCTGCATCTTTGTGATGTCTACAGTTATGATATCCAAGCGGCCTTTTCTTACATTCATTCAGGGTGTCTTCATCTCCACGGCAACGAGTGTTGTCCACCCAGATGGGACCTGATCCTTCACCGAAGAATGCCATTGTTTTAGCGGAATCAGCTCCATCCCACCCCAACCATCGACACGAAACGTGGGCGTCCTCGATATCCCATTGGTCCGAACAAATCGTACCCCATTGCCCATTCACGTAGACCTCTACCCGGCCAGAGGAATTTGAATATCCATCCCGAAGGCGAATATCTTCAATTTCTAATGCAAAAGGAAAAATTGTCGTAGCTAAATTATTGCAACTACTTTTAAGTCGTGGCTTATTCCATGTGATTCTCTTTCGAATAGTCTGTACACATGAGATAAATATCAATATGTAATAAAAAAAAAACATATCTTAGAGCAGTCACACTGTTTGTGAAAAGGAAACTAGATTTATATAAAACAGGATTTGTGACATAACAGTTGACTTTTTGATGCACCTCTCGAGAATTTGTTTAAAAGTCTTTCTTTCTTCAGTTTACCGCCAACAAACAATAGCTGCATTATGCTGCACAATTACATTTACGAAGTGACATTATTCTTGTGGTGTCCTATTGCCTACGTGGATATAGTGGACCATTCACAGCCCATATCTGTACTTTACTGCGTTTCATAACATTTGCTAATCAATGACTGTAAAACTAACTTTCAGTTAAGCAGTTAACATCTTGAGGGGTATTCACATCATTTCCTATACAATTTTACACACAAACCTTGAGTTCTAAAAAAAAGTTACGTGGGTACACATTTCAATCAGTAACATTATGGACTAAATATCTGTGCTGGTAATTAACACTTACATTAATTTTCATGTACACAAAATGACCCGTGGACTATTTATTATTTTTAAAAACAAAATTCGATTTGGGAGAGATGGGGGGGGGGGGGCTGTCAGTTGTTCCATTATAAACATGGATTTACTTTGGAATTATGTAATCTATGCTCATGCTGTTTGAAAGCAAAATATAATTAGAAAGTAAGTAGTTAATCCCTAGGTGAAATCAAAACGTTGTCCATGTTAGAATGGTACTTTGAGCTAATATCACGATGTTTGTAATTTATGCTTATTATTACATCATATATGATGCAGATACAGCTATGCAACATACTTCAAAATCGCAAATAACTTGCCGTTAACTTCATTGCATCCAAACTCATTGAATTTCCTCAGACTATACATTTTTCTTGATATGAATACCTTGCATTCGTAGAAACACTTTGTATGTGGGTGGATGAGGATTAGGGGGAGATTGTCCGACCGATTTACCAGTTCTAAACAGGCAAGGGTTGGGTTTGAGGAGGTAGAGATGCCGAAGGCGTGGATTTCCTAAGAAGCATCCAAGGCGGCAATGAAGTACTAAATCCAAAACCGCAGCAGCCCGGTCGAATCATTGAGCCGATGGCAATTTATTTCCCGGACCGGTCATGATCACGAGAGTCTGACTCCCGTTACCGAAAACTTGAAGATGATGTTCACCATTACTTCAGGTAAACTTTACCTGTGTCAGGAGTGATGTCTAGTGGATAACACTCTATCCCAGCATCATGAGAGTGGGAACATCCACCATGACTGACGAAACCATCATGGGAACAATCATTGAGAGTTTCACTGCTTCTATTGCATTGAACATTGTTTAACCAAATAGGACCAGTTCCTCCACCGTAGTAGGCATTGTGGTAAATATTCTTTGCTGCTGTGTAACCTAGTTGTTTGCACACAATATTTGCATCGAGATTATCCCAAGAGTTGTGACAGATGGTACCCCACTGACCATGAATCAGAACTTCTACGCGACCTTCGTTTTCCTTAGAGCCATCTATCAAGCGAACGTCCTCAATATGCACATTTTCTGGACAAAAATAAAGCACAAACTTGCATGGTGAGAAGATACATTCGTAGTATTCGGGAGCTGCGACGGATCTTATTTTCTATTACAAATCGTTTTATGTTATAGTTTGACAAAGTGATCGTTGTTCGATGGCCTTATTTTCGGTAGGCAAGACTAATAGGTTCTTGAAGTTGAAAGATAAGCCCTCTTTAGCCCCACCTCGTCAACAGATATCCTGTTTATGCCACTGTGACATGTTTCAGTTAAAGTGTGTCAACATGAAATATCAATGGTTACACATCATACAATGATTGCAGAATAAAGTATGAATAGGTCTTAAAGTTCTGGTATCACAGTATTCCTCTTATCCGAGTAGACTTTGAATGGCACATAACATTACATTGTATATTGTACTGTAACGAAACATTGTATTGTTCTACAAAATATGTTCTGACCGTCAGCCACGTTCAATGTATTTAGTTCTTTCTACACATAAAAACTTTCTCTCGAAATATTAAAGAGAGCACATACCTCCTTCAAAGTCCAAGACATTAACAAGGCAATGGGCTTAACAACCGTTAAGGCAACTTAACATGTTTCTTAAATAGGACTTTTATTTGTTGATTAGGCTTAATACAGAGTGGCCCAACAAATAAATTGGCTACGGATAAAACGGCTAATGAAAGTAATCTTGTTTCGTTTTACCAACTATACGGTAATCCACACAGTTTTCACAACCGCAAAAGTTCTGTGTGTTCTCGCAAAAATTTTCGTCTGAGCAGCAAGGCCATAAGCCAACGGGGTCACACTTGGCTTCTTCTCCATTTGGTGCGAGCCAGTCACCACCACATTTCCTATCATCTCTGTAAGCAGTAACTGTGTGTGAAAAAGATACACTGCTCCTACTCCTGAACTTTATGAGTTTCTAGATGTTTAATAATTACGAATATCAGGTCAATGACATCATACGATACTGTAATGTAACAGTTACATCATTACGGTATTAACAGAGCTTACAGTAAAAGTTCAGATCATCTGCAGGAGTCATAAGCGTACCATTTCTCGGAATATGACCAAAATTGAGCAATTTTTGTCAAATTCTGAAATTGGAGTCTAGACTTACATCACGTTGACAGAGCACATTGTGCACTTTATGATTTAGATGTTAGAAAAAGGCCAAAGACGGTGCTTTGCGTGGCGACGACAACTTATCAATGCAAGATTTGTATTTTTGTAACTTAGATTATATCGGACTCGAATAGTCCACGAGCTGGGGAAAAGAGGTTAAATAATCCAGCCTTTTTGGTATTTTGATAAATTGTCGTCAGTAGTGCCTAGTGCACAAATTGCACAAAAGGAAACTAGAATAGCTTACATGGGTTACATTTTACACCAGCATGTTCATCATTTCCACAATCATTCTCTCCGATGTCATTTTTTTTACATTCATCCAATGTCGTCTCATTTCCGAAACATTCAACGTTATCCAACCAGGTTGGTCCATCTCCCGAACCAAAATAAGAATGAATATTAGCTTCATCTGCAACGCCATATCCCAGCATACCGCAAACGACTTGAGCGTCGTTCATGCCCCAGAAATCGTCACATATAGTACCCCACACTCGTCCAACTAGTACCTCAACACGACCATTCCAATAAAAATCCCCATCAACAAGACGAATAGCTTTAATACCATCTGAGCCTGAATAATTGAAAACAACAAGAGTAGAAAGTTGTTATAAATGTCAACTATACTTAGTTTACACGAATGTTACATGAATTTGAGGTTAAGCTCACTTGAACAGGTATGTTTTAGAAAATATGTTGCTTGTGTGCTTTTTAACATTTTCTTTACAAATTATGCAAGGGTAAACCGTAATGCGAGCCGTTTCACCGAGCTTGAATGACTTCCTTGCAAATCGAGATTTTTCAGTGTGTCCTTGCTCTTATAGTGACACTTGTGTGTATGTGGAGTGAGGGGTTACAGAGGGATGTAAACAACGACCTTAGTTATGTTAATAAATACCTGGCATTGAAAAGGGTTCACAAACTACTCCAGCGTCTTCACGATGTTCACAATTGTGGTTCCCTATCTCATACTTTTTACACTCATTTAATGTGTTTTCATCTCCAGCGCAACGGACATTATCCAACCAGATAGGGCCAGTTCCTTCACCAAAGCTTGCCCAATTAGTTTCGTGTATAACTCCAGGGAAACCTAGCCATCGACACACTACCTTCGCGTCCTCAATGGACCATTTGTCATGACAGACTGTTCCCCATTGACCATTGACCAAAACCTCTACCCGACCGGACGCAGACGACTCGCCATCGACCAATCGAATGTCCTTTACCTCTGCACCTACAATGGACAAAATCTCACATTTATAATGATTACCAAAATAAACAAAAACTGGTAGCAAACGGCTTATCCAGTATAGAACCTGTGTGAGAGAATGTGTATAAGTAAGTGGGCTGGATGTTTCGGTCCTTGCCTGATCTTCTTCAGAGGCTGAATGAAAAGTAAGAGAAAATAATAGGGGCAAAATGTAAGCACGTAATACGAATAAGCAAGGTGAACACAAAACAGAGTGAAATATTTCTGACCACTGTATTTTGAAATGACTATTAAAGCTTAACGCATCTCCGTTAGCAGTCTGTGTTTCTCTAATGGTTTCTACGATTAAGTCATATCATATTGTAATGGCATCATCTGACTTGGATTCAGGAAACGGTCATTGAAGTTTATTACTTACATGGAGTGAAGAAGAGTAGTCGTGTATTAATTCTACTCACAAACGACAATAAGGATGTATAATAGTGTAAATATTTCTGCACATACCTCTTATCCGGAAGTCTACACAATCATCACATTCGCAGTGTTCCGTGGTATTTCCACACCAGTCGTATGGCGAGCAACAAGGGTAAATGCCATCAAGGTCACATTGTGCTACTTCACCATTTGGTGCCAGCCAATCACCTCCACATCGATGATCTTCTCTGTATGGTGACTGTGCCGTCTCTGGACCGATTTGTTCGGTACGTGTAGCTGTATTAGAAAGTGTTCCATATTAGCAGACAGTTGTAATGTAGACAGAAAAGCTAGCTTAAATCTGTTAAATGAATTAAGCCAAGTTTAGCAAACGGTAAATTGATGTACTGGAGTCAATTGAAGCATTGAGCAAATAAACGTCACAGTTTACCATTTTTTAACTTTCAACGTATCGCTAATTTCTCTCGTTTTTGTAAGCATACCTGATGTACTCTCTTTGAATTCTGATAAGATGCATTCCACCCCTGCGTCTTCATGATGACCACAATTGTGTACTCCGATATCATTCTTTTTACAGTCTTCGATATTGCTTTCCAAACCTCTACATTCAACATTATCAAGCCATATCCTGCCAGTCCCTTCTTTAAAGTAAGATCCCCCATACTCTTGCACAGCTCTTGGATAACCGAGTTGTCTACAAATAACATCCGCATCAACTGAGTCCCAAAAGTCATCACAAACGGTACCCCACTCGCCATTTATGTTCACCTCTACTCTTCCGATGTTAGGTGCGCCGCCATCTACTAAGCGGACATTTTCGACTCCTGTAGAAAGCAATAACATCTCGTCCTTATAGACTTCATTTAACTTCTATTGTCTCAACATTATAATTCGACTGATATGATCGAACAGCAACATGTGAATAATGTCATTAGTAAGTAATGTAGTGCCATCAATTACAAAATCACATATTTGAAATTACCCTTGTCTATTCAACCGGCACTACTTCTCAAATTCTAATTTCTTTTTTATTTCAGCAAATTTTAAGTCACATCTTCAATGAAATAGTGGTATCATGTTCTTATATCGATTACTTTACTCAAAATAGATACGTAAAAACTTTTCTTAAAAGATGTATGTCAAGTACTACATCTTCCAAAATATGATACAAAGCTATTTTATTGCGACTTCAAGCAAAAACGGAACGTGCAAACAAGGAAGAAACTGACGGCCAAAGAGGGGGACGCGGAAAAAGGGGTGGTGATTAAGAAACTTGAAGATGGACTGTAATACTTATGCCTATGCCCTGATCTGCATTAACAAAGAAATTTATATGTCTTGCAAGAATGCAACATGAATAGAATGCTAACGGAGAGTGAATATAATATATAACTCAATGGAAATATTACGTAGGTAGCATATCTCTTTGTTGAAGAATTTTTTAAATAGTTAGGTGTTTACGACAATATTGAATCAACCACGAGAACAAGTGATTCCTACATGCTACAGGAAATTATTATGTTTCGTTATTGTTATTGAGACTCGCTTAATGTTCTTACCTCTTCTTCTATAATCAATACAACCATCGCAATCACAGTGGTCCACCGTTAATCCACACCAGTTGGCCGGGGAACAACACGGATAAATACCGTCGGGGTCGCATTCAGCTACCTTTCCATTTGGTGCGATCCAATTACCACCGCATTGATAGTCGTCTCTAAACTTCAAAAGAACTGGTAGAGCTGTAGTTTTCGAACAATGTTGAAAGTTAAAACATATAAAGAATACAAAACTTACAACAAGTCAGTTCAAGTTTACGGAAATCTAGGAATGTTTCATTTCATGTAAAGAGTTTATGAATAATAAACCTACACTATGTCCTGTGCTGTGTCCTGGGTGTCTAATTGTGCAAACAACACACCTGTGTTTTCATTATGGCCACAGCTTCCGAAGCCGTAATTTGGGTTGAGGGCAGTCTTGATACAATTTCTCTGAACTGCTGCATTCGAAGTTACGTCGTTAGTGAGCAGGTACATAATCCACTTTTTCATACGATGAAAGCGGTCACTTAAATCCAATACGTTTTGAAAGTTGCCTAAACGGGACAAGTTTTAAAGATGGACCATTTATTGTAATTTGACATTCTTTCGGTCACCACGTTGTTAAATTTAAAATAGGTCACGGTAATAGTTTGAATTCGATTAGTGCCTGTTTCATTCGCTTACTCATTACTCACCAACAGTTGTTGCTGGGCTTTCGATGTATAATGGTGTACACTCCACACCGGCATCCTCGTGGTGACCACAATTTTCGAAACCGACTACATTTTTCGGGCAATCTTGTAACGTTTGCTCCGTCCCGATGCATTGGACATTATCTAACCAAGTCCTACCAGATCCTTCACCAAAGTAAGCGTAGCCTCTCTGTGATCGCCCCGGTAAATCCAAGCTGTCTACAAACAACGTTTGCATCTCGTATATCCCACAAGTCGTCACAAACCGTACCCCATTCACCATTCACCATTACTTCAACTCTTCCAACATTCGACGTGCTTCCATCGACGAGACGAATTTTCTCAATAACTACAATGCAGATAATATAACCATTGCTGTTAAAACAATATAAAAATTGCTGTAAAACAGTTTTTCATTTGTTACCTATTATAAAGGTTACTAATACCTAACAAATTATGAAAATATGTAAAGGCATCAGTAGGTCAAAAACTAGTATTCTCACATTTTGCCCTGTAATCAATGCAGTCTTCGCAATCACAGTAGAACGCGTTGATGCCACACTCATTAGAATGGGAACAAAACAGGTAAATACCATCAGGGCTACACTAAGCTACCTCTTCGTTTGGTGCAAGCCAATCACCTCCACATTGATAGTCTTACAAAGATTTCCAATTTGTATTGCCGATTTCAGTTAACTATTGTAAACGGAGCCAAACCTAGATTTGGTTACACTAAAATGAAAATGATGTAAAATCATCAATCGGTCTTAAACTAGTATTCTCACCTTTTTGTCTGTAATCAATACAGTCTTCGCAATCACAGTAGTCCGCGGTGATGCCACACCAATTATAAGTGGAACAACACGGGTAAATACCATCAGGGTTACACTGAGCTACCTCTCCATTTGGTGCAAGCCAATCACCTCCACACTGATAGTCTTCTCTGTAAGGAAGAGCTCTATAATCAATACAGTCTTCACAGTCACAATGGTCCGAGGTGATGCCACACCAGTTGTAGGGGGAACAACACGGATAAATGCCATCGGGGTTACACTGAGCTACCTCTCCATTTGGTGCAAGCCAATCACCTCCACATTGATAGTCTTCTCTGTAAGGAAGCGCTGGGTCTGAGTTATAGGACAGATAAGTAACATGTAAAGATTGTTTACGAGTATCTAATCTTAGTGCTGCTGTTTGTGTTATCTGTCAAAACAATTATGATCATAAAATAAGTCACCTTGGAATTCACTTAAATATATAATGAAACAAGGTCACCAGCGCATTATTATTTTTAGACTCACCATGGTCTCTATAATCAATACATTCTGCGCAGTCACAATGGTCCGGGGTGATGCCACACCAGTTATAGGGGGAACAACACGGATAAATACCGTCAGGATTACATTGAGCTACCTCTCCGTTTGGTGCAAGCCAATCACCTCCACATTGATGGTCTTCTCTGTAAGGAAGAGTTCGGTCTGAAATACAGGAGTGTAAATCAAATGTAAACCAAATGTTAATATAATTCCATCAACAACATGAATATTCTCATGACTGCAGTCAAAATAATATATCCATTGCTCTATAAACGGTTTATCACTTTGTTGCTAGTCATAAATGATCCTAACACAAGTCAAACAGACCGATCCACATATTTATTAGTTTGGGCCTTTTGGGTACATTCGGTTCACTTAACTATCAATACTGTAGGAAATTGTAGCCTAAAGTGTGGATGATTGTTGCCTAGAGATGTAAAGGCGTAGGCATCTTGTAAAAACTTAAACACACCCTTCCTATGAACGTTCTAAGGTCTCTTTATCAAACACTAGTAATACCATACTTGACTTATTGTTGTATCATTTGGTCTGGCATGTTAAAAATGCTAACTATTTTACAGAAAAGAGCGATCAGACGTATTACTCTCTCTTACCCAAGGGAGCACACAAACGTGTTATTTAAGTCTTTGAATCTACTGAAGCTTACTGATCTGGTCAGTCTCAATGTCCTCAGTTTTGTTTTTCGTTCATTACACGAATGCTCCCAGATACTCTGAATGCCTTCTTTACACAAAACTCGAACATCCACGCTCACAATACTAGGCAAGCTGATTACCTGCACCCAAGACAATATCACAACAATATCACAACAATTACCTCGAAATGGTGGAACGGACCAATGGTTTAATATGATGTTCTATAGACTGAATACAAAAAAAAGACAAGGCAATTGTTATTGTTATGAGCCGAGTATTTAGGATTTTTAAAAGGACTAAAGGTATACCTTCTCTACCTTAATCATACTTCCCATTCCTAACAAAGTCCTCGTCAACCACCATCCTGATGAAACAGTGTAATTGTGTCGTTATCCTTTTGATAATTGTTGCTGATTTTATTGTTTGTCATACAGTGAGCTCATTTCAAACAAAGAAGATCTCCCCGTAAAGCAATTCGATCGAAACAGTACGAAGATGTCCAGTTTGTATTATCAATTTCAGTTAACTATTGTAAACGGAGCCTATCCTAGAGTTGGTTAAACTAATAATGGAAATGACGTTATGGCATCATTCGGTCTAAAACTAGTATTCTCACCTTTTGGTCTGTAATCAATACAGTCTTCGCAATCACAATGTTCCGCGGTGATGCCACACCAGTTGTAGGGGGAGCAACACGGGTAAATACCATCAGAGTTACACTGAGCTACCTCTCCATTTGGTGCTAGCCAATCACCTCCACATTGATAGTCTTCTCTGTAAGGAAGAGCTGGGTCTGAGTTATAGGAAATATTAGTAACATGTAAGGATGGTTAACGATTATCTACTCTTGGTGTTTCTGTTTTTGTTATCTGTCAAAACAATTATCATCATAAAAAGTCACCTTGGAATTCACGTCAAATTAAAATGAAAGAACGTTACCTGCATGATTATTTTTAGACTTACTATGGTTTCTATAATCAATACATTCTTCGCAGTCACAGTGTTCCGAGGTGATACCACACCAGTTATAAGGGGAACAACACGGATAAATGCCATCAGGGTTACACTGAGCTACCTCTCCATTTGGTTTAAGCCAAGAACCTCCACATTGATAGTCTTCCCTGTAAGGAAGAGTTGGGTCTGATAGGAAGCCTTCTCTGTAAGGTGGTCTTCTCACTGTTGCGACATTATAGGAAAATTTGATATGTAAAAATTTAAAGAAGCGAGATCATAAGTTAAATCAATTATAACTTAAATAAATTAAAGTACTTCACGTTAATGTATAACGGTAGCAGATAACTAGCTGTTGATGAGTATACTTAGATTTAATCGATAAACATCACATTCTTCAGTTTCACAGTGGACTGAGGTGATTTAACTTGCCCCATTTATCATGGGTCACATATGTTGGCATAATTTCACACTTACATATTTCATCAAAATGTGTCACTCATTCTTGACCAAAACAATGTTATTTGTCTTTCTCGTCTTTAAAGGGGCTACTGAAATGCTGGGTTAGCAGTTTACTGCAATACAATAACCACTGACTTCTACCCTGATTCGGTAAATATATCTTTGTGTAACGTCTCATCATCCCCATAACCATCTTCCGACCCCCCCCCCTTCTCCCCTCCCTTGTTGCTATGGTTTGGTGGAACAGTAAAATCGTTACAACTAGAGCCTATAGTTCGGATGTACATGTGGACAAGAATTAAATAAGTAGTGGGGGCAAGCCTATGAGTGCACTAGAAAGTTAGGAGTCGAGCTTGGAACTTGATGCGCCAACAGGCAGAATAGTGCAAATCACGCTGAATTGGACTAACGTTAAGTTTATATCTGGCTTGTGAAAGTCATGTTCATTAGGTGAAAATTCCTGAGGCCAAATAGCAACTATTACAATTGTCGAAGTAGCTGTTAACTACAAAGCATGTTTGTTGATCCAAATAGTTACGGAATTTACCAAATTCGCGAAGAGCTAAGAAAGGTGGTATACATATGTTGATGAGGAGTGGTCAACAATAGTGCTTACTGCTTACTTATAATTTATTTAATAAGTCTTGAAATTTCACCGACCATCAGGGGACGTGCATGCTGGGCACCGAGGTGAGGAAATCAGAAGAAGTAGAGTGATTATCACTGGTGAACGTTTACTGGACTCACAGGGTGTTTACTAAAGCCATTCAACATACACGGTGGATATTGTATAAAACAAATATAGACATAATATTTAAATATCAAAAGCGGATGTAGAATTAATCTACCAACACATACCTTTACTTCTGCTGCTTAGAAGCGACGAAAAATATATTAAGAAAAACAGACGGGAAGTCGTTGAGAAATTATATATACGGATATCGAGGATAAGATGTAAAATGCGACATACTAAATGCGCTGCAGACTCCAATCGTCGAGATGACTAGAAAGATGATAACGTTCATGTTAAGTCCCTTTCCTTCTAATTGAAGACATCAGAAACAGCCACGAACCTTTAAATGAAACAAAAATGAATAGGAAACAAATTTTGTTGTAAGAGGTAATATAAAAATGATTTGAATTTCATTTTTAAATTGATATAATAGGTCTTTCCCTGTGAATTCATGTCATGATTTTTGACAAACTCAGGTACAGTGCTAGCCTATACTTTTAACAAAACAAAGCAAGTAACCTACTTTTCATGTACAAGAACCAACAACTTAAATATGAAATACTTTAAAATACGGCACTCTTACCGTTAAAAACTTCAGGCTTTGAGAAAAGGGAAAGCAGTAACGCCCTCCCCAGCCCATTATAACTTGAAGCCCTATTTAACCGACCTAATGATTCAAGGATGGCCAAGAGAGAATTCTATATTTTAAGTCAATGTTGGGTAATTACATGACTGTTTTAGAAAAGCGCATTTGCGTTTATTTCCCCCATTCTGTCTAACATTGAACGTTAATGTTATGTTGTACCTACTAAGTTGGGAGTAGGCACATAGGGAGCCTATAAAGTATTGTTACTTCCAAAATGGTTTGAGCACCGATGTACTTTGCTGTATATATTCTGAGTTGATATCGCCCTGTGCTTAAGCATGAAGAAAAACACATCATTAAAAGAGCTAGATACTCACAATTGCATGCAAACGCAGTTCAAATGTAGCTTGAATATATTCTAGTTCAACTTGCCTAATCAGCGAAAATTAAAACTAATTTAATTTACTTGTGATTAACTACATTGTAGTCCTTGTTAATGTGTTTGGGTGTAGCGGACATAATTTTTCAAAATTCTTCCTCGACTGAATGTAAAAATCCCTCGATTAAACGTTTTATTTTCTTCGTAGTCGTATTAGTAGTTTTTTATGTTTATTTTTTAGTAGCTTTATTTTCTGCCTCGGATACATGCGATAATTATGAAGTAGCTTACATGCATACGGTATTCAAAAGTAATCATTGTATTATATTTTACTATTGTTGTTAATCCACATGATCTAGCTGAATGTTCCACCAATGCCATCAGATGTATCCCTAAATAGTTCGTTTCGTTTGTGTCGTTCATCGTATTTTCCCAGGGTCCCTAGTTATCCATCGGTCTCCATCACACCCACCCCTTTTTGTCACACCAACGCCCCCTCGTCAGGCTTAAAGATATGTCTCATATCGTATCCCGTATTAATAAAAACGGACATATGCCAATACTTGGGAGGTATGTTTTTCATAAATGTGTTCGAAATATGCTGACAGAAATCGTTCTCGACCACGCAATTTTGAAATGAATATACGCGACGTTTGACTCATTTTTCAATGGGGAAGAAATCAGCTCAACCCCTTTGAAAGTGCATTTAACATTGTGTAAAGATGAGTAAAGGTGTAACCTTTGGATACACTGTGACCCTAGCAAAAATGAATTACCATCTGTTTACGAGATAAATCAAATTTTAATCTGTTTACGAGGTATTTTAATTCGCTCCATCGCTACAGAAATCACAACTGAACTTCGTAATATTGACCTTTCAAAATAAACGTTTAGACTTGTTCTCATTGGGGATACTCAGTCTGAAACAAAGCGAAGGTTATCAATTTAATGTTAATGTCTAGGTGCGGATCCAGGGGGTGGCCCGTTCTCGCCCTCATTTTTGAAAATAAATCGTGTTTTCTTAATAGAACGAAAATGAGGGGAATAGGTTAATCTATTGATGTTTGTACTTTTCATGGCAGGGGTGGGTGAGGTGTATTTCTTTGGCATGGAGTAGTTATATAACATTGATATTACCTCACATTCAGCACAGAAACCTACAACATTTAGTGCGCTTCTCGCGAAGTAGCCTGTCGTGACTAGATTTTTCCCCATGCACAAATTATAGTTAACGATCATATCCACTTAACATTCATGCAAGAGATTGCTGCCTACCCCATACAGTTATTTTAATTTGCACTAATGTGTGTGTGCCTATCCTAAACATATTTTGTGCATCGAAAAATGTCAAAACTTTTTGCTTATACAATCAACGTTTGCAGTTTTGTTAAATGTTTTGCAATCTATCTCAACCATTTGCTACTAAGCGCAATCTTATAAACCAAACCTTGCCACCACCCTTACCCTCTTCCAAATGATTTGGATGGGCATAGAATATCTTTCGTCTTGCACCCCAAATACTTGGACAATAATCGTAATGCCTTTTGTAGGAGAAAAATTTCCAATGACTCAGTTGATCTGACTTTTGTATATAGGGATTCTAAATGCATCGCTTTGCACCATTTTACTTCTAAATGCCAACTTTCCGGGGTCATTTTTTAGTTCATCAATCACTTATCAGGGCGTTCTTTAACAAGGGGGGTCATTCGGTGACCCCACTAGGTCCCTTTTGGCATGTAAAGCAAATAATAATAACACAAACCTAACAATTAATTTACCCCTAAATTCCTTTTTGAAAACAAAATCCCTTTCAAAAATGTTGGACCCGCAGCTATTAACTGCATACTCACTATGTAATATATATTTTTTGTTACGACTACTGGTTATTTGGTATTGTCTGTACGGGCAGTGGTGGATGCTGGTATTACAGATTGGTGTCTCACCAATTAGACAAGACGGAGTAACAATCCATCGTAATGATCGGACAACCGTATGTTGGTACAAAATGTCATAAAACATCACTCAGTCCTTCATACTTGTTGTTTAATAATCGTTTTAATAGCTAGGTTTTGGCCACAATCTATTTGTGATCAACCGAACCAACCGAGCTGGCCAGTATTAGATTGGCCGCTAAAGCTAGAAACACCAAGGGCTGCACTGAAAAGCATTTGTATCCTTCCTTGCCTTAAGCTCACCGCGAGTATAGACATTTGTGTAGGTGATTGTTTTCGGTTCACATCTCATCAAAAAAGATAGCAAGTTTCGGAGAGGTCAATCGACGTACAGCTTGAAATCTGGCAATTTTGACCGAAAATATCACTGATATTATAGTAAGCACATGCCATTCCCCTAAAAATGATGGAATTGGTGTAACGATGCAATGCTCTATTAACGACACAAAGCTTAACCTTAGCAAGTGTTCTGTTGAGCTACGGTATGACAGGTCAAACCAATTAGATACGATATGACCAGATCATATTAGTGATAACCGCATTCTTTGACAATGTTACTGGAAATTGTAAAAGTGCACTAGTTAGGCCTGATCTGTAAATAATCGCTGTTCAACGTCCACCGGAATCAATGTAATGTGAGGTCCGAATAATCTGGCCTAGTGATAATCTTAAAAGAAAACATTCTTAACAGTAAGTCAAAAAAGATAAAATTATAAATTATAAACAAATTTGAAAGAGCGAAAAACTTATTGACGAGAAAAATATGATAATTTATTTAGCGGCTGTTGTAAACTTTTTCACATGGTGTATCTTGACAATTAATATCTGTAATCTAGAAGGTCCACAATCGTATTCCATGAAATGAAGTCGTCATCGCAGACTGCATGGTAACGGACAGTCTATCGATTCTTGGTTCTACCTGTTTCTGCAAACTTCCCCTACTGCAATCACTGCACTCACATCCCATCCCACACTACTCTACCCTTTTACACACTCCTTGAAAAATACAAATTATAAAAATAACAAGGAACTAGTTGAGTCATACTCGATTTCATTGGCTCTGCGGATTTGTACGTTTCTATTTTATTTCGATGATGATTATTATTCTTAGCGTCAACAGTCATTTACCTATAGAGAACGTTAAAGGGCAGTCAGTATAGGCCCCAAGTTATAGCACACTATAAGTGCTAGAAGTTTTCAAAAAGTACTCTCCTGGAGGTCTGTACTCTCCAAATTGTTCTCAGACATTGTTAAGGAATACACAATATGACTGAATGTCCCAGTGTGGAAAAGTTCCTCGGAGGTTGTAATAGCAACAGTTTCAGAATATTAACCAAAAGTGACCATATTCGAATATCTAACATGGGCCAATACAGCATACCTTTAAGAACCAGTGTACGTCTGATATGTAAAAAATGTACGGAAATTACAAACTAGAGCTAAGAGTTGTTTTTCTCGAGCAATATCAAACATTTGCTGACAAAACAGACTAACGAAAATGCAAACTATGTGATACGTAAAATGTCAGTAACGCAAACACACAAAACATGTTTTCATTCGCTCCTTGCTTTAAATCTGTGAATGTTGTCTTTATTGCCTCTAATTGTAGACCTTTAGTTACCTTATAATCCGAACTGAAGATGTACACTGCACAGCTGGAACAGGTTTGACCCACCCCCCCCCCCCCGGCACCCACCCCAGTACAGTCACAATATAGTATTGTCCGTATTTAAACGTTTAACAACCTACCTTATAGAAGCATATGTGGAGCAGGGATTATAGTATTCGATGGTACCGACGTACAATGTAACACAATGCAACACAGAGTAACTTGAATGCTTCAGCTCAGAAGTCGGTAGGCCTACAGTTAAAATGGTATGCCAGGTCTTTATCCGCAAAAAGAGAGCGACCCTAGTAGTTCCTAGTGATTCTGTTCCACAATAACAAAAACTTGTCAACAGCTGGAGTGACCTTTGAAAAAAAGATCAGGTTGCAAGTTTACAGACCTGTTTCTACATGTCAAAAATCGAATCAGCCATTGTGTGATTTCGGCGGCCTAACTATAAAGTTGATACTGGCTGCACAAAGGAAGTTCGTTTGCGTCACATGAAGAAACAGTGCATGTCCTTTTAAGAAAAATGGTTTACATATAGTGGAAAAACCTTTCCGCGGTTGATCCTTAATGAAAACAATATGACAATGGTATAGATCTATGCTAATCCTTTTTTCCAAGAATTTGTCGAGATTTGCAGGAGAGTACTTTCATATGACTATTGTTTCACGTAGCAAACGGGGTCAATTAGTTGAAGGGCAACATTTGGAGCGCACCCTGCTGTTTGGTGATGATGTCAGAACTTGAGGAATTAGATAGTTGTGCGCTTACAAATCTCGTAGAAATACGAAACTTGACGAGTACGCTACGTGGAACATTCCTGAACTGTTATATTGCTGGAGAGTTCTAATTTGTGGTTTAAAAGTGACAGATGAGGTTTGAACAGTAGACTTTCTTCTACACTGTCATGCTGCAACTAAGCCTTATGAAACAAAATCCCTCGTATTTCATGCTCTATTTTATATTTGTATCAAAGAAGGAAAGCAGATGCATAAATTAGCAAGTGACCTACTATAATTGTGTGCAGCAAATTTAGTGCAGTTGACAAGCAATTATTCATGGGGTTGTGGGGGTATGCACCATTCAATCTCACAAGAAAATATAACAAAAAAAATATTTATCCGCATAACATTGCGGTTAACACCTTATTTTTAATACTAAATGTTCCTCACATTAAATAAGTTTCCATTCTGTTTTTCTGGGAGAGGACCACCAGATCCACTCCATCAACATGTGAGTTAGCCTTAACGGTCCAAGGGCCACAGCTCCTCAGGCCTTTACAAATCCTGCATCCACCCTCGATTAGCACAATGAGCTTGTTACATCTCCCTGATTAACACCACCGTAAAATACCTTGAGTAAGATGATTAATCCAATAGCCTAAGCATAATCTCTATCCCAACTAGAAATGTTTTTGAGAGCCCCAGATGCAAGATACTTCTGATCTCAAAACGAATGTTATAGGACATTACATTTTAAACTTTCATATCAAAATTTCGAAATCGCTCTCGGTTTTCTTAGAAATTTCGATCTTGTATTGTAAGTAAAACTTATCAAACGTTTGCTTGAAATATCGATTTCTTATTTCATTATTTCCGGCATGAAAAACGAAAATATGTGTCACAAAGTCGACATATGATGAGTACATTAATTGAACCATTGCCATTATTTGATTGCCTGACGTCTCTGTCTTAATTGTCTGTTTGGCGATACAGGCCCTACTCACGAGTGCCTAACTGAACTAACTGCCTGGATAAATACTTTCACCATTCAAATTGTATTCAAAGGAAACACATTCATTCTCAGTGTATAAGTGAACATGTATGAATAGATGAAAAACTGAAGTCATTTACGTGGCCATCTGTATGTCACGTGACAAGCGGATTAGCCTATTAATTCACCAACGCTTCTTAGAATCGTTAGTGAAGCTAAATGAGACAGTTCTGTATCGACGATTACCGGTGTACTTTATTGTGGTTGTATTGTTCACGCGAACTGTAGCGGTACTTGTATTACTTGTTCCACATTTCTAGCAGTGGTATAGCAATCTTTTCTTTATAGATCAAAGTCATAAAACATAGTATTCAGTAAATTAACGTTGTTGAGATCATCTAGGTCTATGCTTAAAATGAGCATTACTCACTGTTTAATTGTTATATTGTATTTACATTGGTTGAGGGGTTACGTGTATTATTAAACCTGCACGTGACGCAACCAAAACGAAATTGTATTGCTACGTCAAAATGAGGATCGACGAGGTTTAGTACCATGTAAGCAAATTTGAAGACCCTGCAGTAAGTTGATTGTCTATATTCCTTGTTAAAAGGCTAACGGGGAGGGGGAAGGAGATGCCTTAAAGATAACATTGAAAGGGTGAAGGTGGCACCTGGCACCACATTGAAATATTCACAGCCAGTGGCGGAGCTAGGGGTATTGGTCAGGAGGGGCGAGAATGGTCTGTAGTGGCGCTTTCGACAATATCTAAGCGGAGCGCCACCACAGGTTGGCGCGTAGCGTACAACATTTTTTTGAGTAAAGATACTCCTTAGATCGCCGGAAACGACCCTTTCCGGGCCTGGCTAATTTGCAGATAAACGAAGAAAAAATAGGTGTCATCACCAAATTACACCTACAAAATGTGACAAATGTCAATAGGTAGATGAGAGCGCAATAAAAAATAGGTCAATAATCGCGAATAAGTAAAAAGTGGTAAAGAGCTGAAAATGGCGCCAACAGTCCATTTGAGTCCGTCGTATGGACGCTCCGCCACTGTTCACAGCTCTTGGCTGTAACATGACGCTCCCTACATGGGTTAGACTATGCCATGCTATTCACCATATGCATTCGGCTTAACACTACCATCTAGGCGTTCACTGAGGAGTCGGGGTCAACGTTCAAGGAACATTCCAGAGATTTAGCGTACGTTCAAGTACGTTAAAGCTAAACATTATTTTTAAATAGGACTTAACAATACCAGAACTCAACCAACATCTTTTTCTCTTGGACTCTGACGTATCAAGCTAAACACATTTCCTTAGGTCATCATCAAAGCTGGAAAAATACACCGTAAAGAAATCCAGGTTTATCAGCAGTAAACTTGGATTATCCTTCAACAATCCAGGCTTATTCAGGTTTTTTCGATCGATAATCAAGGTTGATCTAACGATAATCTACGTTTTGTAAAGATATTCCATGTTTTTCAATCGATAATTACATATGTTTATCTGGGTTAAACCTGGATTTTAAACCGATAACCTCGGATAATCCAGGTACCTAATAGATAGTCAAAGTTTTTCTTCGATACTACAAGTTTATCTGCACTATTCTAGGTTTTTTGAGCGATAATCTATGTTAATTGTTAATTTTAAACCTCGATTATCACTAAATATTCCAGATTTATCGGTAGATAATACTGTTTTTTTGAACTAAAAACCAAGGATATATAATTATAGGGCATTTGACTTGCAATAATCGTTTGATAAGTGTGGATTATTGGTTTAAAATGTTGCCAGTAGACAACGTTCTGAACTGATAATCTAGACTTTTCGGCAATAAAATTGGATTACATTAAAAGATTAGGTTTAACCATCGAAAGTCCAGGTTTAACCATCGAAAGTCCAGGTTTATCAAGCAATAATGCATGTTTATTAAACGATGTTCCAGGTTGATCAAACAATAACCCACGTTTTGTAAAGATAATCTCAATTTACTTTCCTGGCATCACTACCTAGTCAAATGCTTGCTTTCAGTTTGATGTCAACAGCGGGTAGGAAAAGTATATATAGAATGAGAATTATAAATGTAGTACTCGCCCGTTAAAATAGAGAGTATAAAATATCACACGCATGTTGAGCGCCTCACCACCTTTCTCCCAATTCCCTCCCTACATTCACGCACCCATTCCTCCCCTCACCCCTACCCCCTCATCCCTACCCCCTCCCCTTCCTGAACTTTTCTCTGCCTAGTAAAAATTCTCGACAAGAAGCATAAACAAGATTTCATTTAAAGAAAAGCCATATGACTGATCTAAAGGAATCCATTATCAGCTATGACCGATTCATGCATTGCAGGTTAACGTTCCCACGGTGTAGTTCGTAAAGGGGTTTACTGGCAAACTGTTTGGTCATAGGCTTTACAGTCGAGTCCATAATAACGTGTGTTATTTGATGTGAGGTACAGTTTTTACAGAGACTACATTTCATTGTGCCAACTAATTTCTTTTGTAAACTAATTCGATTCCGAAATGAATAACGTATATGGTAGACATTATGGTTATGGTGAAACCTTATATGACCGTGGCCTTCCACAACGCCTGCAACGGCCTCGGTACTGAAATCCCACAAGACCATTCATGTATGGCACAATTGTCTGACCAAAAGCTGATACATTACCGAACTTAGGGGGGTGAGTAATTTCTACGTGAAAACTGCTTATTTCCCCCTGATTGCCACAATGGGCTGGTCCAGCAGTGCGAAATTACCGAGGGAATTTAAACAGCTAAGAAATAACATAACCAGGTTCTTCACAGTGAACGCGAGTCTTCCTTAGGATAAATGTTATTAAATCTAAAAGACTCCCCCCCCCTTTTTTTTTGGTGTCTAGTATTTAATAATAGTAATTGATAATTTTGGAGTAAAAGTCATATCTTCATTCCTATGGTGCTTTTGTTTATTTGTTGTTGTTACGTGTGGGACAAGGAGTAATAATATTTTCTTTTCTTTTAAATATAATAATTTTGGTGTAATAGTAATGTCTTTCTTTCTTTTTCTCTTTTTCTTGGTGTCGGATTTGGATTAATAATCTTCCTTTTTGTTTTCATTAAAATGTTCCCGTCTTTTCTTTGTGTGTCGAACATTGAGCATGGACATGCATGTACATGTATAAAAATTTAGTACATTCATTATTTGGTATATAAACACAGACTAGTTACAAGATTTCCAAGTCTTGGCAGAATCACAGATTCAGGCCCGCCGGTCAGCCGCCATCTTCATTAGAACCACTGGTCTCTCGTCTGAGACCGAGCCAGTGACACCCTGAGGCATCCATCCTTTTGAGAGCACCTCGTCTCGTCACTGTCGAGTATAGGGTGCCATGCCCATACTCCTATTGAAGCCTATATCCATCCGCCTGAATATTCAGGTAAAGTTGCAAAATGCAGTAGGAGAACATCTTTTTGGATACGATCAAAATCTCGTTTTTTTGTTTTGTGGCTTGCATGTTGAAAAGCCTGAATGGAAGTCCATGTGGTGCAATAATTAGGTTACCTGAGGTCATTTTAGACCCCTTTAGGCCTCCCAGGAGCAGTGAACAAAAATTGTTCTCTACTCAGAGAAGAGGTTTGTTTACAAGTGACGAAAACTTCAGGCTCTGATAGCAAAATAATCTACATAGTCATGATACAAAAAATTGATGATGCCATGAAAGATCAACTTATTAGCTATCCAGTTATGAGTAGCGTGTAGCTAGTGAAAACGTTTATCCAGACTTAGAGACCACGTATATTTGTGATTTAGTGTGTAAGGGGGCTTTTAATGGGCGTGTGCTACTACAGATGATAATGCAGTATTTGAGAATTTTACAACTAAAATTAGCCATAGGCATTGAGTCTGATAAATATTTTAGAGCACCACACATGTGTACTGTTCTGATAGACGGAATCCCTTTTTAAGCATTCCCTCAAATTAAGAATTGAAACGAAAGATAGCAAATAGATAGTCAGTAGAAATAAGGAAAAATCTTATCGAAAGTTTGACTCAATATCTGTTTCCTTTAAAGTTTAGTTCAAAACTTATTTAACCATTTGAACGTGAACAAAACTACACATTCAAGAAACTGTTTCCAATTAATGAAAAGACATCCTCGAAAAGAAACTAGGTGACCATGCGTTTAAGCCTCTCGTTAACAAATACTCACTGGCAAGTCTATCCCTGAAATATAAATGACCAAACACCCAACCTTCTTAACTTTAAAGCATGGAACTTCCGGTTATTTATTCACAATTCATCCTCTTATTTGAACTGATGTACATTGTCAAAAACAAGTAAAAAGGATTAACATTTATTCAAGAACCTTGATCCCATACGTTAGTAAAATAGTATAGAAAACAAATGAGCAACACACAAAGTGATATCATTAAAGGTTAACTCTGTCGACAAATTAATAAACAATAAAGTAAACAGTATAACCTTGGTGAAGTTTCGATATCTTTTTTGAGTTTTGAGTTTTCTTTGAGCTTATTAAGCGACAACCATGAATTCGTTATTTTACAATTTTTCATATCACTATAAGGCTACCGTAAAATTAGACCTTGCCTCTTACAGACAAATAACCGAAGTTGTGCCTGAACTACACAGGATGCTGGATTCAGCCGTGAACTACGGTAGAAAGCTTCTAACCTGATAGCCACACAAATGCCTCAAGTAACTTTTCGAAGATACCGATATAATGAAACATTGTAGGCATTTCGTTTCAGTTGTGCTTATCCATCAGACGATATTATTGTTATAAGCCTCTAACGTAATTGGTTGAATGTTTAGTATGAAGGGTTAGTATAGGCATATCAAACCATAATTGTCACGGCATGGTAAGACTCACAAACCAGGTTGAGACTACTTCCGTGATCTAGAATATATTAACGGAAATGCATTTACGTTAGGAGATATAGAGTAGGCTACTATTTAGTCACCATTGTTCTAGGCATTACTGGATTGCTCATTTAAATGGTATCCCTATAATCGATACAGTCTGTACAGAAACAATCTTGTCGGGTGTTCCCACATTGATTATTAGGTCCACAACACGGGTTATCACCACGAGGGTTACACTCAGCTACATCTCCGCTTATTGCGCGCCAAGGATATCCACAAAGGTTGTCTTTTCTGTAACGTAAATCTGGAGTGGAAAAACATATAAGAAAGAACATTGTTATTTCTATTCTGCGTTAAACAAACATCGATCAGATTTTCATGCACAAGCGCAATACTTTTCAATTAATGCTTTTATATTAACGCCTGTCAGACGAGAAACAAGTGCACACATTAATGAACATAGTATTTAATGTTATTCCTTAGTTTAGTGAGCTAACGTTTCAGTGAAATACTAACATCGGAATCGTAGACACGTGATGAACATCATTTTAACCGTAAGGTTATTGGTACTGGAGGAGGACTAGTTGTTTTTCTTTTATCTTGTGTCTGTTTCAGCCACTTTTCACAAATTGGGGGAAAATAAAGATATCCCGTTTTCTCACATTAATGAGGACATAAAGCTAAATTTTAACCGTTGTATTATTTGTAAGAGATTTTTGTGAAAAAAAAAACTGCTAAGGGAATCTTGCACTGTTTGATTGATATCCTGTCAAAGTCGTGTCTAACTGCTGTCATTTTTATATCTGTGATATCATTGCGCCTCTGGGATCTGAAACCTGTTACGTTTCTCATTGTTTTGTGTTTCCTATTTTCAAGGTAGAGTCTTTGCCGCGTTGACACTGAAACTAATTTCATTCATGATGTCGGATTCAGTAAATACAAAATCCATCTTCATTTCAGAAATAAACATACAAATATATGAATGAATAAATAGATACGAAGAATGTTGCATATGTGGTTCGATGATGTCATATTAGACTTGATCAAGTGTATAGCCCTTTGCGCGAAAAAAAGGAAGTTTGAGATTCTCCCAAATGGCATAGGATTTGTCTAATCTGGTTGGGCAAAATATTCATGACATTCATCATCTATCACACAGACTAATAACGAAAATAGTGTATTGTGTCTCATTCACTAATCAAGTTATAACCAAAGAATTTGGAACAATATCCAGTTTTGATATGTAGTCTCTGATCCTCGGTGACCTTTTATAGGGAAGCCTAACACATGTATAGCCAGATAGCTACCTTCCTGAAAACACGATCGCTATGACCGTTGCACCATATCGTTAATAATACTGCTAGTAAACGACACCGTTCTCACTCAACCACGGCCTTTCCCAGATACTCTGAACATCCCCTCTTTAGTTACATGACATCACAAATATTGAATTATTGAATTCGACACTGTGCACCAATACTACAGTACCGTGTCTGCGACGTAATGTGCCTATTCTTTGAAGTCACAAGTAAGGGTCTAATAATCCTCATGTCCACATCTGCATTCATTTTAAAGATGTGATCTGACGGTAACGTTTTGGAAGGTGCACAATTCTCTTCTGCTTGAAATGAAACAATTTCTGTAAGTCCGCCTTCTTCCATTGACAATGTCACTGATCTTCCTAGGAAGCATTCAGATTCCATTACCGATTGTGATTGATTATTCACTATCAGTCGTCGTGTGCTTGGTGTATCTAATGATGTTTATTCCACACCTACGTCCTCGTAGTGACCACAATTTTCGACGCCGATATTATTTTGAGGGCAACCTTGTAACGTGTCCTCAGTCCTCCAGTGCTTTAGATGTTATCATCCACGTCCTCAGAGAACCCTCACCTAAGTGAGCGAAATATCTAACTCCGACAAAACCAAGCTGTCTGCAGCAACAGTTGCGTCGTTTAAATCCCACAAACAATCCCCGTTGATCGTAAATTGATCGATTTGTTAGTGGTGAATTAATATCTGAACAGAGCTAAGCTTGACACATTTTTATCAATACGGTGTTGACTAAATTTGCCACATTTATTTAGACATAAGCTCTGAATCGTATAGTGTAGCGAAGAATCTGATAGGCCGGTTATATCATTATTTAATCGGTTTCATACAAATGGCTCAACCTATGAACGAAAGTGAGGGTTAATAAAAAAATCCCAAAGTTATCCATATCTTGCCTCGAAATCTTAACCATTATAAATTATATATAAATAAGTCTACCAGTTTTCTGAGGTATAATAAATGCACTACGAAAACCTGCACTAACACGAGTTGTTCTAAAGATGGGGAAACAAGACATGATTGCACTTCACATTATGATCGCCGGTTCTTAAGGTCTAATTCCTCTCACATCAATATAATTTTTTTAATGGAATATAGTTTCCATACTCTATTGAATGGAAAATGTTCATTAGACGTTTATTTATGTTTTCTCCCAAATTCGTCAGCTATTTGTTCTTGGGATGTTCGTGAACTTAATGCACTGCTTGCAAAAATGCATTAAGAATACTCAGGTATTTGATCAAAAATTAAAAACTAAAATGCTGTTGCTAGTAAACTTTTATTTTATTTTGACTACTAAAGACAATTTTGATAAACATTACACTCACCAGCCGGATTTGGTCCACTCTGTGTGTAATATGATGTACACACTACACCAGCGTCATCGCTGTGAAGACAATTGTGTACACCGACGTTACTTTTGGGACAGTCGTTTAAGGATTCTTCTGACCCGCTGCATTCGACGTCACCATACCAAATCTTTCCACTTCCTTCACCATAGTAAGCGTGATTTCTCACAGTGCGAGCCGCCGTAAAACCAAGCACTCTGCAGACAACAGCAGCGTCTCTTAGCTCCCAGGAATCATCACAAACCGTTCCCCATTCACCGTACACCTTTACCTCAAGTCTTCCAACATTCGGAGTGAGTCCTCCAAAAAGGCGAATATCTTCGATCACTACAATGAGAAATACCTGATATGGATGGACGTCAAGATATCTTATATTTTTTATTATGCCATTTTTTTTCATATGGTAGGGTCTACTTTTCTTTTCTTTCTTTTTTGCGAAATACTAAGTTGCAAAATTACCTCATTATTTAATTGGAGAGTATTTCCTGTTATGAGGGAGCATACTTACGGAATATACTTTACATGGTAAACATTCACATATTAACAATATTATGAACGTTATTTTATGGGCAACAAACAGAAAAAGAAAGTTACCTTGCGCTCAAAGGGTTCCTTAAGCAGGACGATAACCACACCGAGTTCTCTCTTAGATCATCGTTTTATTTGATTGCAAAGCTGATGTAATATTGATTATTCTAATTGGCGTGGCTAATTGCGATCCAGGTCGATGAATGTTAAAACTCATACCTGATGCCGGTATGGTTTCGCCACTGATACCTTACTTGATCATGGTAAATAATTAAAACCTGACGTTCTTAGACTGGAAGGAACCAATGTTGTCATATAAGGTAATAAATTTGATATAATTGTGAAGTTGGTCAGATTGTCAATATGGTCAAACAAGATGCATGGAGATTTTCAATTTAAAGTGCTTTTCCACCACGTGTCAACATAATCTCTTAGTTCTCCTTTCCACACTCTATGTCTCAAAAAGAATTTTACGTGCCACTTATGATTTTTGACGATCCAAACCTACCATTCCGATAATCAGTACAACCTTCACATCTACAGTCGTCGACACTTTCACTGCACCAGTTATCACTTGTACAGCAAGGATAGCTTTCAATGTCACACTTGGCAACGTTTCCATTTGGTGCGAGCCAATCACCTTCACAACGATTGTCATCTCTGTAAGTTGCTCGAACTGGAATACAAGCAAACGCAAGTGGAACAACTTTTTCTGATATACTGATGATGTGGTGTATTATTTAGATCCACCCGCGTCCTCCATACGTTCCCATTTCAAACCAACTACAATATACCAGATTCACGTAACAATAAAAAAAAAAACACTAATGGTGAACAAATTCTTCTGTGTATGTGGTATTTCTGGCTTACTAATAGGGAAATGGAAGTTGGGAGCAACTTTTTTTTCACAATTGTTGCATTGTAACCGATAAATAATTGGGTGACCTGATCTCTATCAGTATTTAGAAAGTGGTCAGAGTCTGAGTGACGGGGAGTCGTTAAACTAGCGGTTTAGAAACAGAAATTGGTGCGAAATGTACACGGCTGTCTTCTCTTTCGAACACTCATTGAAATGAAAGGCTTGTTATAAGCCAGTGATAATCCTCAATCACTATATCAACAACACATTCAAATTAGTTTCTATCGGTTGTTTTCATCAATAACGGTTTGCAAGGAAGGTTCCGAGTTGTTCGCAAAAGAGCTACATTCGATAAAAAAAAGACAAGCAAAACACGCAAAATCCTGATGTACATTTGGAGAATGCTTCCGGCTTACGTTATGGCTACGTTACTACGATAACTCATCAATGCCCGTTCAGCAACAAGGCATGTCGTTAATAATCATTAAACTGTAACAGTACGTTCGAGTTACATTTGTGATGTAAGAGGACGAAATAAGCATTTCTACTTTGCCGATCATAAATTATTCTTTAAAACCTGTATATCATAAAGAAAAAATTCGGTGACTGTTCCGTTGAATATTTCTTGAGTACTTACCAGTTGTAGTTGTGCTTGAAGACTCAGAGGGTATGCATTCTACACCGGCATCTTCAATATGACCACTATTTTTGACACCAATGTTATTTTGGGGGTATTTTTTGCCGATAATATAACGATTATTTTGCAAGGAAAAGCATAAATCAGTCTGCTAGATGAAAACCCCATCTCAATATCTTGTTCCTTACTAGTGATTTGGTTGGTTGCATGTAATTAACCTACTTTGACTGTCTAAGACCTTCCCTACTTTTGTAATTGGATCACTATGGTTGGTTTGCAATGGCATTGCGATAACTGTTCTAACCAGCTTTTCTTTCCAGTTATAATGTTCTTGTTGATTTATCCTTTAGCATTTGATACTTTAATTATAAGAAATCCTGTTTTCCTAGTTGTCGGTATCATAGTAATTACAATTTCTGAAGCATTTTACACAAATATATCCTTTCCTCTAAATTAATGACTTACAAATGCAGAAGAACAAAGTAGATAAGGGAACATCATTCCTTCTGCTCTTGCCAGATGACTCTCAAATCGTCAAAAACTTAGCAAAACATAAATATGTTAATTTGAATATTGAAACACATGCTATATGCTAAATCTGCACTAAATCGAATTTTGCCCCCTTTCTTGAAACTAGATGCTTGAATCAAGTACCAAGAATATAAGGAAGCCTTGGTGCTGTGAGGCTCAGCGAAAAAAAACACTTACCTATTCGATAATCAACGCAAGAATCACAGTTACAATCCTGGTAACTAATATAACCACACCAGTTAGTTCTAGAGCAACAAGGCAAGACACTATCAGGATCACATCTTGCGACTTTTCCATTTGATGCGAGCCAATCACCTCCACAGCGATGATCCTCTCTATAACTCGATAAAATTGGTTGCATAGTAGTGCTTGTCTGTGGTTCTAATATTGGGGAGAACAACACTTCCACATAACATATAAAATACAGATTGCCGTTTCCATCTTTCAAGATAAGAGTAAATCATAAAAGTAACAGACAAAAGTACAATTTAAACAGTTTTCTTGAAATCCGTATAAAGAACGACCGAACCCCGTAATTAAGCACTTACACAAGTCAAATATTCTAGATCTATACAAAATTCTTTCCGCTCATTACCATGTTTTAGTATGAGTGTTCTAACCATGATACGTCCATTAGAATACCATTTCTTCATAATTGATATACTTCACGCAAAAATAATATGGAAAAATAACGCGTAAAGCAGAAACGTAATACGACAGTGGTGCAAAACAAAATTTACTTTTGAAAACGTACTTTGAGAGAATCCGTTACAGGAGAAATTGTGACAAATATTGAAAAATATACATTTTAGTTGGGGTGATGGCATATTACGTGTCCTCTGTCCCCAGTGCATTAGACGTTTTCTAACCACGTCCTCACTGAACCCTCACCTAAGTAAGTGAAGATCTAGCTCCGACAAAAGCAAGCTCTCTACATGCGTAGTTTATATCCCACATTTGCGTAGTTTGCGTACTTTATATCCCACATTTGCGTAAACACGTAAACATTTGCGTAGTTTATATCCCACAACCCTCCCACCCCCTCCCACCCCACCACCACATTCATCCTTCCCCAATAACTCAACTCGCCCAAAAATGGATTTACTTCCAAGCCGAATACTCTCACTAACTGCAATTATGGATATTTTTAGTTGAATTGATTTCACAGGTTCTATGCATGATGGATGATGATCTTGTATATTTTCCTTAACAAAAACGTAAGTGATGGTTTCTCGTAAATTGATCGATTAGCTAGTGGCGAATTAATATCTGAACAGAGCTAAGCTTGGAACATTTCCATCTTACGGTGTTGACTAAATTTGCCTCCGTTACTTAATAAGACATAAGCTCTGAGTCACCTTAGTTTTAGCTTAAAATCTGATCTGCCGATATATCATTATTTAATCAGTTGCATACAAATGTATCTACCGATGAACTAAAGTGAAGTTTCACTAAAAGAAAATCCCAAAGTTATTCATATCCTGCTTCGAAACCTTAAACATAAGGAGTAATATATAATGTCTACCACTTTTCTGAGGTATAATAAATGCACTACGAAACCCTGCACTTACACGAGTTATTCTGAAGATGGGAAAACGAGACATGATTGCACTTCACATTATGATCACCGGTTTTGTTGGCCTAATTCCTTTAACAATGTTCATCTTTTGAACAAAATATAGTTTCCGCACTCTATTGAATGGAAAGTGTTCATTGGACGTTTAGTAATATTTTCTTCTAAATTCGTCAGCTACTTGTTCTTGAATTGTTAGTGAACTTGATGTACTGATTTAAAGTTGCAACTATGCATCGAGAATTTCTACTTAGGTAATTGACCAAAAATTTAAGAAAAAACTGCTTATATATAGGTTTCATTTCATTTGACTAATGATGCCAACTTTGATTACATATTACACTCACCAACCGTTCTTGTTGTGCTCTGGGTGTCAAATGGTGTACACTCTACACCTGCGTCCTCGGCTGGGAGACAATTGTTTACACGGGGTTTACTTTTGGGACAGTCGTGTAAGGATTCCTCTGTCCCGCTGCAAAAAACTGCTAATATATAGGTTTCATTTCATTTGACTATTGATGCCAACTTTGATTACATATTACACTCACCAACCGTTCTTGTTGTGCTCTGGGTGTCAAATGGTGTACACTCTACACCTGCGTCCTCGGCTGGGAGACAATTGTTTACACGGGGTTTACTTTTGGGACAGTCGTGTAAGGATTCCTCTGTCCCGCTGCATTGGACGTCATCGAACCAAATCGTTCCCCTTCCTTCACCAAAGTAAGCGGCAACTCTCGTCCTGTTCGCCCCCGTAAAACCAAGCTGTCTGCAGACAACATTAGCGTCGTTTATGTCCCATAAATCATCACAAATCGTTCCCCATATACCAAACACGAATACCTCAACTCTTCCAACATTCGGCGTGATTCCTCCAACAAGGCGAATTCCTTCGATCACTGCAATGAGAAATACCTGATATGGACGGACGTCATTTTTTTCTGATATTTTATGCTCAAGACACATATTGTTCATATAGGTAAAGGGTCTACTTGGAACATTTTCTTTGCGGCATACTAAATTGAATGAAATACCTCATTACCTAATTGGAGAGATTTTTTTATGAGGGAGCATACTTTATGAAATACACGTTACATTGTTAACGTTCACTTATTAACAATATTATGAACGTTATTTTATGGGCAACAAACAGAAAAAGAAAGTTACCTTGCGCTCAAAGGGTTCCTTAAGCAGGACGATAACCACACCGAGTTCTCTCTTAGATCATCGTTTTATTTGATTGCAAAACTGATGTAATATTGATTATTCTAATTGGCGTGGCTAAGTGCGATCCAGGTCGATGAATGTTAAAACTCATACCTGATGCCGGTATGGTTTCGCCACTGATACCTTACTTGATCATGGTAAATAATTAAACCTGACGTTCTTAGACTGGAAGGAACCAATGTTGTCATATAAGTTAATAAATTCGAGGTAATGGTGAAGTTGGTCAGATTGTCAATATGGTCAAACAAGTTGCATGGAGATTTTCCATTTCAAATGCTTTTCCACCACGTGTCAACATAATCCGTTTCACTTCTTCTTTCCCCACTTCATGTCTCCAAAACGTAGTTTATTTGACCCCCTATGATTTTCAATACCTACCATGCCGATAATCAGCACAAGCTTCACAGGAACAGTGTTCGGGCTTTTTACTGCACCAGTTATCACTTGAACAGCAAGGATATTCGTCAACCTTACACTTGGCAACTTCTCCATTTGGTGCGATCCAACCACCTTCGCAACGATAATCATCTCTGTAACTATATGGAACTGGAATATGGAAAACACAAGTGCAACAACTATTTATGATATACTGTTGACGCAGTGTATTATTTAGATCCGCTTTCGTCCTATATACGTTCCCATTTAAAGCCAACAACAAGGGACCAGATTCTCGTGACCAATATATTTAACTGTTCTAACCAGCTTTTCTTTCCAGTTATAATGTTCTTGTTGCTTTATCCTTAGCATTTGATACTTTAATTATAAGATATATGTTTTCCTAGTTGTCGTTATCATCGTAAATAGAATTTCTTAAGCAGTTGGTACACATATATGCTTTCCTCTAAATGAATGACTTACAAATGCAGAAGAACAAAGTAGAGAAGGGAACTTAGTTGCCATAGTGACATCATTCCTTCTGCTCTTATCATATGCACTCTCAAATCGTCAAAACCTTTCCAAAACATAATTATGGTAGATTTGTACATTGAAACACATGCTGTGCTAAACCTGCACTATCACGAATTACCCCCTTTCTTGCAACCGGATGCTTGAATCAAGTTCCAAAATAGTAAGGAAGCCTTGGTGATGTTGTGCTTAGCTAAAAACCACTTACCTTTTCGATAATCAACGCAATAATGACAGTCACAATCCAGGTCTTTATAACCACACCAGTTATAATAAGAGCAACAAGGTATGGCACTATCAGGATCACACTCTGCAACTTCTCCATTTGGTGCGAGCCAATCATCTCCACAGCGATGATCCTCTCGATAACTTGATAAAATTGGTTGCATAGTAGTGCTTGTCTGTGGTTCTAATATTGGGACAAACATCAATTCCACTAGTAAATCACAAAATGAACAGATTGAATTACAATTTAAAACAGTTTTCTTGAACCGAAGCCCATATTAAAGCACGTACACAAGTCAAATTTACCAGACCTAAATAAAATTCGTGCCGCTCACTTACATAATCTTTGTTGTGGTCTTATCATGGTACGCCCATTAAAATCTCGTTTCTTCATAACTGATATACTTCACGCAATATTATATTGAAAAATAAGGCGTAAAGCAAATACACATCATGATATTAGTACATAACACTTTAATCAACTTTTGAAAACGTACTTTGTGAGAATCTGTTACACGAGACATTGTAACAAATATTAAAATGTACACGCATTAATGAAATCGTTTCGACATGCAACGTTTATAGTCGAAAGTTCACATAAGTCAACATTCAAGTCAGCAAGTGCTAAACGTTTTAATAATTTATTTATAAAAGGGACAATTATTCTCTAATTTTCAAGTTTACCTGTTATCCTGTAATCGATACAGCCTTCACAGTCACAGTGGTCTGGAGTGATCCCACACCAGTTATAAGGAGAACAACACGGATAAATACCGTCAGGATTACATTGAGCTACCTCTCCGTTTGGTGCGAGCCAATCACCTCCACACTGGTAGTCCTCTCTATATGCTGCCAATACCGTCGGCACTCTGGTACTAGAGCCTATAAATTAGATATCGTACGTCAAAACCTATATTCGCTGTAAGAAACTTCTTTTCTCTTTCTATCATGCTAAATTGTTACGAACAACTTCACCTAAACAATACGCACTGTAGCATATAAAAGCCTCGTTGATGTAATGATTCAATTATAATAATTAACTTATTCATTCTAGTCTCCGAGTGTGTATGCAACTCCTCAAAAGATGATACTTGCGTCATTTAAACCTCAATCATCATCACAAACCTCCTCCACCCCCCCCCCCCCGCCCTTCCCAACAAGTCGAGTACTCTGAATAACTGTAATAGTAAACAATTTTGAGCATTGTTAGATATATATTGGCGATATGCCCAAAACTAAAACAATTAGGCTTATATACACATTATATACAAATTAGAATGAATCTGCAGTGCCTGACAGCATGCAATAATAACTGGTGTAAATATATTATACGTAGGAATATAATTGCGGATAAATTTAGGTTAAATCACACTAAAGGATAAAACAACAAGTACCCTCAGTAGATTAGATTCTCCGTTTCTAGAGCAAGGGGGACATTTTCAACCCTGTACAAGGTTAAATACCATGAATCAATTATTCTGACACCTGTTTTATCAATGCCATCACTCCCTTCTAAAAGAAACCTTTTCCTCACTTTATTTCTTTTATAATAGGCCTACTGGCTTTACAATGCCTAACTTACTAGTAGGTACAAAAACTTCACACTCCACGCCGGCGTCACTGCTGTGACGACAGTCATTGTGTCCATAGTTGTTCTTTTGACATTCATCTAAAGACGGCTCCAGTAAGCCGCAAACTACATTATCAAACCAAATCTTTCCAGTGCCTTGACCAAAGTAGGCGTCTTTTCTCGCGATGATTGCACTGGGATAACCAAGCTCTCTACAGACAATCTGAGCCTCGTTGTAGGACCAGTGAGTGTCACACACCGTTCCCCATTCACCATTTACTTGTACCTCTACTCGGCCGACATTCGGAGTGCTTCCACCAGCAAGACGAATACCTTGGTATTCTGTCAGAGAAAATGTGATGCGGTTAGATGATGTTATCATCGGTATAAGATATGTCAACATCAAAATTTGGACAGTTTTACCGTTTGTATTAATGTTATACATACAAATATTACATGATTTTTAAATAGAGGTTTAAGCATTTTCCTTTGGAGGTCTCGAGGAGCGTAAAACGTGGATGATTTTCATACTTTAACTAAATTTTTAGTCAGGGTTCCAATAAGTTTCGCCGAGTATTAAGTTTTCTAGTGAGCTCTGCAAGTAAAACTGTCGGAGCTACATAAGTAGTATTCCTGTACTAAAGTCAAATACCGCATAGTCCTCATTATATACCCAATGTAACCGCCGTCTGCACACACAACTCAAGTCAGCATCATCGGAAAAGTGGCTCAATCTTCTAAGATTTCCATGAGTAAGATATGGGAAGTAAAGAATTCAGCAATTACTATGAAACCTTACCATTTCGATAGTCAATACATTGGTCGCAGTCACAGTCTTCAGCTTGAAAACTGCATACAGTGAGAGGTGAACAACAGGGGTAATAACCATTGGGATCACACTGAGCAACTCTTCCGTTCGGTGCGAGCCATTCACCGCCACATAGGAGATCATCTCTAAATTTTGGTAGAGCTAGTGATAAAATCAGAGCGACGACAGTTTCTACTTAAGGTAATAACAGTTCTTAAATCAGTTAAGTTAGGATATCAATTCAAAACGTTTATCTGCATTCATGGAGCATACGACGAGTCATATATAACACTAACAATAAGAAAAGAAAATCACATTTCTAATTATAAATGATAATGAAAAAAATCATTATCACGATATATGCTCATAATGACGGTTTCAATATACAACGAGAAGCATGTTACTACAATTAGCGACATATAACAGGTGTACCCCAAACCTCAAATAGTTTACTTTGATTACAAAAGGCACTTTTTGTTCCCCGACTTTCCAATTTAATGACTCTAGTTATTATAACCGTTTCTGGATGTGTTTTTTTTTTGGCCCGGGGGGGGGGGGGGGGATATCAAGGTAAAATCAATTTCTTTGATTTATTTTTGATATGTGATATTTGATTTCCACATTAACGACATATTTGGCCAAATGTTAGTATGAAAAATGCATGAATGGTTTTTCTTCTTTTTTTCTTTTTCTTTTTTTTTTTTGCTTTTGTTTTGGTTATAATGGGCTTTGCTTTTAACTCACTAAGTCAGTTAATGCAAACAACGTTTAAGGGATTAAAGGGTTAATGGGCGTTTGTCAAATGATGATCCAGGTATTGGACTTTCACTGATTCAGGCAGGGCTGGTGGACATCGTAGGGTCCCATATGTTGACAGTCTTGTCCGCCGACGCTAATCTAAACACCATTTATTTCCTGTCGTAGCGTGTGATCGTTATCGCTTTTATTCATGCTGTGTGCCGCTTTCGTCATATTTAGTACTCATTTCAAACGAAAGTATGTCTCTTTTAAATTAGTTAATAATCATCAGGATTTCAAAAAACTGATGAGTGCGTGGTCACTTACAAACCATACATTTCACCCCAGCGTCCTGAGAGTGTAGACAGTTACTAGTCCCAACACGGCTCTTTGGGCAATCGTTGATGGACTCTTCTGTTCCAACACATTCCACGTCATCCAACCAAATCAGGCCATATCCTTCACCGAAAAAAGCGGCGTATGTTGGTTCGATCGCTCCAGTGTAACCAAGCATTCTGCATACGACCTCGGCATCTTCAAAATCCCAATCATCATCACACACTGTACCCCATAATCTACGTGCCATGACTTCAACGCGACCGACATTGTTCGTGTCTCCACCGACTAGTCGAATATCCTGGATAACTGAGAAAGTACACTGGTACAATTATATCACTGGTATCTATGGAAACGTTTAGGGGCCGTCGAAATGTTAAAATAGTTTATACAAGTGTTCAATTACCCTTGTATCCAACACAATGCAACAATTGGTCGGATTGACCATACCTTAATTGTAAATTAGAAATTAAAGTCTATATTTATCACTGATCAGGCGACGTCATTGAGTTAGCCTTCAAGAAGAATCCATTGCATTTAACAGATTTGAAAATATTGTCAACTTAAACAGCTGTAGAAACAATAACAACTGCATTTAATTTTTTTTTTTTTGGAACTATGCCCAGTCAAAACTCTGCTAAAATTGCATCTACTAGGAAACAATTTTGTAAATCCTTTATTTTAGACCGATAATAATAAATAATAAACGTGAAATAATCCACTATCAAACAAACCTTGACGATAATCCATACAATCTTCACAATAACAATATTCAGCACTGATACCACAACTATTGAAAGGAGAACAACAGGGGCTCCCACTTTCAGGGTCACACTCGGCCACTTCCCCGTTTGGTGCATTCCAACTACCACCGCAATGAAGGTCTTCTCGAAACTTCGAGGTCCCGACAGGAGTATCTTTATAGTAAAGAGAAACAAAGTGGATATTACTTATTTAGAGTTAAAAGGGTTTCCTAGTGGCTTTAGTTGATTGCTTAGCAAAACTTTCTTTTTGTTTGCATCTTTAGGCAAAGATCATGCCCTCATAACACTTTGTATCGCGAAGATGTGAACTTTTCAAATGTTGTGGTATATTCTAAGTGAATTTGGCAACAGCAGAATGGGTGTTATCAATAAGGGCAATATAAATGAAAATATCTTTCTTGAGAATTTGTTAATCACATGGTTTCCACAAAAATAGACTAAGAAGAATAAAACGACGGATAAGTTTAACAACTAGCAAACTTTCCAAATCTTTCAGGTTTCGAGAATCAATAAACACGAAAATCATAATAGCCAAAGTTAAGTTTTTCAAGAGCATTTTTCCAAGATGAAATCACAGTCCCCCTACTATTATCCACTTTTTATGAAGTAGTTGAACTTCAAGGTTTAAACAGCCAAAACAGGTCACATAAAATCAACCATATCTTGAGTTATGGGCACGATTCTGAGATTGGGTTTTCAACATACAGTGTGCAATATTGTTCCCTTTAATTAAAAGTTTAACATTTCTTGACACCAGTAAATAACCGTAAACAAATATCATCACATTGAATGCTTTCTCTGCGATGGTGGATTTCATTACTGCCTTATCTTGTGTCATTAGTCCGTCACTGAATTTAACCATTCAGCCCAGTATTATATCCCATAGCAACAATATGTGTTTCACTACTCAATGACTTTATACCTTTCAAGTGAAACTTAATTGTATTAGGTATAATTATCCCCCCCCCCAGGTCCCCACCTATTAATACAGAGGTAAAATTTGCCCCTCACCACCCATTGAGACAGCAATGATGAAATAGGCTATAAATGTTCCCCAGTAACATGCCTTTGCGTAGGTACATGCTCTCCTCAATCAATCACCATGATGACATGTTTAACCTCCATTTAGATCAAAAGCCTCTGGTGTTGCATTCCATTGCCATACAATGACTCAACTGACCTTTAATAACCCGATAACATATCATGTACAACATCATACTTGGCCATTGTAAAGCAGAGAAAAATTAGTTACTGATCAACCGTACTGCAATTTCGAATATCCCTCTAAACTTCTGTTCAAAGTACTGTCCTTGACAACATGTCCTTCTTTGTTTATACCAGTCTGTCACCTAATAACATGACTTAAAAATACATCAAAAGTTTCGTTTTATTTATAACTGCATATTTTTGTTTCCAATAAGGTGTTCTAGGGCAACAACTCCTCACCTCACCATATGTCCTATAATCAAAACATTATTTTCATTCTTACCAGTTACCCTGTAATCAACACAGTCTTCGCAGTCACAATGGGCTGAAGTGATGCCACACCAGTTATAAGGGGAACAACACGGATAAATGCCATCAGGGTTACACTGAGCTACCTCTCCGTTTGGTGCGAGCCAATCACCTCCACACTGGTAGTCCTCTCTATATGCTGCCAAAATCGGCGTCACCGTGGTTCCTGTGCCTATAAATTACATAACGTATATCGAAACCTATAATTGCTATTATTTCTTTTCTCCCTACGTAAATATGCTGTTTTCCAATGACTCTCTTTAAAACTACACACTGAAGCCCAGGAAGGCCTCATTTATTTCATGAAGCAATTCCAGTAATTAATGTTGATCATTTTTAGTGTCCGGAATTACATGCAATTCCTCAAAATGTGCACATTGTGTAGTTTGGTATTATCTGTTTGCTTCGTTATTTCCAGACCGGTGCAAAAAGCCAAATAAAAAATTATTCACCGCCAAATCGGCAGCCTTCTCGGTAGGGGAGAGCCGGAACAAAGTTGTAGGGAAGTACAATATGTAAAGATTTAAGCAGCGAGACCATGCATGATCTTAAAGCAGATTGTTACTTTAAAATTAGGAAACGTCATAACTTAATTCAAATAATTTATTTAATTCAAGTAAATGTTTAGTGTAGCCATATACTGTAAAAAAGATCTAATTTATTCATCACGGTTACTCCCAGTGACGCTATGTCAAAGTAATTAGCATATTGACTTGCTCAAAATAGAATCGTCTACCACAAATGCAACAAAAGTTAATATTCTAATACTTCAGTGTTGGGATGTACTACCGCACCATATTTTGATAGATACACATTGATTTTAAGTTGATCAACCTCATAATATTCAACGCTGATCGATACTACCATCCCATAACAACGTAGTTCATAAGAAATTTAGTTTTCTTACATGTTATAAATAAAATATTAAACTTTGAAACATCCAATCCATGTTTACATTTTAAAACCAAAATCATGAGTTTAATGCAATAATCGAACAACTCACATTAACAAAACATGTTTGCGTGACATAAATCTAAGAAAACGTTGACCTTAACCTTTGACGATACGTTCATGCTAATCAGCCGTTACAAGCATAGCCATTTATGTACTTCCAGACAAGGTCTCAAAGTGACCTCTACATGGGATGAAAACCGGCACCAGCCTAGAGGAAGGTAACCGTGAGACCCCTGTGTCCATTCCTTTATGTATCATTTCTATCCCAACTGTAACCTACCTTCTCATGAACACATGCCCTGGGATTGAGAGGGCACAAAGGTAGTCCTCTCGAAATGGTATGATGTTATAAATAAAATACCGCACATCAAAATAAATCATTCCTATTATTTTATTTCTTCTTCGTAAATATGTTATAATGTTACTAATGGCATTACTTCAATAAAAATACATACTAAAGCAAAAGATGGCCCCATTGATTTCATGAATCAATTACATTAATTAATTTAATCATTTTTAGTATCCGGGTGTGTATGCAAAGGCTAGACATGTGCACACTGTAGTTCAATATATTCCGTTCCTCATTGTTTGCATGGTTATTTCCTTTTCTTTAGAATGACCCATGCGGAACGCCAAATAGTCATGTGTTTGGGACATTGTGATGATACAGAAAGTTCTCTTTTTGAAAACGAAAAATAAATTTCGAAGTTACTATACTATTTACATTATGTCATTGATCAGTGAACGCATTTGTAAGCAGAGTGGGTCTTTCTTTGTTCTGCTGACATTTTGCTTGACATGTGATAAAAATGTATTTTATTACGTACCAGACGTTGGACTTGACGTGCTTTGAGGTTCTACTGGTGCGCACTCCACCCCCGCGTCCTCGTAATGGGCGCAGTTTTGTTCACCGAAATTATTTTGTGGGCAGTAGTATATGGAATCCTCTGATCCGGTACATTGAACATTATCCAACCAGATTCTACCTGATCCTTCACCAAAGTACCCGCGAATCCTCTCAACTGTTGCTCCGGGATAACCAAGTTCCCTACAGATGACATTTGCGTCATTTATATTCCAATCATCATCACAAACCGTCCCCCATTCACCATTTATCAGAACCTCGACTCGACCAACATTCGGAGTGCTTCCACCAACAAGCCGAATACTCTCAATAACTGCAAAAATAAAATATTAAAAGTTTGAGTTATTACAGAGATATATTGACGATTTATTCATTCCACGATATGTAGGTTTATATTCACATTATGTAAATTTAGATTCAATCTGTAGTGTGTGACAATGTACTCACAAACCATTACTGGTTTAAAGTTATTTTACGGAGGCAGCTCCATGCGGTTTAACTGCGTCCTACTATGCACGAATTGGTTTCGCACCACAAGATAATACGTCATATTTCCATGGCATTCCTTCTTAGTAGGTCAGGTCCCCTGCGTATAGAACAGGCATTCTAGTGCTAGGCTGAATCCCTAACCTCAGACCTTTCTGAGACCTACTTTATCAATCCCATCACCCCTTCCAAGAAACACACTCCTCTCTCCATTACAAAACAAAACAAATATTTTGCAATTCTAGCTATACAATGCCTGACTTACTAGGTGGTGTGTATATGGTAGGTACAAAAACTTCACACTCCACGCCGGCGTCATTGCTGTGATCACAGTAATGGTGTCCATAGTTGTTCTTTTGACAGTCATCTAAAGACGGCTCCAGTAAGCCACAATGTACATTATCCAACCAAATCTTTCCAGTGCCTTGACCAAAGTAGGCGGCTCTTCTCGCAGCGATAGCTCTGGGATACCCAAGCTCTCTACAGGCGATATGAGCTTCGTTGTAGTACCAGTAGGTGTCACAAACCGTTCCCCATTCACCATTCACTTTTACCTCTACTCGGCCGACATTCGGAGTGCTTCCACCAGCAAGACGAATACCTTGGTATTCTGTCAGAGAAAAAGTGATGCGGTTAGATGACGTCATCGTGAGAGTATGATATATGTCAACATCAAAATTTTAACAGTATAATGGCTTATATTAATGTTACATACAAATCTTACATTAATGTAAAAGTAAAGTGAAACAGTTTTTTGTTTTGTTGTTAATATTTCGAAAAACGCCAAACGTGGATGATTTACATACTCTTAACTAAATTAAACTAACTTTCTATGTCAGGGTTCCAGTAAGTTGCGATTAGTATTTGCTCTTCCTGGTGATCTCCAAGTAAAACTGTCGGAGCTACGTGAGTAGTATTACAGTACTGCAGTCGAATACCACATCATCCTCGATACACCCAATGAAAATGCCGTCTAGCTGCACACATAACTCATGTCAGCATGACAAGTGGCTATATTTGATAGATTTTACGAAAATGCCACACTGTATCAAAAATGTCCAAAACAATATAAGCATGTCCAAATTTATATTAATATGTCGAGACTAATACAAGTGTGTCCAAAAATAAAATGAGTAGTCCAAAGTAATATGAGAGTGCCGAATAATAATACAAGAGGGTCGAATGAAACTGCGAACTCCAAATTTGTTGTGAACATTTTGGCGTATTAAGTTACGCCACATGTTTCAGAATATCCACAATGATATAAGCATGTCCAAAATAATATAAACACATGCATATATTTGACATGTTTATATTGTTTTGGACATTTTGGTACATACGGCATTCCGTACGATTTCCCTGAGTAATATATGGGAAGTAAAAAATTCAGCAAAATATGAAGCCTTACCATTTCGATGGTCAATACATTGGTCGCAGTCACAGTCTTCAGCTGTGTAACCGCATACATTGAGAGGTGAGCAACAGGGGTAATACCCTTTAGAATTACACTGAGCAACCCTTCCGTTTGGTGCCAAAAACTCACCGCCACATCGTAAATCATCTCTAAATTTCGGCAGATCTAGTGATAAAACCAGAACGACCGACAGTTTCAACTTCAGGTAACAACAGTTACTAAGTCAGTTAATTTAGAATATAAATTCAGAAAGTTTATCTATATTAAAAAAAAACATGCGACGATGCGAATATAACACTGACTATGTAACAAGAATTTATCGCATGATCAGTAACGTATGCTTCCAATAAAGTGCTCATGGAATAATGATCTCAGGTAGATGCAATTCTATGCATTATGTCGGTCTTTTGTACGAATATGATGTTAAACTAAGGTAAGTGCTTGGCTTTCCGCAGTTTTTTTTTGGGGGGGGGGGCTGGAGATTCTAACACATTTCCTCTCCCCTTCCCCCTTCCCCCTTGCCCCTTCCCCCTCCCCCAACTTTCCTAACAAAGCCTCATCACCGCCATTGAACACTGAACACATTTGACTTTGAGAAACTACAAGTTCCAAACATCTGTACAAACCTGAGCGATAATCAATACAATTATCACATCTGCAATGAGAAAAAGTACAGTAGTTTCTAGCGGAGCAACAAGGGAAAGAATCGTACGGATCACACTCTGCAACCTCTCCGTTTGGTGCCAGCCAATCCGCACCACACCTATAGTCATTCCTAAACTTGGACCCACTTGGCGCAGGTGGAGGGTTAGAAGTTGATGTTGTGGTCGTCGTCGCCGTCGTCGCTGCTCAGAAAGGAGATATCATTGTTAGGAGAAATTCTCACCTAATATGTATTGTAAATATGAAGTGAGTTATCATTTAAAGCGGCGCATTATTTGCATAAATTCCAATCATTCTGGGAAAACACGCAATTATGATATTTACTCATGATTGGTTTCTTCTCAGCCCACTGGTTGATGGCTATTTCAATGCACATGACATGCATGTTGCTATATACCTTTACCGAGATATCACAGCATGTCGTTACTGTACCGCACATGTTACCGTACTTTCTATGTTAATATCATTAATGAATATCATTGGATGTTGCTATACGTTTAGCGAGATATTACAGGATGTTGTTACTTGTATGACAAAGGCACTTTTGTATTGTTACCGTTCTTTCTATGTTAATATCATTAATGAATATCATTGGATGTTGCTATACGTTTAGCGAGATATTACAGGATGTTGTTACTTGTATGACAAAGGCACTTTTGTATTGTTACCGTTCTTTCTATGTTAATATCATTAATGCATATCATTGGATGTTGCTATACGTTTAGCGAGATATTACAGGATGTTGTTACATGTATTAAAAGGCACTATTGTGTTGTTGCCGTTCTTTATATGTTAATGTCATTAATGAATATCATCGGATGTTGCTACACGTTTAGCGAGATATTACAGGATGTTGTTACTTGTATGACAAAGGCACTTTTGTGTTGTTGCCGTACTTTCTATGTTAATGTCATTAATGAATATCATCGGATGTTGCTATACGTTTAGCGAGATATTACAGGATGTTGTTACTTGTATGACAAAGGCACGTTTATGTTGTTACCGTACTTCTATGTTAAATGTCATTAATGCATATCATCGGATGTGTTCTCTTTTTCATCGAGGAAAATACATTTTTCTTCCCGGCATTTATATTTGGAAGGTAAAATTTGATTTGCAGCAAGAACGTTACATATTTGGCAAAATGTTTATAGGATAAATGCCTGACATGTCGATCTTTGTCACTTGATTATGATGAGCTTTGCTTTTAATTAAAAAAGTTACTCAATGAAAAAGGGGTTAAAGGGATATAGGCCGTACAAGGTTCCAGACACTGTGCTGGACGATTTCATAGTTTTAATGTGAAGAGTTTTTTTCTAGAATAATAAATGACATGGTTCAATGTGTTATTTTAAACACCGTAAGAATCCCTATGCCCACGGTTTTTGTCACCAAACTATACCGGAAATATACCGGAAATATCAGTTCATTCCTGCCGTATGGTGTGATGGTGTGTGGCGCGGTCTTCATTGTAACCCCCGATTTCAAACAAAGATTAGTTATCTTTAAATCAGTTAATTAATCATCATAATTTAAAACGACCGGCCAGTGCGTGGTCACTTACAAGCCATACACCTAACCCCAGCGTCCTTTGAGTGTCTATACGAAGGTAATCATAAGGCACCCGTGTTCATCCCTTAATGTAGAACTGTCGAAATGTTGCCTATATCGGCTGCACTGCGGTACTGGAGCGTTTAAAATGACATAATGTATATCGAAATGTATCATTGCTGTTACTTAGAAATGTCTTTTCTTTTCCTCATTCGTATTTCTGCCATAATGACGTAATTTATGATGCGAAATTGAAGTAAAAATTGTCAGTGCAACTCACGTTTTAATTTAACGTGTTAAAACCCTGATACAAAACAAAACACAGGAACGCGTTGTTTTATAGGGTATTGATATTACGTGACTTATTGTCAAACTGAATTCAGCTTCTGCGACTTTGGCTTACATTGCGTTTTGATTTATCTTTTATCTGCTGCTGTGTACCGTTGGTGTTTATTGCTTTATGTAAACTGAAGGTGAGTGAGTTATAAAAGAAGTGCACCATATCTGACATCAGCTTTTATGGGTTGTTGGTTCAAAGCAGACTGTTTTTCGACCGTACATATACTGAACATTCATCGTGAACCTTAAAGGGATACTTCAGAAAAAGAGGTAAGCGTTTAAATATTTACAAGGAAACTAGGGAGAACAAAACTCCTACAACTGATAGTGAGGTTTTTTTTCGCAAAGATATTAATTTCGATGATGTGTGTGTGCGCGCGCGTGTGCCCTCTTGTACGGTGCGTCCAAGGTATCCAAGGTATCTGGCAACGTCGGCTGACATCATGACGGCAATAGAGCAGCCTGCGGACGTGTTTCATCTTTCCTTTCAAATTGTATTAGTAATTGCTCATCATTGTTGAAATATTGTATTTTGATGAAACGTTTACCTTTGGGAAAGGAAAGGTTTTTTAAAGAAGAACATTTACCATGAAGACGTCCCGGACCACCTGCAGCAATTAACTTAAATTTCCAGTTTATCTATGCAAAAACACAAAGTCACCTTCGAGCAATCACATGTGAAACAGGGTATGCACTCTAACACGGTTTTGAACTTAATAGCAGTTTGTATGTCTTCTTTATAACGGACAGATTACATCTCTTATCCGGAAGTATATCTTTCAGAAGTACTTTGCAATTTACATAGCTGTTTCTCTGCATGAAGTTAAACGCCTACATAATAACTGCGTACTAGATATTACATATCACACATACCGAGACATTCAACACCAGCATCTTCACTATGGGAACAATCGTTGTCGCCGATAACATTCTTGTCGCAGTCATTTAGGGACATTTCTGTTCCGTCACAGCGAACATTATCGAGAAGGATCGAACCAGTTCCCACTCCATAATATGCTAAGCCTCGAGCTGCTAGGGACCCCGAGTAACCAAGGTACCTACAGACCACCTCAGCATCGTCATCGTCCCATAAGTCATCGCAAACTGTCCCCCATTCACCATTGACTAAAACTTCAACTCGTCCACTCATGGCGTTTTTTCCTTCCACCAGTCGGACATCATCTATCACTAAAACAAAACGAATAACATACTGGTGATAACACAAACTGTATTTGTTTTGTGTAGCCTACCTGTGCCAGTTTGCAAAGACAAAAAAATGTATTCTACACGTTAAACACATATATCAATGGTTCGGAGAAAAAATCACAATTAACAATTTAAAGGGTAGTACCTTGAACTTCAGTTGTCACTCGAATCATTTTCTTTGAACGAATCGCAATGTACAAAACTATGATTTTCAGATTTTTAAAGAAAATGCGGGACTGTATCTAACCTACCGCTGCCGTAACGCCCTAAAAACACCATCCGTGACCTACGGCAACAACTACCAGCTAGGGCATTATCATCAGGTTGCCGCGGATGCCCTCATAATTACCTGATAATTAAACTTCATTATCAATAAAACAAATTCGGGACTCAAACGTTGTTCGAAATTCTAGTGATATAACAACTGTTTAAGCAACTGCGGGACACGTAAAGGCAACAGATACATATATATATCACAGTAACTACTATAAATCTTCAAGTTTTGTACCACAGTAAAACTACAATACTACTTAGTACAGTAAGAACTCAGAACTACAGTAAGAATCCGGGATATGTGTAATCCCAAAATATACAGCTTTATGCATTTTTTGTTGTTACACACAGCATATCCTCAGTTCTTACTAATCCTAATAGCACATGCTACAGATTAATCAAATTTATCAGCACAATCCAGTTAGTACTGTGGCACAAAACACTAAAATTTACAGTAGTTACTGTAATCTCTGTGTGAATCGGTTGGTAAAAGTCAGTCGTTTACGGTATTGCAAACGATATTGCCAATCTCTCCTATTTTATGTCATTTCTGTCCGTTTCCCCCCCCCCCCCCTCTCTCTCTCAAAGAAATATCTTTATTTCCTTCCAATTTAGTGGAAATCGTTGAAGTTTTGAATTCTGAAAAATAGCTGTAGTACCTTGCCAAAATCCAGAGTATTTTTTGATAAAAAAATGTTTGCCGTACCCCTGTCGATCCTAAATTCGAGCTGTTTTGAAAATAGTATCATTGCAGTATTTTGGGTCCGAAAATATGCAAGCAAATCTCTCCTCCTGCAACTTTCAGGGACTCAGTTGTTTCGCAGAGGCTTTTTAAACGGTTTCTGATTTTTTGTTGTTGCCATGATTTGATTTCAAATAATACGGAGTATACAGGCATGGACAAATTTTAAGATTCACACCACCGTTACACACAAGCGTTTTAGTGTATCAAAATGAATTTCCAAAAGGCATGTTTAAGGAGGAAATGAAAACAATAATGTGTGATATTCGGAAAGTTTCGTTACGTTTAAAATTTAGACCCGTTCTGTCTTTTTTCCATGAACAGTGTAGTGAAATGACACTGTTTTGGTTTAATTTATATCAAATAACAGCCCCATGGTCTATGAATTCCCGCTCAAGAAAAAGGTCGCATCTTTCTGTTTACAGAGACAAATAGCAATTTCACATGGTAAAGTTGCGATGTAGTATATTATATTCTGATGGAGTATCTTATATTATATATATACCTGATCCTCTGCAAATTCCAAAAGTCGAGATGAGCAGCAAAATAATGGTTTTCATCTTCATTTTAATTTGTAGCTGTCACACCCTCCTGAAGTGAAACATTACAAGACGATAGCAAAAGTAAAACCTGTTTATTGACAACAAAGCAACTTTAAAAGGTGATAGATACTGGAATTGAGTTTTGATTTAATAATAATACATAATTTTCGCGCCAAATAAACTATGAAATAATTCTCGTAGGCCTATGTCGACACGTAGGCCTAATCTCTTTTCCCGACGTTTTGATAGATGTGCATTGTTGCCGAGAAATTCTTCAAGTGAAAATGTATACAAATATACACATGTCAATATGAATCGAAGTAATATGCCCTTTGAACCCAAAAATATACGCGTCAAACGTGTTTATGTTTGTGATATTGTACAGGCAGACGTAACAATGTTGGATGTGCTGGCTATTGCATGATTTTAATTGTTTAAAGTGATAAAAAAAAGACGGTAAGTGGAGCAAAGCAAGGAACTAAAATACTGTATTGCACATCTATGTGCATGTGCTCATCTACAGTTTAAAGTTACCTCATATTTTGGAGAAAAACAAACTGAAGCTACTTCCAAACTAAATGTATTACTCATTACAAGATTCTTTTGTATTAATTGCTTTTAAAGGTTTGTTAACACAAATGTTGACTTGCATATTAATTTTTAGAATTTAAAACTCCATTTAAGTGACGCTGAATTCTACTTAAGTAAAATGGCATTTCACTTCAGTGAAGTGAAATTTCACTCAAGTACAATGCAATTATACTTAAGTTTAAGTCTATTTCACTTGGGCTAGATAAAATAGGCCATATAGGTTACTTAAGTCATTTCCATTGAAGTATGAATTCAATTTTAATTCAGTGAAAAAGAAATCTATAGTTAAGTAAATAATTCAATTCTACTTACGTGGAATTTTATTTCACCTTAAGCAAAATAGGTCATATACTACAGTAAAATGCTATGTAGTTAAAGTCGAATTCAGTTAAGCTTAAGTGTCATTTATTCTAGTCGTATTAAATTCAGCTGAAGTGAAATAGAATTCGACGCAAGTCAAATGTTTCCTCTTAAGTGAAATTGAATTCAATTTAAGTAGAATAAAAAAAATGTTTTTTTTTACTTACGTGGAAAGCAATTTAACTAAAGTAGAATTGGTAGGTAAATGTTAAAACGACTTGCCATACGACCATTCTTGACTATAGAACAAACCCCGTTTCAATGCGAATGGTTCGTACATTACACTGAGTCTGTTTCAAGAACAATTAAAGTAATTTCTATTCAAAAGATCGATTTTGAAAAACTTAATGATGCGGTACAATTGTTTTCAAGCCTTTCCTGTAGTTCCGGTTACAGGCGCGTATTCAGGTGAGGGGGGGGGGGGTATGGTCGGGGGACGGGCAGAGAGCGCGCACCCCCTTTGCGCAGGCCAAAAAAAATGTAGACCAATGACGCTGTACATTGCGACAGTCAAATAATACTTTTTATTTGTTCACGTAAATGCCCTACCAATATGACTGGTAATTTAGGCCTATATATAACTGGTAGGTATGGTATGATATCCGCACAACTTCGACTGTATTAGATATGTTAAGACACCGTATACTGGGAGATCTTCGTTCGAACGATGAATTATAAAGTATGATAGGTTAATTGAGTGTACGTACACACTGTGCCTAATTAAGGTCGAATTACGCTCCGTTAACGTAAAACTGCATGATGCATTTCAGCCATGTTCCGAGCTGTGCCGTCCAGCAATTTCTGTATTTCATTTAATACAATTCAATCACATTTCTTACATAAACGACGCGATCGTACAAATCACAAGCATAACTTCGTCCGATTAAATATTGCTCAATCGAGAGAACCTATTTTGGTTGTTCAAGCGAAGAGATATGCGTACACATTAGCAACATTAAATTTGTAACCTTGGTTCGATCCGGATCGTCCTCGAACAAAGGTAGTGTTTATAATTAAAGGGCAAATATCATCTACTTAAGAGTCTTAGACCTATACTCCTTTGCCTGCGATCACTCTTGTGACAATACCACTTATACTATACTGAAGACACGTATAAGCAAGCAACGCAGGATACCTCTATCTACCTACGTCTTTGGCTTCTGCCTGTTATCTGATGATAAGGTTTTCTCGTGTAAATCAACACTATGGCACTCAAAAGTTAAAGGAGAGGTTTGTTTTACGTTCCGGTAATTTGAATTACTCTGTGGGAAGAGACCCTATAGCATAGGTCTCTAAGGAAACCAACAAGGAAATACACAACGGTAGTTCACACATACGTTCGATGTGCGTACAAGTACATACTAAGGAAATAGTCAAGGAAATTTGCCCTTCACAAGACCAGGTATATTACACTCACTTAGCCATTAACCACTACTATTGGTGGTCAAACGAAGTGACCGGGAAGTACTCTAACACATACCGGTAAAAAGGTCAATAACGACCACTCCGCGCAGTACAATCTACGAATGCGAGAGGGCACTAGAAACCCCGTAGATTCAAGTTTCAAGTTTATTTTCCACTTTCCATATAAATTAACAGTAACAGAGTCAATGAGTAATTTACTCACATTATGATGATATAACAAGAAACAAAGTTCAAAATATGCTATAATGGAAGTGGAGGAACCAGAAGTAAGTAGAGACTTTTCGAGTCTGGACCCTTTAATCAAGTAGCCATCAGAATTGTTTTGAAACAGGCTTCTTGATTAGTGACAATGTAGCATTACGAAGGATACAAGGAAAGAGATATTTGTGATGAGCGACCTGATCAAACGGCTTTGTTCCCTTCCGGGAAATATCAAGTTGACAGCAAGGTCATATTAGGCTGTCAGTGCCAGCCGTTTTCTTTGTTTCCTTTAAGAGAAATTAAACCGTTCTTCAACACGGTTGGTACGGTTAGAAGAATGTACACACATTGCTAGTTTGTAGAGCCGTTATACAGATGAACGACCAATCATTCTTTTAGTTACAGAAAGTTGCGATTCAAATCTTTAATGCAGCAAAAAAAAGTCGTGTCTAGTTTCGATTTGGGTTGAGGGGTTGGGGATTCCAAGTACACTTAGCTTTCTTGTATTTCAACACACTCAGTTTTTTTTAAACACATCATAAATGGATGATATCATTTTTATTCATAATCATTTCACTTTGTCTCCTAAACGTCATTTTAATTGGTATAATAATTAGGGGAGCGAACAGGTGATTTTATGAAGGAGGGTGTGGCCCTGTCGTTGACTCTGATTCTTTTGGATTGTCGGGGAGAGAGGGGAGAGAGGGAAGAGAGGGGAGAGTGGGGGTGTCTGAGAGCATATAAAGAAATACACTTTTAGAGGCCATAAACTGGACCAGGTATATACTCTGAGGCATATAAATAGGTCTATAATCAATTGCGCTTATAACTACGTTGGGAATTTTCTGTATATTTGCAAAGGGTAGCATTCATCCGCGCCTGAGGAACATTTGCAGGTCATACGCGGGAGAAATTAATTTTAACTATGGATAGCGGATGAAGTTCAACTTACAGAGAATACACAATTTAGTAAGAATTAGGGGAGTGGAGGTGGGGGGATGTCCACAAATACTATAGGTCAAGCCATTACAGAGAGTTGATCTCCACGACCGGAGTGACCCGAACAGCTAAGGTTTCGATTTACAAGTTCCTGCGGAAGTGATAATTATACAGTAATAAGCATACAGTGATATACTTTTGAGGTCTATTATTATGACTAATAAATCATTTAATACGTTATTATGGTTCGTAATTTTAAAAGTGTATAAACATCTTAACAACTGTTCGGTGATATTTTGAAACGTCTTAAACATACAAATGATTTAATTCATTCATATTATAATTTGGGGCTGTATTTGCATCTTACAATGGAAAAATGCTGTTCTTACAAGCATGTTTTACTTTGAAATTAATTCTCAAGACGTGTATACGTAAACCCGCCAATCATTGTGCAACTTACTGGACAGTACCAGATCATTCAACTCTAGTGTTCCGAAACATTCTTTTTAATTATTTTATATTCAAAGGTGGTCATAGCTGTTGTCTTGTTTTACTGTCATTCACCTTGTGAGCAACCTACCCCATGGCCCTACTTATACTTTAATTATTTGACTATTCTACTGAAATATTGCATATGTAGGCTGTAGGTTACTTGGAGTACTTAGAGGTACTCAGCTGTACTCGGATAAATGTACTCCGCATAACACTGCAATAGCATATGTATATATATATTATAAGCATATATAAGTCTATATGCTACGGTTAGTGTACACTACTACGACAACTCGAATTCAAGACGATAAAGTGCAAAAAAATGTCGCTGTACTGTATCTTCACATGTTGGACAAGCACATTGCACGTGACTGATATAGACGAAAATACTCGAACAAGGTTAACTGATTACCTGTCTACAATGCGTATGTATGACCCGACTGAGCAACGATTTTTGTTTTAATCACATCCGAAAGCGACAATAAGAACTCACGACAAACGGTATAGATTCAACGCAGTATTTAGAAACTCTCTCGCATATATATAGTAATATATTGTATAGCTTATAGTCATTCATGAATATGTATACAAAATCAGGGACAGTCACAGCAGTCTTAATAGTAAATCTACGCAAAGCAAAATAATAAATATTTTATGGCCCCTTCATTTGCCAACAGGAAGGGGGGGGAATTAAAAAGTTTTACCTTTTGAAATCAGTAACTTGAATCTTTTTTCACAGGAACGGTTTTGGTAGTGATGCACGTACCGGTGTAGACCGAAGCTGGAGTGACTCTTCGCTTAAAGAACCAACAATGTATACACGGCAGTTAACAGTATCTCCTTAATCGGGGTTGTAATCTGACACGTTTTTAGAACGATAACAAGGAAGGTCTTCTCGAGGCTACCTTACACACGACTCCATATGAAAACAGCATGGTATTAAATGAGATTATCACGCACGTATCGACTAGGCTTATCTATGTACTTTCTTTTGTATTTTCTTCTACTTTATTTTTCTTTCACATCAGACTTCAAAACAATTGTATGGCGTATAAAGGCGGCAACGAGTCTCTTTTCGCTATACAGTGGAATAATTCGTACAACTTATGGGAATATGAAAAATGTAACAAACAATTCGGGGTCACATTGTTGCCCCACAAACACAAATTTATAGAAGCACTACCTTTGAAACCAGATATATATATATATATATATATATATATATATATATTCCTCACCAATACACACTCGACGTTTCCCTACCATCCGTCCTATCCCTATTCCTCACCTTCCACCCACTTAGTGATTACTTTTCCAACGATATCCACGTAACCGCAATTCTTGGTTTTATATCGATATTTGTGTAATCGGTATTGTTCAAAGTAGAGGGCGATGTCTTACACCTTCCATTGTCCCATTAAAAACATTTGTTAAGCAAGATCTTTTGTTTTGACTCATATCCGTTTCAATATGTTGTTACGTTTCAGTACAAGAGCAGAACTTGATTCAATGAATTTCGGAATGCATTGCACTCGTACGTGCACAGACTGAATGCTCCGATGGACGTGTAGTTGTTTAAGTGTGTTGAAAAAACACATATATTATATATGTTTTTAAATACACCCGTATATGATCAATCCAGGCATTGACTTTCTAGTTAACCGCCTCGATACAGGTTCGTCGCAGTAGAGAACGTTATTCTATCTAACGCCCCCTCCCCTTCATTCATCCCCATAGTCTCCACATCCAAGATGGGAATGACTAATCCACCTTCCATTTTTTCCATCTGCATTACTAAGTAGCCATTATCGTTACACCCCTGTTACACCCCACTTCTATAACAAATCCCTGCTTTAAACCTCTCACCGTTCTTTATACCTTCATCTCACCTCTCCTCTATTGTGTCTATTTTTGTTCTATGCAATAATCATTTTGTCCCATTTGACTGTCTGTCAATATGTGTCTCTTTATGTGTTCCTAGTTTGTTTTCGTTTAAGTTAGTCTCTGAATAAGATCCTGCTATAGGATCAATACGGCTTGCGTTATAACTTTTACAAATTTATTAACCCACTTGATAGGATACAGCCAAGAGGGGAAATCATTTTAAACTGATGAGAAAGTAGCATATACTATGCATCCGGGTGAAATTGACATGCACTTAGGTAACTATACATAGCGTTAAAGTGATATATATTTATAATAGGTAAACTTACAGCAAATAGGTGTGATATCATAGTTGCAAACTGACAGCAATTTGTTTTTGCTTTATTTTCCTTTTCTTCTAATTGTCTGTATATTAACTTTATTGCTTTGACCTTGTATTGAATATGGTTACCAAAAGAAAGTACCTAAGGAGATGTGAAGTTAACAATATATGTCAATGATATAGTGTTTTCATATTGAGATATGTCCCGAATTTGAAGTAAGAAATTAACTGGATGCAAACTTTATAGAAAGAAACATACTAGAATTTTATTAGTGAGGTTTTAGGACATCATACCGGCTTACTTCTACATATGGTAAAAAAAAGCATCAGTTACAAATGCTGCCATCTCTAAAAAGAGGACGTAGGAACTGGATGCAACTTTCACCAGGTTGCTTACAGTATGTTGCCTCATTATTGCTACTTTGCCTTTCAGGTTGCCTCTTTCGTCAATCGCATATATATTTTCCCCTTTTTGAACTTTACTGGCTCTAACTCAATTTTATCTGGCGTCATAAGTTGACAGGTGCGTATCCAGGGGGGGCGTTGGGAGCGCGCGCCCCCCGGGTAAGGAAAAGAGGAGAGAAAAAAAGAGAAGAAAAAAGGGAAAAGGAGGGGGAAAAAAGAAAAGGAGGAGAGGAAGGAAGGGAAAAGAAAAAGAAAAAAAAGAGGGATAATAGAGAAAGGAGGGAGTAGAAGATAGCCAAGACCTCGGGAAGAGAAAGAGGAACAGTCATAGTTAAAGCGCTGATCCCTATTATATACACAGGTAGCCAGTGACAGATCAATGATTATGGAAGGGGTGTGCGCCTCACCCTACCCCTTACATCGACAACTCCATTTTTGACGTTTCCATTTTTCCTCTCTCACTAATGTATCTATATAAATACTATATATGGTCTATCATAACGCGTGTGTGTGTATGGACGCCTTAAACAATTGTAGAATTGTGCTATATGGAACCAACTGTGGCTAGTCTTGAACTCGACCGAGTCGTCGGGGAACATTTCGGGAAGGGGGCGACCGCCCCCCCCCCCGAGCAAATTTTCTTTATGACATCGCTAGTAATTTCAAAATAGACAATGCTTAGATGCAACTTACAAGGCCTGGGAAGTGTCATTTCCAGCGATCTGGGAGGCATTTTCGGCCAAAATTTTTCTTGTACGCTTCGCGCCAACTCATGGTGGCGCTTCGCTTAGATAGTTTGCCTACAGGCAATTACTCGCTACACGCCTCTTCGAATTTGTAAAGCAAAGAGCAGATATAACATCATATCAGTGAGCATTGAAATGCATTTTCCACGATGAACAGCCTCAAAAACTGTATATGTGTGTAGTCAAAGGCGTAGGAGCCCAATTGGATTTGGGGGCTGTAATGACTTGCCCGAAAAAAAAGCCAAAACGCGCGTTCAACATATCGATGCCAATATCATATAAGCGAACATCGGTCATTACAACGCATGGCATCGTGTACCGCACGGTCCGTCAAAGTTGCACAGTATACCGCCAAATGCTAATGTAAACAACCAAATATCTTATGTAGATGGAGAAAAAGCATACAGATCCATTTATGTCAAAACTCTCTTTTACAGTAGTAATGTCGGCCAAGCTTACAACTTTATTTTAATTACCACGGAGATCATTTTTAAGCTATTCATTGCTATTTATTTTTCTTTCAGTAGGTGTCCGAAAAAAATGGGAAAAAATTGGGTTGCGGGGGGGGGGGGCTGCAGCCCCCGCCTCCTACGGGACCTACGCCTATGTGTGTAGTGTTCGGTTTCGATATACCTGATATCGGAAATATCTGCTATTTTTCTGTTCCTTCAACCAATAGCCATTATAAGAGGTTGCAATATTTCTACACCAATAAATTAACTGTGTCAGAATTTTCCAAAATTTCCTCACCAACATTATTCATCATACTTTCCTCTACTCGTGCAATTTTCACCTGTCTGTTAGGGGTTCAAGGAGGTTTTTCTATATTGGTTATCCATAGATTGAATTTTCTGCAACATTATGGGTATGTTTTCAAGTGATTTTATTCACGAGAAATCTCAATTTTCAAATGCTCAACAAATAATGGGCTTAAAACCTTCAAAAGTGGGGCTTTCGGATATTGTGGGCCGTGATGTAGAATCACCTACAAAAGCAATGATCCATAGGACATGCAATGAGGTCCAACATGATGTGTGACTGGTGACAATCTTCAAAAAGGTTATGGATGGAAATAAAACTTTTGGGAAATACTTGGTTCTCAGGCAAAAGTGTACATCTGGTTGCTCATTTTCAAGCCCGAGAAGTGCCATTTCCGGTGATCTGGGGGGTATCAAAACCAAAAATTTTCTTGTACGCTCCGCGCCAACCAATGGTGGCGCTCCGCTTAGATAGTAATTCGCGCCCCCCGGGTTAGAAAATCCTGGATACGCGCCTGGTTTATATGCTCCGGCGATGGGACCCTGTGATAATACGAACTTCAGATCGATAGACCCATTTCTCAGTCGTGACTGAGTTATACGTCCAGGGATTTTCTGCATAAATCCTTTTGGTTAACAAAAAAAGAAAATGCTTTTCACTCGTTGGGTGCCAATGATAATCGATAAACTATTTGTTATAGGTTACCAAACAAGAACTATTCAGTATTGAAAGTAGGCTATACAAAGTAGGGGTTACAAGTATACTCAGCCCTGTTAATTGCTAATTCCAACTGCTCTATACGTACAATCAAAACAACATATGTAGAAGCTATAGAGGGAGAGAGGTGGAGAGAGAGATCATTTTTGTTGTTCGAATACTTAAGTCGGGGATGAAAGAAGCTATTTGTTCGTATTGGAACAAGACTATTTACGTAATCTGCGGAACATGAAGGACTCGTTGTTTTAAACTGTCTTGGAATTGAACCTATTGTTTGAACATTTGTTAATCTTATATTGATACTATAACAAGGCTTTCCAATCGTGGTGAATAGATCGTCTCACCGAATAGCGTCGTAAATTTACATCGCATGAACACATATTCGTGTCATATTAACTTTAAATTGATTTTAAAATGGTTATTTGGTTAGCCGTTCCCGATACAGTACAACTTGAATGTCTGTTCTATAACTCCGGATAGTTCCGCACATGAAGGGGAATTATTATAATTATTATGTCATAGGAACTGTACATACTTATGCCATCGTACTGTATATTGTAGTGGACCCAAGCTACTACGAAACTCGTCAAAACATTTCGAAAATACAGTATTATAATTATCAGTGTTTTGAACTTTGTATGTAAAGGCTATAGTTAACATGCCACTGATTTCAGTAGTAAAAAACAGAGACCTCAACATGGAACCAGATGACATATATAACTCCGCGGTTTCAAGTTTGCAAGATAACAAGGAAATTCCTTTGAAAACCAACTTTAAATCAGTGTCACCGAACAGGTCGGGAGGGAATACACGGGGGATCTATCTTCCGAGTATAGAGACACAGAAGTATACAAAAGGAACCAGCGCATTTCTAAGTGTTGATAGGGAAGGGAATAGACCCCCGCTGTCACCAGTGGGCCTAAGACGAGCCCGTAGCCCCGCAAGACCTGACTTACATCGAAAGCGAAATGAATTCAACAACTTGAACATATCAGGAAAAGAAACAGTCAATCAGCTAAGCAGCAACTCTACGACAATGTTACTAGGTATGGAGAACCTCACTGGTGTCCTGCCACCAATATCGCCTGGCTCGAATTACCACAGCGACGACCACAACGAGCAAGTGTCAGGCGAAAACGATTTGGCCGAACCCGCTGATGATGTCACTCCTGACGTTAGGCCTAAACTTCCACCAACTTCATCCGTATTTCAGCAGGCACTTTTTGACTTGCATACCAGAAGGCGATCTTCTCCACTCGACCCCGGAGACTTGATGGTTAGAAGGTCCTCTCTTACCTCAGCATTAATAAACATGGGCACGCTTCCAAAATTGAACTCATTACTCGACCCAATTAAAACGGGTCGAGAGTCAATGCAAGCTGACGTCATTACTGAAGATGAACAGGAAGGCTTGACGTACATTACTAAGGATATACCGTCGTCGTCGTCACCTTCTGATTGTTCTAGTAGTTTCGATAGGACGGTTAACACCCTCGTCAAATCAAAGCTGCCTGGTCGTCGGTTTCGTCGATTAGTCAAAAAGAAGGAAATAGAAAACATAGTTGAATCTGAGAAGGCCTCTGAGAAATCCAAAGAAAGAACTGAAGTTCATGCGCATGAGGTTGCAGTGACCCCTCCCATGAGATGCTTGTTAAAATCGGAGAGCGGTTCGGCTAATAGTAGCAATGCGACCAGTGAGGGTCAACCAAAAACTCTGCCGTACTGGAGACGAGTTAAAACAGGAATAAGTCTCAAGACGGTTGGTCAGGTGACAAGGTAAGATCGCACCCTTAATGAATATTCGTTTTTGTAACAGATCTATAGGAGTGGAAGACCGTCGACGCCGTCATGGTCACATTTAATTCCAACTCAACTGTAGCTCGATATCACTTCACTGTAACTAACACTGTATGAAAACATTCATTTCAGATGATGTACGATTTTTGCAAGTTCCCATGCGTGGGAGCAACAAACTTTTCTAGCTACCATATCTTGCATTTTACGGTTCCGTGTGGTACTAGTATGGTCAGATTGTTGCAAATGTAACTTACAAAATACAGTAGGCTGAGTTAGTAAAAAACTCAACGAAAACAAATACCAAAGGATCCAGGGTAAACTTGATGTCACTAACAATCATAGAAGTAACAGAACGTATGTAAAGAAGAACGTTATGCTGTGTGTATTTAAATATCGAAGACTGAATGTAAAGGTATCTACTCAGATACTCAATTACACATCAGTAGCCTGCGTGTTATATATGTGTGTAGTTGTCATTAGACTTCCCCGTTCAAACGCTGCCGATTTAGGAGCCAAATGATACGCGACCGTAGCCAGCTAGTTCTCATTGCTTTACCAGTTTAAACTGGTAAAGGTGAGTACCCGTTAATCAGTAAAATTGGTCCCTTAACACAAAAGTGCAGCATATAATTATGTTGTTCAATGCCTTCCGTGGTTTGGTAACAGAGACCAATATTTTACAGGTGAAACTTAGTACAGCCTGTTCAGTCTATTTGTGAGGATATCCCTTCATAATCCAGCAGAAAGGGGGTAAAACTGTGACGACAAGCGGCCGAATAGCGCACGCAACATTACATATATAACCCTTTTCATTTTCCCCTGTCATATACCATATAATACCACACCATACCACGTCCAATCACATCACATCATATAATATCATAATTGTACCTGTGTCATATTTTAAGCGTATTGCAACTCACCGCGTCGCATCGCATCGGGCCGCATTGTATCATTACATTAAACTGTGAAGCGATGTCTAGCGCTTTTCTATGAGGGAAGCGGCCTTGGCGAACACCTGAGCATCAAAGTGTCTTTAATTGAAATGTAAACGTTTTTTGTCATCATCTTTCAACTGCAGACTCATGTCCGTGGCGTGTGCATCCTCCCAGGCTCCAGGGGTAAGCAGCAAATCCAGCACATTGCTGTCCGTAGGCTCCGGTGAGTGTAAACTTATGCACCGAGAACGGAGAGATTCTCTCCGATTGATCAACCAGACACTAAATGCCATCAAATGTGATGAAGAAGATTTAACGGAGATATGTAGCTTTGATGAACTGAAGAACTGTCGGTATCTAAGGACTAAGACTTGTAGTAAGTTCAATAATAGAAAGAATAGTCTGCTGGGCTTTAACGAAATCTGAAGCAGGCTGATATTACATGGCTGGAAAGATCAGATTGATGTAGAAGACACAAAATGTAATCAGCCGTAACGAATAAGAAGATCACGGATATATGTCGCTTTGATGGATTGAAGAACTGTCGGTACCTATAGGTACCTAACGACGAAGACTTGTAGCAAGTTCAATGATAGAAGGAATCGTCCGCAGGGTTTAACGATAATCTGAAGCACGCGGAAATCCCGTGAAAGAAAGATATGAAATTGATAGTGATGTTTACAATTTTACGAGATATGAAATGAATAGTGAACTAAATAGATCAAAGTGAGGTATACACCGTACGGTAACTGCATGCTTAAATCAAGGTCAAATTCGTAATGAATCCAAGTTTATCGAACGTTTTTCAATGGAAAGGAATTCCATGGCAACGCAAACAGAAAAACTTTGTGAAAGAGTGAATTACCAGTTCTAAGAATCAAATTGTAAAGGATAACAACGAACAACGGAAATCATGCTATTCACAAAACTGATATTGATAACATGGCTTATATAGGTCAAAGTCTTAATGAATCCAAGTTTATCGGACGTTTTTCAATAGAAAGGATTTCTACGGCTTCGCAAACAACAATTTTGAAAGAGTGAATCGTCAGTTCTAAGAATTAAAAGTGTAAAGGATATAACAACGGCAATCATACTATTCACAAAACTGCTATTGATAACATGGCTGACAGGCAGTCTTGGGCAACTCACTTCCAGCGCATCTTGTTCCAACATGAAGTTAGTAATGAAAATGTACGTTGTTTACATAGTTTATAACTGAAAACGTTAACTTATATCGCCAATGTTTCCCGAATGTTCAAATGTTCATGCAACCCGATTCTAGCATTTCTGCATGTTCACAAGAAACTTTACGTAAGTTCGTTTCACAGTTAATTAATTGAGCATTTTCTCTATGATTATTTATTAATATAACATTTATAAAGAAATAATCAATTATTAAATGTATGATGGTTTTACCTCTGAGTCGAAAAACCGATAACAAGGGTTATAGAATCAGCACAAATGATTTGTTTGAAACATAATCCATATTTACCAATGTTTTTGTTGTAACTTTGAATCAATCAATGGAAAACGAAAGTTCACATTCCTAGCTGTTAGGTTCTGTTCTGATGCAATGTAATTCAATTATTATCAGATTGACTTGTAGAATTACTGGTTGTTATTTATCTGAATGGTGCATTTCTCCACAATTCTCTTCAAAAATGTTGGTGTTAATATTAACAGCTTAGGATACCCTAGCTTCTACAGTTTGGACGAGAGTATAACCAACTTACTGCTTGTCTGATGGTAATTTATATATATATATATATATATATATATACATATATTAGTCCTATACATACATACATACACCTACGGAACAGTGTTATTGCCTGGGCGATAAATGATTCGTGATTTAATTGACTTAACTTGACTTGACTGGCAGATAACATGACTTAACTAGATTTGAAGAAAGTTCGCTGGCGGATCCAAAGGGGGGGGGGGCATGGGGGGCCATGCAAGGGCGGCGGAAGCACTTTTAATCTGGGGGGGCACCGACATCAAAGGGCACTTTGCAGAAATTCGATTGGACTGATGTAGCCTGATATTTAGTACCCTTTATAACTCTTATTGTATTATCTTATTTGCGTATACACATCACTCCATCAACGCCCCCCCCCCCCCCCTCAAGGAAAATATGCATACTAGCACTGCAATATCCAATGTGCAAATTGGGAAACAAGGAACAAGTTTTCTATTGAGACAAATGAGGTGAAATCATGCTAGTTGCTAATGTAGGAATCTTCCGAATTAGAGTTTATTTCTTGTTAATATCTTAACAAATTGTTTCCATTCGAAACAGCTTTGAGTTTGACCCACATAAATTCATTAAAAGTCAGGGGCGTAGCCAGGATTTGCAAAGTTGTATGCATGACTATCTGAGCGGAGCGCCACCATCGGTTGGCGCGGAGCGTACAAGAACAATCTTGGTTTTACAAACCCCTCAGATGGCCGGAAACGGCCCTTCCCGAGTGTTCATTCTGGTTCCCTGGCCTCTTGCTAACTTGAGACACCTCAATTTTTATGTAGAAAAAGGGCACATTTTTAACCCTGAGGAAAAGTGGGGGGCACGTGCCCCCTGTGCCCCCCCCCCCGGTTCCGCCGCCCTTGGGGCCATGCCCCTCCCCCAAAGGTGAGCCAAAAAGTGTTTCCGAACATCCGCTAAATCATATGATTGGAAATTAAAAAAATCGAGAGGAATAGCAGTGGTAGACTAGTCTAAACCATTTCGTTTTCTGGTTTAAAATTAAATGCAGAGCTCCCAACTGACCCGCAATTCGCGGGAATTAGACCCGCATTCTAACACCCAAACCCGCTGACCCGCACAAGCGTCCGAAAAAACCGCATTGTAATTGTCAAGTATACATAAAAAAATTTGCATCAAATTTTGACTTAGCAACCATCATTTCTTTAGCATTTAGCATAATAGAGTATAAAACCTCCTTTACAGCATCATTTGAACCTCAAATTAGCCTATAATTCTTTTCATTGGGGCGAGCAGCGAACATTTTCATGCCACGGGAAAGAATGAATTATCACCTACTATTCAATTTATTGATGTTACACACAAAAAAAATGCATATTTCTCAGAAAATTTTGGGTGACAAAAGCCTTTCTAAGTGCCACCATTTTACATGTAGGCATCACCAGGATTCCAAAAAAAATCAAAAGGGGAGGGGGACACCCCCTTCCCTTATACCCCTCCCCCAGGACGGCGATTCGTGGCATGGACCAGCATTTGCCTTCTCAAGAGTTGGGAGCTATGTAAATGTATGAGCATGAGGATTTACAGTTTAACACCATTTTGCAGTTACAGGCTGGTTGTAAGAAATTTATAACCTATGAGAAATAAAATTTCTTGAGAAAGATGATCCCAACTTTGTTTTATAAATATTTTAGAAAATTACACCTGGAAAACATTTTTTTTAGAAGTAAATTAACATCACCATTGTACACTTTTGTCGCACCAAATTGCATCTGAGGGCATTCAGCAATAGAAAATTTTCCAAAGGGGAGGGGGGCACCCCCTCCCCTTAGACCCCTCCCCCATATCACTCTAATGCCACTTTGGCCCCTCCCAAACAACGGCCCTGGATCCGCCAGTGTGAATGTTTGACTTGACTATGAGTTGATGGAAATAAAATGACTTGTGACTTTACATAACTTGGCAAAGAAATAACTTGTCACTTGATTTGACAAAAAGTGAGTTTGCCACAACACAGCATAATAGCAAGAAAACATGACAATCGAACCCTGACCTCCCGCTTTATATGCGAGCAGCCTAACCAACTAGGCCATGGACAATGATTGTATATATGTCCAGAGGCTCGAAACCAGTAAGGAAGGTCGTCATTCCACTAAAGGCCTTTGTAACCTGTATCGAACAATGCTAAATTTATGTTTGGTACGGGTATATTTGCTGCCTCTAGAGATCAAACATGACCGCTTACCAACTCGAAATCATTTGTGAATCCTGTTAAATGAAATGGAAATAAACGATCAAGGCAAATGAATATATATGTACAATCTCTAGTCTATATCTTTCACTCTTGTTCCGATGTACCAGAGACTTTGGTTCCTATGTACCGTTTTGGCCATATTCACAGTTGAAGTTATAGATCTAATATTCTATACCACATGTGAACTAGAAGCAAACAGGTGTGATGTGATGGTCAATATCTCAAAAACGGTACATAGGAATTGAAAGCAAATCTCACCAGAATGCTTAGATTATGTTCCTATTTAACATCCTCTGTTGACAATTGATGTCCACCAACACACCATAAGCTCGTTTATGCTCCTTTTCTTATGTGTGAAAATTTGCACAAATTCTTCTAGAACAAAAGTAATGTTTCCGAGACGTAGTAGGCCTAACCATCATAACATGTTGTAGGCCAATGACTAGGCCTAGCATCATGATGTGCATTAGTTTACCAGTAGTATGAGCAGGGGCGTTAATCCCAATTGAAAAGTGGGGAATGTAAATGACTAAACATGGATCAACTAAGGAAGTGTCCGCTTAGCGCACACCGCTAGCGCCTTGAAGCAAGCCTTTATCGGGTAGGTTCCAGGGGCCCGCCTTAGTGCCACTGATGGGGTCCAGGGGTGGAGGGGGATATATCCCCCCATGAAAATGGGTGGAGGGGATGTAATGCACCATATCCCCCCCCCCCCACCAAATGCCAGGGATAAGAATATTTTCATGCCTACATTTATGCATCTTCGTTAATGTACGGCTCTTTCTTATAGCTTCATTTCTCGCCTACCATAAACGCAGTGCGATCTTTTCAAATAAAGCGTCTTTATAAAGCAAAAATAGTTGACTGTAGGCTTCATTGGCCCTATAACAACAAAATGTATTATTGCGCTCACGGTATTGATATAGTACATATATGCACCCTCATAGTATTCATATAGGCCCTATAGTAGGTCTACACACGTACATGTTCCCTCGAACAGCTGAGAATCTCATGTAACCAGGGTAATGTTTAATACACGTTTCACCTGGATGCCCTAGCAATCGGTACCTAGGAATGTAACTATGTGTAATTGTGTATTGCATGTGTATAGGCCTATAATAGCCTGCATGAGGCCATTTTCTTCATCGAATAATATAACAGGGCTCTCGAACATTCTAACGTTGCGCCTGAAACAAGATTGACAGGGGCAATTTTCCCAAAATAACACCCGAAATTAAAAAAAAAAGTATTTTGGATCCTGATTATGAGATATTTCGGACATGACATCCCTATTTTAAAGTTGGGTATATGCCGCTTGAAAACCTCGGGAAGTGCCGTTTCCGGCCATCTAGAGGGTTTGTTAATCCCAAAATTTTCTTGTACGCTTCGCGCCAACCCATGGTGGCGCTACGCTTAGATAGTCAACAAGGTCATATCCCCCCCCCCCCCACTCGGAAGTACGGATCGCCGCCCGTGCATATGACACCATTTTGCATTTCAGCCCTTCTTTGAAAGCAAAAATTGTACACCCCTCCCCTTAGACCCATCCCCCAGGACGGCGATCATTCATGCCTGGCGCCCCCCCTATTGGAAAATCCTGGATACGCCCCTGGTTTTACACAGGTAATTGAAGATATAAAAGCACGCAGGGCAGTCTGATGGTAGCTGTACCCTCTATGTTCTGGGGTGCCATATTGGGAATTCAGGTGTAAATTGTTAGGTTTGTGTTGTCATTATTTGCTTTACATTTTCATTTTAATTTCATTTATTTCGTCTATACATAAGAACAATAGAACAAAGTGGTATAGTATAAACAGGACACTAGAAAACAATAGTTTATCGAGCTAGCGACCAAAAATAACAAAAAACAATGAATGAAGGTAACAATTAAGAGTAGAGATAAATAAACATGAGATAATCAATACTCAGTCAGCGTAGTTTTCAATTAGGTGGGCTTTAAGTTTTCGCTTAAACGTTACATAAGATTTAACAGTTTTAATATCATTTGGAAGCACTTTCCAGGTTTTATAGCAGTAGTTGTTCAAGAGTAATTGACCGTGTTTCGAGTGATGTCTGCTAACAGAAAAATGGGTATTATTCCTCGTACTGTTACGAATATACGCGGAATTACAGGGATTAACAATATCACTAAAGACACGGGGAGAATATTGTTGATATACTTATAAATAAAAGAACACATCTTGAGAACATGAATGTCGCTGACCTTAAGAATACCAAGGTCTTTGTGCAAAGTACTGGTAGGATAACGTCGATGTTGAAAAGTAATGGTTTTTAACATTCTATTTTGGAGGATTTGTAAAGGCTTAAGTATGGTAGTTTTAGCCATGCCATAAATTTCAGCACCGTAAGATATCTTAGAACAAACCAGTGAATAGTAAAGCTGAATAGCTACAGAGGGAGTGAACGAATCCCTGAGGCGATAGAAAATGCCATTAAACTTAACAACATGCCAACAAGGGAACTACTGGGGGCTGGGGTGAGCTGAGTGGGTGGGTCGTGTAGGGGACTGTGCCTCAGTAGGCCTATTCTTAGTTAAAACATTGGGGCTAACAATGTAACTGATATGCCTATATAAGACGTAATACATATATGTTTGCATCGTAGTTTCATATTAGACCGCTACACTCTTCACGCAGGTTAATCTTAGGATCCCTCTACTTTTATTGTTACTCTAATCAAACTAAAATAAAATGAAACTGTTAGCAAACTGCTTATCCACTAGAGAGCCTGTGTAATAGAATGTATAAAAGTAAGTTGGCCTGACGTTTCGGTCCTAGCAGGATCTTCTTCAAACTAGTAACATCAAAAACAAACGCATGGTCATCCCATCCGCGATCGTGAATGTAAGTAAAGAGTGGTTAACTTAAACCTTTTGTTCTGTTTGCACGCCATTCCTAAAATACGTGCCTATAATGTTCAGATTGCACACTTGCACATTTTCTGCTTGTCAGTATGTTGGGAAGAACCATTAAACCACAAGATATGTAGAGAATAATGTGACAAATTTAAAAAAAATAGTACTTATGTCGTTATCAAGGGTCGAGGTCAAAGGTCAATGTATCCATTCCATCATAGATGAGATGAGATCTGCAACTCCATGGATGGCCATCTTGTTCGAATTGCAAGACTGAAGCAATGAAATACATTTAAGAACATTTCATAAAAAGCTATAACGTCAACAAATGTAGCTACTTTTGCTGAACAAGCACACACACACACGAAAGAATGAAACGTATGCAACACAGTAAAGAAATCAATTATCATTTAATTTTAAACAATAATTTCAAATTGAAAACAATAAATATGGTGAACACATAATACATATATATATGTTTATATATGCACATATATCAAATACCTTCATACCCAGTTGACAACTGTCCTATCCGGTACAAACCAAAACCTAAAATAATAACCACACGCAACCACGTTTCATTGTCAAAAGAAAAATTCTATTGGCCCATGATGTCCTTTAACACTTCATTTCCAAATCAGATCACAATGAAAATATACCCACGAATGAAAAAGACGAGAAAAATATACGTTTCCAGAAATATAATAAATTATATGATAATTGGTCACATGCTACCAAATGTTTTACTTTGGCTTTTCTTTCCAATAACTCATCAGGAGAAACACTGACATCGATTGGGAAACTTTGAGATGTAGAAAAACAAATTTTTCTTATTTTTTCCCCCTCAATTTCAGAATTTACTATGAGTTATGGATTTTAATATTAATAATCCCCAAACAACTAACCCGAGCACCTCTATTGTTAGGCCGGCTGAGAAACTCATGTAGGCAAGTGCGGAAGTGATTAATGAATGTGAGGTCCCATCCGCAAACATCAAGTCTCCCAGAGACATTTTCAGATGCAGTTTTAAGCACACCTTGGAAGCAAACTTGGAAAATTTCAAGATTTTCGACTTTTACATTTTTAGTTCAAGTAATATGTGACTATGGTAAGTTGATGATAAATCGCTGTTGAGATATGAGTGTTGAATAGCATTGATTTCAAATCAACCTCGAAAGCTGTTAGTGAAATTGGTTTCTAATTTCTGGCAATTTTTCATAACAGCACCAAATGGACAGAGTAAAAATGGAAAAGGAGGCCAAATCAAGGCAAAAAAGTACTTTCATAAACAAAACTCGATAATACCAAGATAGTTAAAACACACAATATCACTTTAAATTACATGTGATATGGTATAGATCCCTCTCAAATTCATACTAGTGATTCTGTGGATGATAATCTAAGAATATGAATCATTTCCGACGAAGAAAATGGCTTACTCTTTACTAATTAGCTTAATTAAGTCCTATTAACTACTCAAGACGGGATGAATTTGCGAGAAATAAAACTGTTTTTTTCACAAAGCTAATGTAAGAACAGTAAATGTGAGTACACAGGATGGCACGTTTTTGGAACATTTTGTGTGTAGCTACAAGTTACAGTAAAATTTGGGTACCATGGCTACAACTGGAAGAGTTGGTAATCTAAATGAGTCTGGGGAATTTCCCCATCCTATTATTACATATCGGTTGGATCTACCTGCAACACAAATTTAGGTATGACAAATCAGTTAATGAAGAAACAATGTATACATGAAACTCCACCTTCACATTACTAAACTTTGGTTAGAGCAAACAGTCCGCTACACACTGCCACCTGTATGCTACCCAACTTGACCATTCCAAATAATACTTTTGCATTATCCAATGATACCTGTCCAAATTTCTCTCTGGAAACACCATTACTCTTCCATGAAACTTAATATCATTTCATATGATATCTGTTACCATAATTCTAAATGATACTTGTTATCCTATCCAATGATACCTTTAATGACATCTTTTTGGATACACCATTGTTTTTCCATTAAACTTAATATCATTTCCTATGATATCAGTTATCATAATTCCAAATGATACTTGTTGTCATATCCAATGATACCTGTAATAACAACCTTTTGGATACACCATTACTTTTCCATGAAACGTATTATCACTTCACATGATATCTGTTATCATAATTACAAATGATACTTGTTGTAATATCTGTCATATATTGTTCAACATGGTATCATTCTACAAGATAACTGCCCTGATACCATGTTTCATTTCAAATACAGCAGGATACATTCTCTCATTGGCTTATTCTCTCACAGTTTTAATACAGCAGGAACTTTTGAATCATTGGGTGAAGGTTTGGTTGCTGCAGGTGTATCAACATCAGCAAAGCTAATATAAAACATCTGAAAGAGAATGTGAAAATGATATATCAAAACTACTCTACATATCAAGAAGATCACAATTTGCTCTTTAACGATGGATTTTCAAAGACGTCGATAACCATGGCAATGAACATGTGAAAACTCCCTACTTTCAAGTAGCAAAAAAACTTTTTCTTAAATTTAGTCAATGTTGAATCGAAATTTTGAACAGTTGCTGTAAAAAAAAAAATATTTGTTTGACTAGATTTAAACCAGTGAACTCAGTAATGTGCCCATAATTTGCCAAGTAACCTACTTTGGAATGGCTTAGAGCTTCGATACTTCCAGGGAGTATGTCACATTACTGTAGGTGGTCTGTGATGTCATTATGACATATATCTGTATTTATGCTGTCATGCAACTATTTGGCAGAAATGTACTTCTTCCTTTTATGGATAAATTTAGTTAAATATTATAGAAAAATACTAAAAAGAATTTTCAACTCAATTGCCATGATGAAATCACTCCCTGTACTGTTGCCAAACATACATTCACCAGATCAACACAAAATTTGGAAAAAATTAATATCTATGCCATACAAGTGCTATTAACAGGATTTGGGGTTTTGACAAAAGGGTGCAGGAAACCTCCAAGCAATCCTCTCCAACCTTCAGAATATAAATTTAATTGAGTGGTCGTCAGAAGTCACAGTACCCAGGACACTGTGTGAGAATGGATCACACATATATTTATATTATGTAACTTCCAATGATACCGTTTTTCAGCTAACGTACAGCAGCCACAGAGATGAGCGCACTGCAACTCTCTCCATCACAAGTATAATCAGTAGTGGTTCTAGGAACAGCATTCCCATATGATATAATTCACTTGATTGTTTCAATATAATATTTGTGGTTCCACCACAAGTAGTCCAGCGAGATTTGTCCAAAATTGTCAAATGTTTACATATCAATGAACTTCAAGAGTAACATCAGACCTCGCAGTAGCTGTAAAAGTAGTCATTTTTCAAAAACAGATTGAAATAAATCATACAGATCTGTAACTACTGTAACATCTGTAAATAAGTCTTAACTCCTCCTTTCTCTGCCACCTGAATTAGCAAACCACCGGACCCCCCCCCCACCCCCATGCATAATGCACAAAGTATTCATCCACAGCTGGTAAATGGTTATGAAAGCTTTTATAACTGCCTAGGGGTGCAAGTTGAAGAAAAAGTTAATAAAGTAAAACTGAACTAGACAATTGTGGATCATTGGAGGATATCTAATTTAAAGATTCGGCTAATTTGGTGGTTTTTCGTAAAATTCGGCAGACTGTTTCAAGTAGGAAAACCGTGGATTTCGTCTCGGTGAAAACCACACCAAACTCTGGCAGGCTAGGGGTCAAACCTACGACCTCCCAGATGGCAGGGTTTCATTGCGTCTAACACAAACATAGCACTGGTGGAAATCCAATATGTAATTTATAGACACAGTAAGAGTACACTTACCAAAAACGCAAATGCAAATGCAATGTGCAACAGGGCTAGGCATACCAGTGTGATGAGCCCAATTTTGTTATTGTCTTTTTCTAAACCCTTCCACAAGGACGTCAAGAGGACGTAACCAGCGAGTCCACAAGTTACGAGCACGATAATCCCTCGGACGTAATCATCACCAATAATGCACAGCAGCTGAGGAGAGAAAAACGAAGACATCAACAGCTTTTGAAATACAAGGACATCGTTGACCTTAATTATGTAACAGGCCTTCTCGAAACAACTGCTATCAGGAGCAGGTTGCACTTCAGTGAAAACCATTGCAATTGCCTCAAGTTCCACGCTCATTTCCTAAGTTTTGGTGGCCATGAGTGCTGTTTTGGAGCGATCTCAGCAGGCCACATATCAAGATCAAAATGTTGATGCTGTTGATTGAAGTTAACAATGTTTGCCATTTTACTATACTATACAAACTCCCCAACCCTTCCAAAAAAACTCCTACAAAGCTGTTGCAAGTGGGAGAAAAATTTTAAATACTCTCACCTCTCTTTTACTGCGAGAGAAGATTTTTCTTTCATATATTGTAGAGCACGGTTAGTAAGTATAAAGAAACTTTCAATTTAACAATTTAACATGCAGAGGGATAATTGCACTAATACATTTCTTCATAAGATTAAATTATCGTTGATAGGTTACTCCTCAAATTCCTTTTTGCAATGAATTTGATGAACACATACATGTCTACAGTTATGGGTATGTATGTGTATGTATGTGTAGATATGTAGATGTATGTGTAGACATGTAGATCTGTATGTATAGATATGTAGCAGCACTGATTTGAGATTGAGTTCCAACAAATACTTTTCTGTATAGATCAAAATTACGAAAAGAAATGTTTATTCTGATTATGAATGAAAGCATGTATGATTTCACATAAAAAAAAACATTTTCTTGCTCAATGGCAGAGAGCACAACATGTAAGTACTCTGTTGTTTTATTACAAGATACATTCACAATCTCTTTTGCCGCAATCGTCTTCGTTTATCGGAATGTCCCGTTAATGAGATCTATTGTTAAATAGGGCGAGATCTATTGTTACACAGGGAGAGATCTATTGTTACATACCTAGGGAGAGATCTATTGTACATAGAGGAAATTTATTGTAAAATAGGAAGAGATCTATTGTTACATAGGGCGAGATCTATTGTTACACAGGGAGAGATCTATTGTTACATACCTAGGGAGAGATCTATTGTATATAGGGGAGATTTATTGTTAAATAGGAAGAGATCTATTGTTACATAGGGCGAGATCTATTGTTACACAGGAAGAGATCTATTGTTACATACCTAGGGAGAGATCTATTGTACATAGGGGAGATTTATTGTTAAATAGGAAGAGATCTATTGTTACATAGGGCGAGATCTATTGTTACACAGGGAGAGATCTATTGTTACATACCTAGGGAGAGATCTATTGTATATAGGGGAGATTTATTGTTAAATAGGAAGAGATCTATTGTTACATAGGGCGAGATCTATTGTTACACAGGGAGAGATCTATTGTTACATACCTAGGGAAAGATCTATTGTATATAGGGGAGATTTATTGATACATAGGGAGAGATCTATTGTTACATAGGGAGAGATTTGTAACATAGGGGAGATTGATTGTTACATAGGGAGGGATCTCTTGTTACATAGGGGGAGATTTATTGTTACATAGGGAGAGATCTAAGTATACTCACAGATGCAGGAACAAAGAGAGTTAGTGAGTAACCGTAGAGACAGACCATTTCAATGAATGTCTGGCCAGTGGGGACTCCCCTCCAGTATAGCTGAGCATAGAGTATAACAGGCACTAACCAAGTATAGAGAAAGACCATCAGTGCTGCCCTGTTTACTATGGAGAAAACACAAAATACAAAAAAACATGTAATAAAAATAGACATGACATAGAATAGACATGCAATAAAAATAGATATGAATGAAGAAATCAGATAGGACTGTAAATGTTAATTTTGGTGGTTTGGGGGAAAAGATGCCTGGGTCTTTGAGCAGAGGGTGGTGGGGTGGGGTGGGGGTAGGGGAGGGGCAGGAGAGGGTTCAATTTGGAGGAAACATACTTCAATGGGCAGTTAGACATGTGACTTTAATAGGGGGGGTCAGAAAGCCTGAAAACTTTCCAACTGAATCATCATAAATGCCCAATGATCAGATATGCAAGGGGTGTTTTTGGTCCTAAACACTGGATAATTGACTGATGAACCTGGGTTGTTTGAATACCAAGGTCTAGATGCCCGAAAAATTTGGATTATGGATTGAAAAGTCTGGATTATCTGCAAGAAAACCTGGACGTTTGATCGATATTCCAATTATTTTAAAATTCCAGCTTTATCAGTTGAAAAGTTTTGGATTTTCGACCATATATATGATAAATCCAGGTTTATCGGCCGTTAATACAAGTTTTTTTGCAAATAATCCCACTTCTTTTTACTAACAACTTGGTTTTCCAATTGAGAACCCATGTTCATCAGCAATAAAGCTGGATATTACAGATGAAAAGATGGATTATGGTTAGAAAAACTTGGATCATTTGTAGATATTTGCCAGGTTTATCAGTCAATAATTCAGGTTATTTTTTTTTTACTATAAAAGTCCTGAAGTATTAGACATTTGGCTTGCCATACTCCTATTAAACATATCAATGCTGTGTTTTGGGGATTTTCCCAGGCACTGATTGGGGTTTCTTTCTCCTATACACTGAACTTACTCCAAGAAAAGTGTGTGTTGTGATGGGCCTCTTCATACGATTCTTGAGAGTAGAGAGAAAGGTCAGCGCTAATGACTAGAGTAAAGACGAGGGTGATACACACCCAGAACGGGCCTGGAATAAAAAAAACAAGAATGTATATTCAAATAAAATTAAGAAATATGAGGATGATAATTTGGAGGGGAAACCCTTCAATATCCTTACATCATGAATTCATATTAAAGGCATACTCAAGCCTGTGACAAAAGAATATATCATTCAAATTTTCATATTTTTTATGAAACTGATGGATTCCAACACCCATCTTCATAACATTGTCTGCTTACCAAATAAAATAAGTGTGTTACATTTTCCTATTTGTAAACACAGCTAGCAATATTTAGTTAAATTTCTTTCACAGTATGTACATTTATTGTTTGCTGTGGCCAGTGATATGTCAAGTATTGATATGGTTAGCTTCAATATGGTCATGATATTCTCTGACATAAAAAACACATAGATAAACACAAATGAAACTTATTCACTGCTGAGACATGAAACACACATAAAACACACACTTGTTGTCTATGGCCTCGGGTGACAATATCACCAGTGACATTATGATCATTGTTCATGTACTCTAGCCAGTATCAATACGGTCAATGTCCACATGACCACTGTCCATATGGCAATATTTATTACAATATCAAATATGAAAAACACATAAAGCACATTCATTGAATTTGAAATACAAAAAAAAACCACATCAAAACATATTCTTGTTTGCTATGGCTATTGTTGGTATGGCCAGTGTCTATATTGCCATCAGCAAGAAAAGTCAGAATTAGTCTAAATTAAATTTATGACAATTTAAGATAACTTGTTTATGAATGCTACAGAACTAAACAATAAACATACTGTAGGTGTCACCAGACCTAGATTTTTCCACTTAATTCCAAAACATTTTATCCCTTAGAATACAGGATTATGTTAAATTTTTTAAGGGACACTGGCATGGATGGATATGCACTTAAATAATATATATAAATAAATAAATAGTCACAGATTCCTACTTGAAAGTCTATCAAACAATTGTCAATGAAGGCAGCTGTGTGCTTTAAGGGTGGAGGGGGCAACTCATTCTTCCACCCCTCCATTGTCTGTGAGGGTTAAAGGGGAACACTAGGACCACTCCTCCAGGCCCAAAATGACCTTCCAGAAAGGCTTATTTTCTACCTTAAAATCCCCCACTCCCCCCCCCCCCTGCTGGCACCCATCACCATGGAAATTCTGTGCACATCACTCACCAAAGATTCCTTCAAATAAACACTGTTTAGCCAGTATATCAAGCTTTGGTTTTGCACACAATATGGATAAATTGATACCACCATGAACTCTAATACACAGTACATATATCCCATACCATACTTCCTTTTATTCATTAAACATTACTTATAACTAAGTACTACTACATGTACTTAAAAGATTTTTATTTAATACTACAAATAAAATCCATTTTCTGGATTCAACGTTTCTTATTCACCATTTCACTCCAGTTACTTCACTCTGTACATATTCATTCCACAGTGCTGGGTAGGCATACATGCCTACCTGTTTGTTTTGTCCAGCAATAGACTGAGGCCCCTTTTTTAATTTATTTAAATGGAAAGATGTAGAGTTGTATACAAACCATAAAGGTCTGGTGAAGGTCGGAGATGCGATTCCAAGTATGTCTGGCCAAACTGCGGCACAAAGGACCCCAGTAACCGTCTCCCCACCTGAGAGGTATCCACATCAAAGAACTGTTGGTAGTACTCGAAGCTCCAAAAAGGTGGCGTTTTCTTTTTACCAGACAACAACTAGGAATGGAAACACAAGATGGATGTGATACATCAGTTCCAAACTCATTCTAGTGGAAGTTATTGGATTTCCCATACACGTGATTTATCTAGATGCATTAACATAGATTATTGATGCTTGGCAATGAATCAAACTGCATGTGGGTACTTCGCAAGATTTTACGTTTGGATGAACTGGATTTAATTCCCCATCCCCACCCGTCCCCCTTCCTTTCTGGCAGCACCCACTCACAGGTTGTTGTCCTACACTTTCAATACTGACATAGCTACTAATTAGCATTCATTACCTCTGTATTCTCAACAAACTGTCATTATATAGTCTCCTATTTAAATCCTCTCTCTTGTTTCCATGTGTGGCTTCTTATGTTTGTCACTAAGGTAAAAAAAAAAGAGGTGCGACCTCACCAGTTCATAACTACTTTTGCATTAACTGATTAATTTGTCAATTTCAGTCAATAAAGAAAGCTACAACTGACACTGCAAAATCTTTCTCATAAGGATGAACCAATGTCTAACATTAGGGATCATTATATCATATCATTATATCAGCAGTGCCTACCTTGTATTGCTGTGGAGTATGACAGATACATGTCCAACACACCGTCTGTATCATTGAGCCCACCCAACATCCTACTATTGATGCACATCTCCATACAAAAACTCCACAAAATGGCACAATCACACAAAATATAAAATTACTGGAGTACTGTATAGTGACTGTAACACTGTTAACACAAAACACACTGTATTGCACTATGAATGGTCAAACATAGATAGTAAAAAAGCCAGATTTATCCAGACTTTTTGCTCATCTGGACAGCCTCCCAGGTGTGTCCAAATAGTCCAGTTTTAACTTCTTTTTAAGTTACCTCCGTGTCATCTTCATCCTCATCTCCCAACATGATGCCACTAGCTCCTCCTGCATTCATTTCAGAGTCCCCTACATCATCCAATAATTTTGTGTCACTGAAATCTATGGGATAAACAAAGAAGATCAGATTTGCTAAATTTTGCAATCATGCTCCTGTTTCTTAAAGTGGGACACAAACCCAACCATCATCTTAAGCTTACATTAACAACTTCAACAAATTAAAAATGAAAATCTTGCCCAGTTTGGGGAAAGATATTCTAGTTTAAAAGTTTTGTATCTGGGAGCTGCCTCTTTGTGAATCTGTGATGTTGTAGTCCCACATGGTTTTGAAACCTCCTAGGTTCACTTTGTTTTTCCTTTCATGAGGAACTTTTGGCCCTGAAAGCAATTGCCATAATTAGGTCTCTTAACCGGCCTCAGTATTTTGAATTCAGAACAAGTTTGCAAAACCTATCTCCATTGTATATCTATAGTAAACATAGATTACAAACACTAGAGGAAAACAACAAATAAAGCATGTGTGGTTCATGTAATCTTTAGACTTGATTAAGTCTTCAACCTTACACATGAATTATCATTAAATCTGTGACCAATGATGATGTTTGGGTTTGTGTCTCCTGTAGGCAAATTGAAAGGTTTCCATGTCCAAAGCATTACTTGCTTTGTTTTAAAAGTTTTTAAAAACACTGAACTCCTATGGAAATTTTGTATCATTTCCAAGTTTAATAGTACAATAAAACAATCCTATTGAGTATGTGTCAATCAATTCTTTGCATTCAGGTTCCATAGAAGGGACAACCTTTTAAAACAGGCTATATAAATGACTGAAAGCCTAAAAACATTTGCTAAGAAAGATTCTTCTGCATCTATTTTTGAAAATTTGACAATCCTTCAGAAATTCTGGTGGTCTCAAAACTTTAAATTTACACACAGTGGCTTGTACAATATTACCATTAATTAGCATTCTTGCAATTACACATTTTTCTGAAATTATTTGCATGGCTAAATGGAGATGAGTCATATGATAGGTAATATTGCAATAAATTATTAAAATAATCATGATACTTAAATTTCAAACAAACAAAATACATATATTGTTTAGGTCAGTCTGAAATCAACTGTAAGGTCATGTAACATAGAGCATACCTTGAAATTGTAAGTCATCATTTAATGAGACCTCTTCCTCCTAGAAAATGGAAAGAATAGAAAAAACAGTGAACCTATGATATATCAATGATAACAACTTCCCATTCCCAAAGGGTTTCAAAAAATAATGTTCATAAAACTTTGTATACCTTGATACTGTTTCCAATGCCAAACAATTGGATCTAATATTACATTTTAAATTTACAATCATTAACTGATACAACATAACCTGCCACAGAATACAAACAAGTTCTCAGGTGACCTGCTGAAGATGCTGTTATAAGATGATGCCAGAGCTCTCTAACAGTGCTGAGATTCCAGTTCCACCCGCCACCTTCATTCAACATTTTAATGGATATGCTGCGATGTTATGTGTAGTGTGTGATACAGTTTTATTCAAAATATTCAGAATGTAATGTCAGATTGTTTGTGCATCTGCTTTTGATTTAAATAAAAGAGTGTGGTGTGCAATACTAAATTGTGTACTGTGTGTGCTCTGTGAGCATCGGCATGTTCAAATTTTATTTTAATGTGTGAATTACGTATTAATATCAAGTTAGGCTTGCTAACATAATTTATTTGAAATGCTGGACTGTCAGATGCATTTCTGACAACACCAGCTATGTAGTACTATGGCCTAGGCCTACTGTATGATGTATCATTCATCATTTTATGAAGGCCTAGCCTAACTAGTCACAGTAATGTATCATTAACCTACGTGTTCGGGCAACTCCTAAAGTTGCATCTATGTCTTACTCATGCTTAGAATAATGTAAATACAATTGCTACTATGCAACACTTGTGTGTAGGCTAAACCTACACACATGATACATATGTGCATGAGCAAGGCCTACGCTACAGAAGCTTAACTTACATTATGCATACAAGTTACAGTAGGCCTAGCCTGAGAAGGCCTTAGCCTAGCTTACATAGACTAACAGTAACATTCACTTGCGAATGAATTCTTTTTCAATACAGTCTAATAAGTTTTACAGGTGTTACAAACTTATAAACGTTGCTCCCAATGGGATATAGTAAAACAGACAAATATTACCAACTACCTCTTCCATGGTCAGTGGTGTACGGTCCGCCATTGCAATTTATTGAAAATGTTTTGTTGTCACTTTTTTGTTTGACCAAAACTCCATCACCAAATGTGCTATTTTTGTTGCTTTGTGACATTGCGCAATAGTGTTTGTCCGCGCGCTAAACTCTGGATGCTATAAACTCCCTGTTCTATCTTACACATATGTGGTGTACACATGTGTTTCATAACAAAAAAAATATATATCTTCATATACTCCATTGTATGCCTATAATCTCTCTGAACAATATGTGTATTTTAGCTTAGTATATCAATTTCAAGAGTATTTTGACGGACTTATAGCATATTATGATCAATACTATGAAATGATAACAAAATAGTTCAGACTAATTGTATACATCATTCAACATACATGATAAGCGCTTGATTACAATCCTCAGCTAGCGCATGTTGCATGTAAACACTGCCGAGATTGCAGAGAGTTAGGCAACAATCTCTCTGTGATACAGCCCTTCAGCAACTGAATTCATATAGAATCGTTTCGATAATCACTTTGAACATTATGGCTTCCATGAAATGCCATTATGAAGTTCTCCAGGTTGACAGAGATGCAGATGATACGAAACTGAAGAAAGCTTACCGAAAGTTGGCGTTAAAGTGGCATCCTGGTATGACAACTAACGTTAGGCCTAACTTACACTCAGTCGCGTATATGCAAAGCTATACTTAAGTAATGTAGGCCATGGCCTATAGGCCCTATGTCCAAATCGTCAGTGCTGGCAATTACTTTATTTAGGCCATAATTAGGCGCTATTTTGTGTTAAATTACCTACATATGCTAGACAGTTTGGCTATTCCTTTTAGAACTTTCAGATTGTACGTGTTCATGGGTCGTAATAATTAGGGTCAACAGGCCCATTTCACAACAACTCACGACAACTCAAGACAACAAGTTTAAAATACCATCAGATACAAAGGTAGTAATCAGAGTGTATCTGGGAACACGTTAAAACTGACTGGAACCATCGTGCATACATATTTTCCACGGGAAAAACTGTTTTTGTCATAAAAATCGTCAACTTTCTCCGTCCGTAGAATTGGACGACGTGATGCTATTGCGCTTGCGCAATGATATTAGACCTCACCATTACAATACAGATAAGTGCAATTTTTAAGTCAAGAATGGTGCCCACACACTTGTGTCAATGTAATGAACTCTTCATAATATAGTTTTATTTACATGTATTTCTTTGTTTCTTTCTTCATTTCTTTTGTTCCTGAACTCATTTTTCTGTCTCAATTTTTTTTTGTCCTTGTTTCCTTCTTTCTTTCTTTCATCATTGGTGCTTTCTTTCATCAACCCATCTGTTTATAGCTCCATGGTCAACCCACCCTACTGACACTGTACACAAAGGTAGTTCCCAAACACTAACACAAACCCATTCATATCATAATGGTGCGGTCCAAAGTCATTGCGCAAGCACAATAGCATCACGTCGTCCAATTCTACATACAGAGAAAGTTGACTATTTTTACGACATAAACAGATTTTCCTGTGAAAAATATGTATGCACGATGGTTTCAGGTAGTTTTAATCGTGTTTCCAGATACACTCTGATTACAACCATTGTATTTGATGGTATTTTTAACTTGTTGTCTTGAGTTGTCGTGAGTTGTCGTGAAATGGGCCTGTTGTTGTAGCTAATTAGTATGACCGCTGTTCATTATATTTGCATAAACTAACAAAAGGTAGAGTGAATTCTGGAATTCTTTCTTTACCTTCAGAAACTGTATTAATGTTATATTAAAAGGTTCAAGTAGTTGTATGGCATATATTGTGAAGATTCTGTCACGGAAATTGCCAAGAGATCCCTCAACACCCCAAAAATGTAGATGTGCATGTTTGTGTCATTAAAAATGAAACATATTGCAAAGGCTTAATAAATGCATCATAATTGGACCAACCATGCTACACTAACTTTGTGATGCTAGGACCACCAACGATTCCATACACAATTCAAACTCCAGATATCTTTGTATTTTATAGATAAGAACCCAGACAATATTGAGGAGAGCACAAAAGTGTTCGGTTTCATCCAGAAGGCCTATGAAGTTCTAAGTGATCCACAAGAGAGAGCTTGGTACGACAAGCACCGAGAAGCGATCATCAAAGGAGGTAATCTCAAACATTCTGGGTACTGTATCCCATCAATAGCTAACCATGGTAACATGAAATTCCCTTGTTCAGAGATACTTTTGGGTCATACTGTAAATTTTGATGCTTTAAAATCCCAGGTTATTAAAACAGTCTCTGTATATCTGAACTGGTAAGCTGGCACAACACTAGGCTTGCACGGTAAACCGGTTTTAGTACCGAAACCGGTTTTTTCCAACCGAATTTCGGTACTATTTTTTATTTTAAGAAAACCGAAAAACCGAAAAAACCGAAATGTGAATTGCAAATACTGGAAAAAACAATGTTTGTTGACTTTGGTTTCTCCTATTTACTGTTCTTTTTGCAATATGAAAGTAAATTGCAACAAGAGAAAGCTTTTCTGAAAGACGACATTGTCAGCTACGATCGGCACACGCCATAATCAGTGCTTGAGGGTGGATAGCTAGGCCTAACATTAGGCTATGCAGCCCTTATATGCGTGCATCAGTTAGGTACCTTGTAGTATTGAACTGACCTTGGTGGCCAACGTTAGTAGTTGTGAGAAGTACACACTCAAATGACAAGATGCAGTTCAAAATAAATTATATCCGACGTGTTTGTCCTCTTTGTTTTGTTCTTATTATTCAACTTCAATTTAATAGTAGAGGATATGGAGAAAATCTTTTCAAACACATTGATCACAGTTCGTGTTCAAAAAATGAACGTTAAAACTTGAAAGGTACATTGCGCAATCCACAATACCACACGACATGTACAGTCGCAGGAGGGGGGGCTCTGGGAGTTTAACAACTAAGAAGCAACAAATAACATTAGAACAATGAACAATCACGGGGGGGGGCTCTGAGTTTAACAACTAAGATGCAACAAGTAACTTTAGAACAATCACGGGGGGGGGGGGGCTCTGAGTTTAACAACTAAGATGCAACAAGTAACATTAGAACAATCACAGTCCATTATTCACAAGACACACCTGGCGTCATGCTTGAGTCAAGGAATATTAAAGGAGTAAAAATGTTGCATACATGGCTGGAAATTACAGATGTTGCTGTTGGGACAATTCTCCTTTGTACGCTAATAGATTTTATTTTCTTTGTAAGTTTCCTTTAAACATTTCTTCTTATCAGTTATCAGACAAGGCGTCTCTCAGTTGGTTTTTCGTTTGCGTTGAAGAACACATGTTTCCAACTTAAACGTTAACAATTTATATTCTTTGCCGACCTAATCCCCGCTTTTGCCAGGGATATTTTTCAACTTGTACTTGAAAGTGTAGACGGTAAATTCTCTTCACTCCTTGAAGAGAAATTTATTTTACCGCCAAGATACCACCCGCGAACATGGCTAAAGCCTCGTGCAATTTGGTACCTTCATTGGACCAATCATATTGTAAGGCATTTTTGTTTACGATCTTCAATTGGTCATAATGGGGTTTACGCTCGGCCCTCATCTCCGAAAATATAACATATAATATAACATTTAACATGAACGTGATATTTTTTTTCTGAACACGAATTTGAACTTCGTGAAGTACAGTAAACACAAGACAAACGATACGTGTACGTGATGTTAAAACTTTAAGAAAAAATTTTACTAACACATTTCTTTTCAACATATTTACTTCAGTTTAGTTAACGTGGGTTATAAAATGAGAGTCATGAAGGCAGTAACATTTCTTGAATTTATTCTTCTTATTTTTAACAATTTACTGCGAACGAACATACTTGAACACGCTGTTGGTAAAGCTTCAAAAATACGCATCTTAGCGATCGAGATTTGGATGTTTTCAATGCAATTTGGGAGGGGGAAAAAAACCGGTTTATGAGCCAGATTTGGTTTTTTGCTAGAGAAAAACCGGTTGTAAGTTTTCACGAAACCGTGCAAGCTTACACAACACCACTTTTTTTATTTCCTTTTTTAAATTCCAATACAAGAAATCTACTGTTACAGGGCTACTCAGTGCTTGAAAAATTCTATATGCTGGATGCCCGGGCTCCTTGTTTACCATATTCGAAAAATCTAACCACTTAATTATTCCCTAGTATTCCTATTGAAGTGGGCCGTATATCAGTATTGGCTTTTTTTAATCATGTAACTTAAGTAAGTCATGATATGCAATACACAGACTTCTTCAGTGAAACAAATGTTTAACCTTTCAAGGAAATCCTCCTTGAAGAATTTCTTGTAATTCATTTGGATGTTTTTGTCTCTCGAAAGGTTTTGGGGATGATTACCAAGATGACTTCATCAACATCATGCCATACTTCAGTTCCTCGGCATATAGCGGATTTGATGACAGTGACCAGGTAAATATATTTAAGTGACTTCATCAACATCATGCCATACTTCAGTTCCTCGGCATATAGTGGATTTGATGACAGTGACCAGGTAAATATATTTAAGTGACTTCATCAACATCATGCCATACTTCAGTTACTCAGAATATAGCGGATTTGATGACAGTGACCAGGTAAATATATTTAAGTGACTTCATCAACATCATGCCATACTTCAGTTACTCAGAATATAGCAGATTTGATGACAGTGACCAGGTAAATATATTTAAGTCCCTTCATCAACATCATGCCATACATCAGTTCCTCGGTATATAGCGGTTTTGATGACGGTGTCCAGGTAAATTAATTTTAAACTACAATCTAAAGGAAATTTTTACTAAATGTCCATCTCCACTTCATCCTTAAAAAGGATTTAACTTTACAACTCAGTTTGGATGTTGCAGATTTGCTTAAACCAGAGAGAATGACACTATAAGTTATAAAAACACTATCAACAGCTTTATCTCTCTTCTGTTGTAATTATTCAGGGTTTCTACTCTGTTTATACTGACGTATTTAGTAAGATCGCAGAAGAGGACAAACGGTACAAAGAAGAAGATGACAGTGACTATGAAGTTCCTACATTTGGCAATTCTACAAGTGATTATGAAGAAGTGAGTTTAAATTGAGAAACACTCTCACAGATACCAATCATGAAAGAATCAGTACCTTGATAGTCGGTCTGCCATGATAGTGGGCCCTGAAGTTATTGGGCATACCTGACCTACTTTTGTGGAGCATTTAGAGCAGGGTTTCCCAAACTTTATCCCCCCCACAAACCCCCTGTGGATGTCAGAGTTGTCCACAAACCCCCAACTGTTGCTGTCAAGAGAGTCCCTGCCATTGTTCTAAAGAGTCACTCGAATCACTTAAGTCACTGAAAATTGTAAATGTGAAGTGAATTGATGAAGGCTTTTTTTTTCATAAATTTTTACATAGAGGTAATACAGTGTCTCCAGTCTATCACTTGACTCGACTAAAAAGGTAAAATGATTTGACTCATTACAGCTGTTGCTCCTCAAAACCTATCAAAAAATATCATGTATCAGGTGAATGATATGTTAATGACATTTGCTCGGTGTTTTGTTTTTCTTTCTACTCTTAACTTTTCTATCTGTTTTTTAACCTCAATGTCCTTCACTTTCAGGTGGTTCAGCCATTCTACAATTACTGGCTGAGTTACTTCACATCCAGATCGTTCGTCTGGGTGGAGCAGTACGATACGAGACAGGCGGCAAACGGGAAGATGTCAAAACTGATGGAGAAAGAAAACAAGAAGATCAGAGATGCAGGAAAGAAGGAATGGAATGAACAAGTCAGAGTGAGTCTCCGGTTTTGATAGTTTTGACAGGCTTTCCCCGATGAATATCAATACTATACTATGTAGATACCACAGCAGATGCCACAGAAATGATGGCACGTATCGATGGGGGCTTTCTCAATGGTAAATTAGAAAGATAAATCAAGTGGGCTGTGATAGACAGACATGGTCGACCAAATTGTGTGAAGGTTACGGATTTTGAGTGAAATCAATTAATGGAGATTTTTCACATGAGATAATTATGTGGAGATTATATATCAGTCTCTTATGGACCAGTAAGTGGACTTGTAAACTCTTTCTTGGAAAGAAGTTACAGAAAAATTTGAATCATTAAAAATAATGCAATCAAGGCAATGAAATATGGAAGAACATTCTGGAGTATTTCTACTTAAAATATGAAATACCAAGAAAGATTTCATGTGAAAAAGAGATGACATTTTCTTTAGCAATAAATGGCTACATTTGCTCCTTATTATTGTTTAAAGTGGCTTTGTGTTTTAACAGCAAGCTGTACATCATTGTGCTTCTTGCCAAGAAAAAAGTCTGTAGGGAAATATGTGTTGTTAGTTTGATATGGTAGTGAGACAACAGGCTGGAAACCTTGAAAAAGTCATATTTCTGGGATAATAATTCATTGAGGACATACTATTACTGGAGCCTATAAAACACTTTTGGAGCTGTTATAATAATAATAATAATAATCAGGTACTAGTTATTTTGATGACGAATGTGGTAGAAGCCCGCAAAGGCTTATGGATTACAACTTTCATGTCGGGTGGCTTCCAATTCAACATTTTAACTCAAATTTAGAATCTTTTCAAGTTAGAAAGTCATTTCAGATGGGAAAACTGTAGATTGCTCTTGAATGAAAACCCCACCCTACTATGATCTGGCCAGGGATCAAACCAAACAAACCATGAACCAAATCAAACCACGAACCTCCTAATTGCTAAGCCTCATTGCTTCAAATGCCACTGCCTTTATCCACTTGGCCACAGCACCTGTTACATGTTACATGAAGGTTTAGCCTTATTTGCATACAACAAATGAGGGGAGCAAGAGTAGAAGGGGGAGGGGTGGGGTTGTTGTCTTCCTAACAAGTGGTTACCAACTATTTGTGCCTATTTTGTGAAACAAGATGTGGAACAATGTATTAATCATATTGTTAATTATCTCCTCTTACAGCAACTGGTGTCCTTTGCTAGAAAACGTGATAAGAGAGTACAAGCCAGAAAGGTTGGTAACTTTTTGTTTGACTCACAAGTAGAACATGTTTAATTTTGGCTGGTTAATACATTGGGACGTCATCCATAAAATGTCCAAGACTTTTCTAGATGTTTTTGAAAATGTTTTCATAATCAGGGGCGGATCCAGGATTTTGAGAAAGGGGGGGCCGACATCCCGATGGTAGCACTTTAGTAATCTGCGTCCTGGGGGAGGGGTCTAGGGGAGGGGCCCCCTCCCCCTTGGAAATTTTTGGTTAATTGTGAGTGCTTAGATGCAAAATGGTGAAACATTTCGCCAAAAACTAGAAAACCAGAAACGTTGCAGACACGCTTTTTTGGGCACATATTTTTTCTCGATAGACACATATTTAAGAACGCTCAACAGTGCATGTACAATGCATACACTATTATTGCGTCGATTCGTTTTTTTCTTTTGCGCGAAAATTATGAGGCCAGATTCACCCCAAGAAAAAACATAAAACAAGATATGTTCAATGAGATAATTATGATATACTTATTAATGAAAGGGGGGTGTAGGCGGTTTTACACTATCTAACGCAACAAATTTGATTTGCCGACGGATCTGGAAGTGGTGACTGAAATGGGGGAGGGGTCTAAGGGGAGGGGGTTCCCCTCCCTTTGGAAAATTTTTAGTTTTGAAACGTCCTCAGATGCAATGTGGTGTATATTTTAAGTCAAATTTGATTTGCCGACGGATCTGGAAGTGGTGACTGAAATGGGGGAGGGGTCTAAGGGGAGGGGGTGTCCCCCTCCCCTTTGGAAAATTTTTAGTTTTGAAACGTCCTAAGATGCAATCTGGTGCATATTTTAAGTCAAATTTGATTTGCCGACGGATCTGGAAGTGGTGACTGAAATGGGGGAGGGGTCTAAGGGGAGGGGGTGTCCCCCTCCCCTTTGGAAAATTTTTAGTTTTGAAACGTCCTTAGATGCAATCTGGTGCATATTTTAAGTCAAATTTGGCACCGTAGAATTTCCATTTCGATATTATTTTTATGGCAGTCGGCAGAAGAAGAATTAATTGGGACCAATTATCGAACTGTGTTTTCTCTTCAACCGATCGTTGAAATAGTGAAACTTCGTGATGAAAATGTTCAGAAAACTTTCCGGTAATGAGAAATAACAACATTCATTGATATACAAGCGAGAAACGTTAAAAATTGTGTACAATTCGTGAGCCGTGCCCTTAAGTTTTCCACGGAGAACGAATGACATCTGCGATGACGTCATTCTGAACAGAGGATAATAACAACACGTTGCACACGATAGCACGACTCATGGGCTACGGCCTATACGGAAGCCTTTAATTCCATTTCTTTCACTGAGTTGCCGGCGATTCTGGCACTCGCTTAGCTGAGCCTGGCTACAGTAGCTATACTGACGGCCGTGACATTATCAGTTATTTGCCGAGAGGTTTTTAGCTTGCAGGCGTCGGGTGATTGGATTGGTGAATGGTTTATCAGATGAAGAACAGGAAAATCGAAATAACCGATAAAGAAGCTCCGTTCTCCTTTTCTCTATTCAGCTTTCCTTCTTTCTTCCCCTTCCGCTCTCTTCACCTTTTCTCCTTTTGCCGACAGACCCAAAATTTGCCGACAGCGACCAAATTATTATATACACTACCCACCCCCCCCTCGCTCGCTACGCCCCTGCACGCGGAATTATCCAAACTGTTTCCAAAAGAACCGATTCTAGCCTATACAAAAGGGCCCAAAATCTCAAAGGTTTACTTGTTAACTCAAGGTTTCATATTAACGAAGAATCAGCTGACTCTCAAGGTTCACACGAAGCTCTTTTAGATGCTCTTATAGCTGCACTATGAGTCCATAAAAACTCGTGCACAGAAAATAGATGCATTTTGAGAACGAGACGCCCAGGCCGAATATAAAATATTCAAAGGCTACTACTGATGAAGCTCCTCCTATAAAGTTTGAGAGCAGAAACCGGTCTAGTTGGTCATAAGAACCTACACTAGTCTCTCCTACTATTAACAGTACACTCAATTCACCTAATAGGTGCAATTATGTTTCACCACGAGGAGCATGCTATAAGTTCATGTTCCTTGGGTCCTCCCTTAAAAATACTTCAGGTTCTTGGCGACTATGTTGCGTTAGATAGTGTAAAACCGCCTACACCCCGTTTCATTCAGATAATTATGATATACTTGCTAACTGTGCATTGATTTTCCCTGACAGTAATAGTCAGCACTATAGTACTGAGCCGTATCTAATTAATATGTGATGTCGCGTAGGCCTGGTAATTGCCTTAGTTTCAAATTTGGAATAAAAACGATCGCGTTTCAGGGAAGAGCAGCTGGATATATAGGCTTTTCTTTCACCAAGTTATGCCTATTAGGAATTTGAAGTACTCCCACATAAAAAAACGCAACTGATTTCCAAAAAGGGGGGGCCGGGGCCGGGTCGGCCCCCCCCTGGATCCGCCCCTGATAATACTTATGTTGATAAGAGTTTATATCTTTATTTATGGGTAGCTTTGTCTATGATGGCTTTCTCAAACTTTTCATAATCATAAGTCTTGCATGTGGTGAACACAGCCAAACAAAAATTAGAGTTACGATGAAGTATTTATAACAGAATTACGATTGTTGAAGGACTTTGACTAAAGTGAATTTAGATCCATCTGGCATAGACCACAAAGGGAAACTTTCATCCATGGAATGGAGAAAGTTGGTGTACCTGTAAGTATTGCATGTCATAAATATTCTTGATCCTTTGAATTCTCTAGAGGCAAATGGAGGAGAAAGCAGCAGAGACTGCCAGGAAAAATGCAGAAAGACTGGAGAAGCAACGAATAGAGAGAGCCAAGTAAGATGCATGCCTCTGCATTGGTGTTATAACTGTTGTTGGACCGTCCAATAAAGTCAGTCAATTTGGAAAGGGAGATAAACATCTCTGGTGTGCAATTGCCTCAATTTACAATTGGTACCCCTAATTTTAAGGCCCTACAAAGTGCTCATTTTACAGGTCTGGGTTGATAGGGTATAGGAAGCCAAGAGAATAGATATATTGACACAGCAGTAGCTGGGGGCTGAGATACATCAAGTTAAGAGTTTGAGCTGGAAAGCATGTTAACGTGAGGTTTAAAGCTGAGTCAAGGAGCTACACTTTGAAGAATAAAACACATTTATAGAGATTCTGGATCTCATTAAGCCACAGTTTTGTAACAGTAATCCTAATCATGCAAATATCATCTCTAGTTTGGTCAAGTTTAATGGTTCTTGTTCTGCCTACAGATCTGAAGCTTAATATCTGAGGCTGTGTTTTTAATTGGTAAAGGAAATATATCCATTGAACCAATGGTGATCTTTGTCAAGATCATAGAGGGTTATTTTGCTTTTTTGTTTTCAAATACTAATTTAATAACTGATCAACGTGAAATGTTTTAGCGTAACATTCCTCTCTAGAAGGTTTACCTGCTTTATTTCAGAAAAGTTCATGAATATATCAGCAAAGGTCAAAAAGCCATGGACGAACTCGAAGCCGATTTCCAGCAGATGGAGAGAGACATGGCCGCTGAGTATGGCGATTCACTTAGCGAGGAAAGTGGTAGGCATTGTGATATTTTGGTATTTCCTGGCTTGGGTAATTGGTGATATATTTCTTATAGACTCTCATACATTGAGAGCGTGGTGGCCAATTGGCTAAGGCGTCGGACTTGTGATCCAAGGATTGCTGGTTCGATTCCTGCCTAGTTGTGTCCTTGGGCAAGATGCTTTATCTCACTTGCCTCTCTTCACCCAGGGGTTAAATGAGGTAACTTGTCATTGGGCGCAGTATATAACTGCTGCCGACTGGAGGGTTTGTCTCTGGGACAGGTTATCATTGACCAGGGATAATATAACGTCTGTAAAGCACTTGGAGACCTATCGCTGGTATAAAGCGCTATATAAAAAAAATTAAAAAAGAAAATACATATTTTTATTCATTCTATTGTTAGTAATTAGTCTTTGAGTTATTGCCATTACTACATTGACTCAAAGACGTACAAATTTTCAATATTTCTTTACACCTTTCTTGGCAGATTGTGACATATTTTCTTACATGGTTTGCTACATTGTTCCATCATTCATTCATTAATTAAAGCTATGCATCTCTTATTACATTGATCACTGTCATTTCTGTAAGATATTTGTTGTTTTTGCATGTCATAACATTTTGACATGAAATGGAATAATTTCTCCTATTGGGGTGTAAAACTTCTTAGCCAGTCACACTAATAAATCGATAGGTTAAAAGTGTTTTAAATGCATAATTTTCGTAGATAAATAGGTTCTAATGTAACTGTAATTTCTGACATTATTTCTTGCATAGTTACATATTTTATTTATTTTCTCAGTTAGATTTTCAGAGTTGCATTCTTCCGACTGCTTCCATTTCCTACTTTAAACTCTTCATATTGTAAGTCATTTCTGTAAAAGATATGAGTTTCTTTGTGTTAGTTTGGCACAAATATCTTTTTCAGACTATTTCAGACTTTTTCAGACTATTTTCAAGTCTGTTTGGCAGAAGTGCAGTAAATATGTCATCACTTCATGAAGATGTGTTTCCTCATCAACACTCATCACCTTTAAACTATGTCTATGACCATTTGATCTTTGTTGCAGATTCCGAGGAATCATCAGAGAATGATAAGGTCAATGACCTCTACTGCGTCGCATGTAATAAAGCCTTCAGGAGCCAAAAGGCGTAAGTATGTTTTACCTCTAACCGAGAGAAAGGTGTAAACCTAACATAGGAGGTAATTTTGTAGGATGGTTTCAAGAGTAGAAAGGAGATGAGAGGAGCAAGAAGGGGGCACAAGCTGATTGGAAGGGTTGAGAGGTCAGCAAGACGAAACTGGTCTTGAACTTTACAGAGAATGCCAAAGAAGGTGTAATGAGGTGGAATTGCTAACAGTGGGTGGCGTGTCTAGGAGGATAGCTGAACGATAGTACAATATTGATGTTAAATGTCAAATACAACATGATGTTGGGGATATTAAACCACATTTTCATTTGATCTTTAACAAAAAAGCAATGAAGCACCATTTCAGAATCATGATTGCTCATAAAAAAACAGTGACAATTTTCTGTGAATGAAGAATGTATACTTATAGTGATTGAAGCTAGTTTTCCTGCAGCTTTTTGAAAAACAAACCAAAAATCCAAAATCTTCCCTACAGTTTCCTAAATCATGAAAACTCTAAAAGGCACAAAGAAAATGTAGCAGCTCTTAGACAAGAGCTGGAGAACGAAGAACAAGGAAGAGCAAAACAGAGGGATGAGGAAGATGGCGAGAAAAGCAGAGGAGAGGAGGATGGAGAAGAAGAACCTGTGGAACAAGAAGAAAGTAAACAAAAGTAAGATATGAAAACCATCGTGAATAATATAGTTTTGATGCATTGTGTATTATCTGCATTTGACAGACAGTTGGGACAATTCTGTAATGCCAATACTAAACTAAACTGTCCACTCATATATGCTTCAATGCACTCCTACCGACAGTATGAACAGTTTCTTACCTATATCTAATAGAAAAAAGATGTTCATACTGTCAGTACAAGTGCTTTGAAGCAGGACATGGAAGTAGAGTGAATAAGAATTGTCCCAAGTGGGTGGGGTTTGATGAAGGTAATATTTTCTATAAGCTACCTTGCCAGCCACAAAAATCTTGCATGTTGTGCCGTATTACTTACACAAATGATAAAGAGTGTTGTGTGCTTTATTGTGGTCAGGAGTGATCAAGTGCAGGGCAAATTATTAATGTCCGAGAAGACCAAAAGTGTGACCACCAAACTCAGCTTTGGTAGTCGTCCAACAGACGAGTTGTTGCTTACATCTAATTCAAATATCATTGAAACTTAATATCCAACATGCAAGGGTAGTCTACAGCAAAGGGTCCTCAATTAATTTTCTCTTAAATGGCCAGAGAAAAGCAGTGGCTGGAACAAAGGGCCAAACAGAATCAAAATCTCACCTTTCCAAGAGTGAGCAATGTTCAGGGTTTGCCCTTTGGGTGCGCAAGTCTGAGGTCTTAATGGATGGCCTGAGTAGCCATTTAGTGCCAGATTGTGTTTGTGCCATCCAGATTGCAACCTGTTGTGGGTCGGATCTGGCCTGCTGGCCATCTTTTGAGAATCACATGATTTAGAGTAACATGTTGCACATAATAACATGATCATTCTCTGCATTCTACTTTGTCTACTGGCAACTAGTGAATACTTCTGTGAGGAAGTTAGTTTGTTGTGCCCAAAATGGTGCGACTAGCTTGAACAAGTTGAACTCCATCCCAGCTCTTACATGCAGGTTTTCTTGGCCTTGGTACATTTGCAAAAAGATAAAGGGTTGAAGAATCTACGCTAGGGATTGGTATACATTTTGAAAAGCAAGTTTCAAAAGGGTTTCTTCAATAGATCTAGCATATCCTCCAAATCAGGTCTCTTGAATTCCACTTTGAATGTCATTACTACAAAGGTATATCTCTACACAAGTGGTATATATCTGTTGAAAAATGACCATTTGGAAGATTTATAACTGTGAATAATGCATGCTATATTCCTGATGAATAATTTCCATATTTTGAAGGTTATCAAAGAAGCAGAAGAAGAAAAGAAGACAACAGAAGAAAATGCAAAGTGCTCTTGAGGACGTAAGTAATATCTCTAAAGACTCCAAAGTACAGACATTCTGTCAATCAGGGATCAAAAGGTTATTCTTCTCGACTCAGTTTTTATCTATTCTTTCATTATTTCTTAGGTCAGTTGTCTGCATATTAGAAATAGGAAATTAATGTTTTGTTGGAAAATTGAACCTTACAACATCGTGCACACTAGTAGCAGTCTCTGTTAGGACTGAGAATCACCAACAACTACTGGCTGCCTTCTTGATAGAAACTAAGATACAGGTGTTGTTTTAGTAATAACTTCTTTTGGTGTCCTTGTGTCCAATGTGTGGTGAGAATCGGTACTCGCGTTGAATTAACTTCATGGTAAATTGCTTGTATCTAGATCTGGTGGCTTTGTGCAGTGATCAAGGAGACAATGTAATAGTGTGATAGTATGCTATGAATATTCATGATACACCTGCTTTGATTGCTATATGTTATGTAATCGGACTTGAGGGTGCAGAAAGAAGAAAATTTCTCAACAGTATAAACTGGGATAAATTTTAATGGTAGTCCAAAACTCTTAGGAGACCAAATCTCTCCTACAGTGTACATCTTGGTCATTGTGATTTTTGCAAAATATTTGTGGACAATTTGTTGTTTAGACAATGGATAAGTAAGGTCTGGTACTCTGGTTGTCCAGTATTTATACTTAATGGGCAGTCACTCAATTGTCTTCACATTAAGTTAGAAGTCTTTATACTGCATGTATATTATATCAAGTTATAACTGCATAAACTGTTTCTTGGGTTTCAAGCAGGCCATGGATCAAGAAGAAGAAAGTCCAGCTCCTTTACAAGAAGGAGAAGACATTGCCTCGAAACTCTCAGAGAAACTCACTTTAGATAGTCAAGAAAAACCCCAAGAGGAGACAAATGGCATAGACTCAGCAGTCAAACATGGTGACGAGACTGTCGTCACGGAAACCACAGAGCAGGAGACGACAGAAAAGGAACCAGCTGAGAGTATACAGTAAGTAGCTCATGGCTTGAAAAGTTTGTTGACACTGTTTTCTTTATGTGCATGCTTAATGTGCAAAAACTCATTTGATAATAGTCTGGGTGAGGAAATTTCCAGAAAAATCAGATGGAAATTTCAATTACCAGCTAATTAATACGTGCTCAATTGAAAAGCCAACAAGGGTGTCTTAGTTTGAATAACTGCAATCTTGTTCACTGTAAATTGGCAACTTTTGTTAACTTGCAACCAAATTGAAACCATTGCTATAATAAATGTACGTTATCTTCTTGATGACTAAACGTGATAGAGAAAATGTGATAGAGCACTAGTAACTTCGTTCTGCTTTGTCTCTCTTCATTTGAGCACTGACAAGTCTGACCGTAACTAAACTTAACAGCATTATGTTATTGATTTCATTGTTTTTTCTCCCTCATAGCAACAAATCCCCATTTTTTTTTTCTTTCTTTTTTCCTATGGATACACTCACTGTAAGCTTAAAAGAAATAGCTGTTTGCTTGTTAGTTTGTTATTTGTTTTGGAGGGCTTGATTCTTCAGCTGTTTGCTTTGCACTTTCCAAGTATTTTATTTGCTATGTCCATTTATGATATTCTGTACACCTTTTTAGTTTTAATTACCTTCATTTTGTCCAATATTTCATTGCAGAAGGCCTAAATCTAAAACCAAGAAACCCAAGGTAAATCAGGCAACTGTAAAGAAAGTACCTGTTTCTTCTAATCAGGTGAGATACAACAAACTATTTATTTCAAAATGTGTTTTTTTTTTTCTTTCTAAAACTCACTAAATTACCGATCAGTATGCAACTTACAGCCCAACCTTATAGCTGTAATGTAATGTAAATATATTCTTAAAAGGCGCATTACATGTAAAAACATCTCAACACGTCGTACAACATAGCTGTATGATTGCGGTGTATATTATTAACCATACCTGAGTCCAGCGTTGATTTCCAAGAAAATATATTTCAACTTTATTTCAATTATTGCAACAGATATAACAGTATAAATAAGACTATGTGACTATGTTGTAATGATGCAAAGAATGACAATGACAATATATTGTTATATACAGAATGGTTGGGGAGATTCACTGGAAAACTACTGAAAGCTCGTTTTTGTGAACCCCCACCATAATTATCATTTACATTAATGAAGGGGGTTCTTCAAGGTTGGATAGCAATATAAAATTCACCCATTCCCTCACTAGTTATTGAAGCCAAACTACACACAACAAAAGATGGCATAAGAAGGTATAAATAAAGGGAAGCAAATACAAGGTTTGAGAAATTTCAGATTATGAAGAGTAAGAGACATTACACAGTAAGTTTAACATTGGAAGGAGTTCTGAATTACAGGTAGCCTAATTTCATTAATATATAATTTGATGTTTTTGTTACATTTGTTTTGTTACAGGATGTTTTATTGTGCAATGTATGTCAACACGAGTTTCCCACCAGGAACAAGCTGTTCAACCACATCAAATCAACGGGACACGCTCTGCAAGTAACAGCCAAAACGAACAGTAACGGATCAGTCGACACGGGCGGGAAGAAAGGAAAGAGGAAAGGAAAAAGAAATTGGGGACAGAGCGATGGCATAGAATGAAAATAAAGGTGGCAGAAAAACGGTGGAGACTACAAAATGGTGCGATACATGTACAACATGTAACAGGATGCAAAACAGCTGACAGTAGCAGCCCCATGGAAGCTAGAGAGAAGCACGAAGGGGGAAAAGATATGGAGAATAGAATGGAGTTGAATGAAACATGCTATTACCAGAAAGATAAGGCATGTGTCATGTGTGGACATGAACATGTGACACACCTTGCCTGTATCAGCAGATGCTGTCAGTTGTGACTCAGATTACACAAAAGCTAAATGATGAGTTTGGTATTCACTAATATCTGGAAAGCTACAGGTACAGCCACCTAACCCTATTTATTAATCAGGCTTGAAGTGGGGGGAAGGGGGTGGAGGAGGGGGAGTATTAGATAATAGGTTAAATACATAGGGAAACAATATTGAGATAAGTGACCTGTAACATTCACCACAAGGGCAGACTAACAAGGTGATACTAATGTATTGTGAAGTGTGTTATGGATTATTAAATATTTATCATCGTCAGAGCAGCAAGTCAATCCCCTTTTGACCTAATGAGACACAAAATTTGATCTAAGTAGCATCTGAAAGACAGCTGTGCAGGAGTTGTTATTAAATTGTTGAACATGAAATGGAGGGTGGAGGTGATGGAAGTAGCTGACTGTTATTATGGCATATGAAATGTTTAACATGCAGACTGGAATCTGAACACATTATTGCAATAAGGATGTGTCATTGCTTAAGTTTTATGAATGGAAAAAAAATACAAGAGATGAAAAAATGTTTGATGTGTGTCATTATCTTTAATGTGTTTGCTATATTTTCGTATTCACTTTCACAGTTTAAAAAGAGATCAATAAGTATAAACTCTCATGTGTAAAAAGTTAACCTAATATCTCTAAAACAGTCCAGTATACACACAATTGCATACAACTTTTTCAGACTTACTTTTTGTAAAAGAAAATGCTTAGATTGGATTACAGACTTTTTGAGTTACAGACTAAAAGGAATAGTTTCCTAACAATCATGGCAAGTTAAGATAAATTTGGGACAATTGTCCTTGGATATATTTTTAGACACACTCTAAAGTCTGTATTTTGGAATTTGGACTAACAATATTTCTAAAGAATTTTGTAAAGATTCTAAGGAGATAATGCCTAACAGTCTGCCTGCTAGACTCTGTTATTCAGCCATTTTATTTGATGATGATGCTCATCAGGTATTTTTACTTATTCCACACAAGGTCAAAGTAGAACAGAAGAAAGTTAACGGCACCGTTGGAATATAATGAATTATAACCTATCAACAATTATTTGTCATACAAGTTCTCTACATGCGTGACTTGATGGCATCCAGCACATATCTTGTAGTTGTACCATTTACTTACTTGCACTTAATAATCACTGCAGAACATCAAAAACATACGATGAAATTTTTCTTCCCCTGCTCAAATGTCACCTTATTCCAGCATCTTTTAAAACATCATCCAAATAAGAGTAAAAATTTTGTAGAAAGAGTGATCAGGTTGTCCTTTGGGTCATTAACCAGTCAAATGGTCGAATACAGATCCCAGCTTACAATAGACACCAGTCTGTCTACGACTATTATAGTATTGATAAACTAATACAAGGATAAAGGTCATTGTGTATTGCATCCACATCTAAATATGATCAATAGAAGCTTAAAGGGACATTCCAGTAGCATCTCATTGCCCATGTTTGAAATGCCTGTACTTTTGCACACCCTAGTAGCGAATAAAGTACAAAAGCACTCAAAAGTGAATCCACAGAAATGAGAAACTTTCACTCCGTCCTCCAAATTCTTCATCAATATTTGAGAAGGGTCAAGGAAAAGAAATGTCCCAGTGAATAAACATGCTTTTTATTTCATTGATAGTGCAGTAAAGAAAAAATTCCATTTTGTGAATCTTGACCAGGTTAGTATATTTGAAGGTAATTACTAGAAGCAATACTATTGACATTTTAAAGGAAGCCAGACAGGATGAGCGCCACCAGTGACTGTTACAATACTACTCCACATGTTGTAGTAAACTCTTCTGTGATTTGTCCAAAGGTGTTCCGCTTGCCTGCACCTCAACTGTGATCTTCTACTGGCTGATCACGAAACATGACTGAGACTCTACGTCCCTTGTTTACTTTCACGTCTCTTATATACGAATCCTCATCCCTGAGAATCTCATGGGTGTAGTCAAACCTTATCTGGTTTCTGAAAAGCATAATAATAATAGTGGAGAAAGGTAAGGTTAATGAATTCTACTGCCCTTCCTCCTCCTCTTTCTCTTCAGGCAGAGGAGGAAGACTTGCTGTCTCTCATAATGAGAGATGGAAAAAAGCATAGAGGACGAAACAGGAATTTGCCCACTTGATGTTTTAATGCAAAAGATCTGGCTCATTGCAACTGTCCTAATTGCTAATTTTGAAATGTAAATACAGGGTTCTGCCCAGGGTGGATTGAGTGCCGGCAGGACTGTCTAAGCGGAGCGCCACCATCGGTTGGCGCGGAGCATAGAAGAAAATTTTGGGTTTAGGAAACCCCATGATGGCCGGAAACGGCCCTTCCCGAGTATTCTGTACGAAGTGTTTCCCGAGTGTTTTGAGTATGTGTACTAGCTAGCTGGATAGTGCCTGTGTCTCGCGCGATAAAAATAGATATAAATGAAACTATCAAAAGTACGATTGGAAGTTGGAAACGGAAAACGGTCATTGGTCTGGAATGCGGAACTCTGGTAATATTTACTAAGTATGACACTGTGATGTGTTGGATATTTTGAACAGTTATGAACTGGATTTCCCCTAGTCTCAAACAAATTGTTTCTGTACGTTCGACCCTCCGGCTATGGAGCTGTTTTTTGGAGTTCCTATCGAAAATAAGTGCCGGTCGGAAACTCACTCAGGCAGATTGTGGCGGTCGGTAATTCAGCGTGCTGGTCGCGCCCGACCGGCGCCGACCGGCAGCGGCAGAACCCTGTAAATATCATTCAAATCAAACCCATCCTCCTAATTAGGCCTTTCAGTGTGAGATGCACTGCTAGTTTCTCAAATTCTAGATATTTTATTAGATGGCAAACTTGTAAAACTACCAAACTTGCAATCACAAAAGAAGATAATATGTCAAGATCAAACTCCTTAGATATTAAGTTACGAACCAGGTTAAGATTGATAAACAAGCAAGTTACATTACATACAAATGTAATGAAAAGACAGCAGAAGAATCTATTGTTTCTTGGTCTTGGTGTTTTAAATGAAATTTTTATTCATACTGTATAGATGTGTTAGTAAGGTCAACTAAACATGAATGTCATGAATGAACTATTGGGTGGCAAATTATTCTCCTATTCATTTTTATTACTGCCCCAATCTTCTGGCTATGCACTTGTCTGTATATGTGTCAGAAATGTGTAAATGCAATTTTTAACTTGATTGTTACAAACTTGTTATTAATTTATATCTGTTCTCTATTGGCTAGTCCATAACTGTTGTCGATGTTTTTTTAGATATTCAGAGTTTTTTCTTCTCTCTCAATCAGTTACCTTCAAGTTATTTGGTAAGTTACAAAAATAAAAATAAAATCTTACCTCATAATGTACAATGATCCTGCTGGTAACACAGCCTTCAGCCACAGTGTGCTGTCATCTTCCTTAACAAGTCTTAACACAGAAGGCGAGATGAGAGAGAGACCAGCAATAGTTGGCCCACAAAACTGTAAAGGAAACAAAGCAAGAGTTACTGTACATATAATTAAATCTACAACACTCTGGGTAAATTTTTAGGTGTTATCTATTATATATCATCATAATACTAGCTAGATGACTTAACATCTGGACAATCTGAACTACCCTTGGCTAACAAATGTATCAGAAATTGATCAGAACTACCAGTTTAAAGACTACATGGTTTATTGTAAACCATCCAGGCTGACCTGACAATTATACATAAACCTTGCTGAACAACCATCTATGCTGTTCCTGCAACCTCACAAAAGTTGTTGAAACACACTGACATGCTAAACAAGTTCAAAATCATTATGTTTCAAAACATTTTAGTTACTATAGAGAAGATGTTTCTAATGATCACTTTGAGAACCTATTTAATGGTCTATTGTCACTATTAGTGGAGAATAAAGATATTTTAATATTTCTATCAGACCTTAAATCTATTTACAAGTGGAACTTCAGGATAAAGTTGACATCAAGGTCCACTATTTAGGGCAAAGCATAATTCTTATAAGTTGGTTGCTTGAGTCAATCACACCCTACCTCTCCTCTACCCACATACGCATCACAAAATCTTGAAAATAGTTCTTCACCACTACATTTGCACTCTTTGGATTAGAAACAAGCAATTTCCATTATTAAAGGTTGTTCTGTCAATTAGGTGAGTAATGTAGGCAAGATAACAACATGGTGGAATTTCTCATAGAGGAGGTGAATTGGGATCAACCCTCTACATTCCTGTTACAAAAATCCACACATTTATCACATCATACTGAGCATGAATACCTGCTGTAATACCAGAGGCCAGAGCACCCATTGTCATAAAACAGCAATATGCACATGGTATTAAAATGCCAATTTAAAACTGTACAAATAGGATGAGCACAAACTTCACAGTGAGTGACCACAAACTTGACACATGCAATGGAAGATCTGTTCTTACCTTGACACTATCCACGTGTGCCTTGATATAGCCATTTGCTGCTAAATCAAGGACATGCACAAGAGGCAATTGGGTTGCTCCTTTAGTGAAAGCAGCATCTCTCACCCTCTGTAATATGTTTTCTGTGGCTAAACTCCATTTAGATTTCTCTGTCTCTCGATATCCATGTATTGCCTGCAATTATAATTGTGGTCAGGAAAATCAGCTATGTTCTTCAACAAACTTGGATGTATCCAGTGGGTCAGATTTGTTTATATGTAAATTTTGTTATTATAATTGTATCATACAGTATAATATAAATCGTATCATGTAAAATGCAAATGCTATAGTAGTACTATAGTGCAACCCAATTAATACATTATATTATACTATAGTTTTAGTTTGCTTTCAAAATGCACTAAAATATCGGTATCCAATCAAAACGTCCCTTTACCAAAACGTCCCCACTTTTTTAAGACCAACACGTCCCTGCTTTTTACCAAAACGTCCCTGCAGTCAAAACGTCCCTGTGAGTCAAAACGTCGCCGCTTTTATAATCAGTTGGAATGCAAGTGTGGATGTTTTTAGTTCAAATCAAAGAGCAAGGATAAGTATAGTTTAGGTTGAAAACAGTTTTTATGCGCGGGAAGTGCCTGGCCGTGACTATCGGTCACTATTGTTACCAAGGCATGCATGCATAACGTACAATTGTGCTAATGGTCTAAAACGGAACTAACCGCTTTTTAGGGGCCGAAACATGTATACTTAATTCTAAATATACATGCTCTCTGCTCAATATTTTCTATACTTCAAATGTCAAATATCAACAGGGGCACGTACCCGTGACAAAATTTTACTTCGTAAAATAAACGATAAGTGATTTCACTCAATTTAAAATATTATATAGATATATATATTGTATAGTATACGCATCCAAATTCTTTCTTGTATAATACTGTATTTTTTGTTTTCCTTAATTCGTTAAATCATTGAAAAACATATAGCCTATACCTTTTTCATACCAAATATAATTAAACGATATAGTCCTTCATGATTTATTTAGCGCCTGTAATCCAACTTGCATGCCGATAACTTAGCCAAATTATAACTTAAAATTAATATATATTCACAACTGTGAATGAATGTAATAGACAGGGACGTTTGACTTACATGGATGTTTTGACCAATGGGGACGTTTTGACAAACGGGGACATTTTGACCAAAAGCGGGGAGGTTTTGGTAAGGGGACGTTTTGACTGGTAAGCAAAATATCAGGTTTTACATAGTGTCAAAACTTGTTTTACTTCATTTTCCTTTTGTGAAGTACACACCTATAAAAAACAACTTACATTATCCCAATGATCATATTCATATCTGATTCCTCTGAAATGTTTGTCAATTTCCTTCAACAAGACTGTTTCTTCCTCATCACTTATGAAGTTAGGAATGACACAAAAGTTGTCTTTTGCCACTCCTGCGATGTTGTCACAACTGTATTCTATTGGTGGATTCAGTGTTGATATAGGACCAGGTCTATCCGTGTTCAACCTTGAAGTTTTTGCAAATGTCCTCGAGTGTAGTCGCAAAAGCGAACGTTTTAATTTGCTGGTCAGCATGGCTCTGGACATCGTGCACCTGCCATTAGCAACATTACAAGTACGATACTCATACTCAATTGGATATACTGTACCGTTGAAAGCGTTCGAACTATGTAAGTTTGAACAGTAGGATGTAACACTAGGCGTAATTATTGCTAGTAACAATTTTTTATTGCATGTACGAATTACTTGGAGACTTGCAATTGACGTCATAATTGAAATGGTTATTTAATAAAAGCTTAGGAAAATAATGAAACGATAAGACTCAACAAAGAAAGTCATTTGAGCAGTTTCAAAAGAAACCCAGGAATTCGTGTTCCAATCTTCTTTTTTCATTCCATGCGTAGCAGACGACGGACAGTCCTTATACTCTAACCACGTCAAGAGTAATCATTTTGTTATTATTTCATTAAAAATTATATTATGGTAAGTTGAAATGTATATATACCTTTTAAAAGTGTTTAATATAACTGAAATGTAACATGAATTATTCAAAAGACTATAGACCTTCAAAACTTTCCTTACGCATTACATTTATTTTATACCTGGCAATATTGCCCTTTGTTGCCCGTAGCAACTTTCAAAGCTGGATTCGGCTAGGCTGTAGGCACAGTCGTGGAATCACCAAGACTTCATAATATTACTTGAGGAAGACACTTCGGTTTTCTACAGTCAACATGAATCTAAAATGAATGCTGTTTGAGGTTTCTATACTTGCCGTTTTATCGATATCAAGAAAGTAAGTAGCGACTTCCATCTTAGCCTTAGTATAAATATTTTCACGTTGGCCTAATCGTACTGGTTCAAACTGGTTTCAGTTGTTTTCCGCATACGTTACTTTCCGCTGATTACTTTCCGCTGAAAAAATTCTTCTGCGGAAAACACCTTTTTTTCACCTTCCTGTATACTATATTTTCCGCAATTTTAGGATACCAAATTCAGGCAGGATGATTAAAATAACATGAGAAAGTATCAAAGAACGTCGATAAAGGATGGTTAGACTGAGTTCGTGTCAGAAAAGTTAAGCTGCTTATAATACAGAGGAGGCTTGGGGGTGTGTAATTAGGGATTATTAAAGAAGTATGTGGTGGTCGGCCGATAAAAGGGCAAAGGGACACCCGCGTTATGAAGGATTGACTATCTAATAAAGTATTAAAAGTGCGGTCCGCGTAATGATAGTTTAAAAAAAAAAAGTTGTAAAAGGCGGTATCTTTGATTTTTGCTGGAAATGGCTGTATAAGTAAGGGCTGTTTTAATAGCCGAACACGCATTTTGCACCACCTTTCTTACGAGTTACATCTAAAATCATGGCCGATTTATCCTGTTACAGTTAAATCCTCTCCACCTTCCTAAATCATTCCATGTGCCTAATCAATTCAGTAAGTTATTCTGTTCCTCCAAAAAAAAAAAACGTTACTTTCCGCTGAAAAAAACGTTGTTTTCCGCTGACAAATTTGTTTGCGGAAAACACCGTTTTGTTTCAGCGGAAAGTAACGTGTGCGGAAAACAACGGTACCCGTTCAAACTTAGGCTACCTTACAAAAGTTACAGTATAGTAGTAGGCTAGGCCTAATACTTGGTAGACTTACTGTAACTTGTACGGTAACTTTGCGTGTGCCCTAAATTCGCGTACTTAGTTACAGTCAAACTAATGATACTTGATAGCCACTGTTATTGTAAGTCAAAGTGTAACCCCTTTGCAATAGCAATTTTAATCTACAAAGTCCAGCGGAAACAGCCAAAATTGTCACAAGGAAACATCATATTTATGTTTTTGAGACACAATTGTGGATTATTCCACACATTTAGGAGTTGTACAGTAAAATTCAATGTGAACTGTTACTCAAATTAGGCATAACTGCAGTTTACCCGGCAATCGAATAGTTCCCATTTTGATGCCAGCTTCGCAGTCAGGTCACTGGAAAGGCTTTGAATCCAGGACGTTGACATTACTTTGGACTTAGTATAGACACACCCAAAGGATGCATTGATTTCACTGTGACTGCGAATCTGCTACGCCACAACAGAGATTAAGTTGAACTTGAGTTTTAAAAGAGAGGCACACTATACAGGGGTATGCATTTCACTGTGAAGCCACAACATGGACATTAGACTACTTTGGACTTAATTTTTGGAAGGGAGACACACACTAAAGATAAGCATGTGGTATGAGAATGACTTATGTTAAGACTCTTGACATATAGTAATATAATAGTAATACAATAGTTATGTAATGGCTGGACTATCCCTCTATCTTTGCTTTCAGATTACTAGTGCAAGAAGAACATTGTGAGTTATTAACATGTCAATAGCTGTGGCAACACCAAGACATTCCTTTGGTCTGAAAGGAGATGTCAGTGGAAATGTCTGCTTTGCTGATGAACAAACCATTGTGTACCCAAGTGGTGCCAACACTCTACTGTACAATATTGACCAGAAATCACAGAGATTCATCCCAGGCTCTGATAAAAGCACAGGCACTTCAGCTATGTGTGTCAGTCCAAATCGAAGGTAAACATATTTGGCTTTTTGCTCAGAGTATTTATTCAAAATCTTGCAGAGAGGGAGCACATCTAAAGACTGCGTCATTCTATCTTGTGATCTGCATCTCCACTTTATAGGATGATTGCATTCTGGAAATGGGTCTGTTATTTCACTTCCATTCCTCTACCCTTGTCAGCTTCTATTTCTAAGATGGGATAACTTAGTGTTCACATGATTTTGTGAAAATACAGAAAAAGCTTCTGATCAATTGTTCTGTGTTCAAACACTGTTAAAAATGACTGCATGTGTGTAGCAATTTCATCACTTGGCTTAGCATTTACTCTGTTATAGCAGGTTAATGATTCATATGGGTTGTTTATTATCTACACCTGACCAGAAATGTATACTGGATCAAATCTTCATATAATTAACAGTTAAAGGTACAGTAGCAGTTAAATGAAATGTCTTATAACATTACCTGAGAGGTGTAGGTTGTTAATATATTTCATGAATATATTCCATATATAGATATGTTGCTGTAGCTGAGAAAGGAGCAGAGAAAGCCTCCATTACTATTTATGATTTGCATTCACTCCGGAAGAAGAAGACCTTGAGTTCAGTTGACATTCAGTCCCAGGAGATCGCCAGTTTAGCCTTCTCCCCGGACTCCAAATATCTCATCGCTCAAGGTGGTAGACCAGATTGGACCTTGGTCTACTGGACCTGGGAAAAATCCAAAGTTACTGCTGTGACCAAAACATCTAATCCAGCAAATAATGATATTCACCAGGTAAGAATTTTACTGTTCCACGTTATCTTTCTAAAAATTCAACTGTGGTAATTTCTTGAGTAAGGTAATTTGGTTTCTAATTTTGGCTTGTTGTGATCATAACACTACCTCAAGTTCATCAATGCAAAACTAATCAGAAATTTTTTAAACTATGGACAAAATGAAGAGACAATCACAATTACTGGGCCATCAGCTAAGACCATTCAGAAACTCTTTTTTAATGATGTTACATTCAGAATTGTGATGATACCAAATAAAATAAAAATTCATCATGTAGGTCTAAAGATGGAATTAGTGTCATAGGAGAAGGACAACTTTATTTGCAAAATAGTTTCCAGCACAGGAACAAGTGCCTTGCCACTCACTTTGGAAAGAATTTACCAATGATTATGAATTTTACCGTAATTCTTTTTCAGATATCCTTCAATCCTCAAGATAACACACAGATCTGCGTGGTGGGCGATGGAATCTTCAAGTTGTTCCGATACAGCGAGGGAAATCTCAAACAGTTTGCTTTTCAGAAGACAGAACCTCAGAATTATCTGTCACATGCATGGATATCCGACGAAAGAGTCATCGTTGGGACAGATAACGGCAAGCTGTACATCTTTGAAGCTGGAGAGCTCAAGAGCGAAATGTCTCTATCTTTCCAGCCAAAAGAAGGAGATATGTGAGTTCCAGAAATATCAATTTATTGCTTTTGCTCTCCTTGTTCGTTTAACTTTTAAAGTTTTTTGCCAAGTAGGGGCTGTATAGCTCAGTTAATAAGGTACAGAAATGGTATTCCTGGGGTCACTGGTCAAAATCCTATTAATGTCAGAAAAATTGTTTTTGCCCTTGTCCAATTTGTTTATAGTTTCCCAATCTGTTCTCCGTCACTCATTTACTTATATGTAATTTTAATTTCACAGATCACCAAACTATTCTTGTCTTTTTACCTTCAAGTAATTCTTAAAAAGCAGGTTTGATTGCAGTCTGTAGTCATTAAAATTCAGTTGCTATTCTTGTGTCCTAGTGGTTAAATCTGTGTTATTTTTTTCTTTTCTCTTTGATTTTGGTATCTTGTTTCAGGAATGCTATAACAGAGCAGGCTGTTGCAGGTGAGGGTGCTCTCATTACATCCATCATCTCATACTCCAAGGGATTCGCTTGTTCGGGAGGCAAAGGCATCGTTCATCTCTTTGAGAGGACTGAAGACAAGGAGAGCTTCAAGAAATCTAGAGAGATCAAGGTACATATCTGTAACTTTTAGTGCTCAATGTTCACTGTAACATGCATTAACTGCTCTGTATAGGAAACTTTTCCAGTGGGTTCACTAGATGAAGCATTTTATTGCTGCATTTTTTTTGTGTGTCATTGTTTGCAAAGTCATAAATCTCACTGTTTCTTTCCTACCAGACCTCAAGAAATGTTATCCTAGTTTTCTCTGGTTTGAAAGTCCTCGTTTTCTTTCATTATGTTTGCCATTCTTTTTTCTTTTTCTTTTTGCCAATAGACAGCTCTATAATGGATTTTGAACGTCTCTCTTGCATTGTATCATAAACTCATTTAAGGGTTATGGTTTTTCCTTCCTTTGCAGACCCCTAATAATGCTATTGGTGCAGATCCTACCAGGACAGAAGGCTATGACATCAGAAATCTGACGGTCAGTCCCTCCGAAGAGACCCTCATAGCTACTACTACCAACAACCAGTTATACTGTATTGCACTTTCTGCCACAGACCTAGGAAAGGTAACACTTTTTACTAATGTTTGTGGGACAATTGGTAATGGATGTTTGTAACCATCCTATACGATGAACACCAATCCTTCTTTAAAGCAATTTGTGGTGGTTGGGTCTGGTGTATGCCACATTTTGAGCAAAACCAAGACTTTTAATTAAGACTTTGATTCTCAACATCATTGCAACTAAATCAAATTTACAGTATAGTGTACTTGTTATCCTGAGTGGAAATGGTGGATGGTAGTTAATATAAATTATGCAATGAAATTCAAATGAATTTATTTTTGATTCATGTCTTTCTGAAATATGTCCTTTTGTTCTAGGGTGACCAGGCTACTTTCGAGAGTCTGTCGCAACCATTCCATTTCAGTATCATCACCGGCCTAGACATCTGTATCCGTAAACCTCTCATTGCTACCTGCTCCATGGACAGGTCTGTTCGTGTTTGGAACTATGAAACCAGGTAAGTATGTGGAAGATTGAATAAGTCTCACTTAAAAGAAGGTTTATTCAATCTCAACTGCCTCCTCCTCACCCTTGCTCCCCCCCCCCCCGCCCCCATCTCCACCTTACCTCAATAGCTTATATTCTGTGGTAAGGTACGGGTATGAACTACGATCACCTCAACAGCTGCTGCATTTCCTCTTGTCTTGTATTATTTGATATTTTTGTCACTAAAATGCAATTTCTATAATTCCTCATCAGACCTGTTAGGGTTTAAAATAGCGGTGCCTAAATGAATCTGTACAGGTACAGTAACCTTCCACTCATTTAATTTTAAGGATGCAACAGTGTTGCACAAGGGCGGCGGAAGCACTTTCAATCTGGGGGGGGGCACCAACATCAAAGGGCACTTTGCAGAAATTCGATTGGACTGATGCAGCATTATATTTAGTACCCTTTATAACTCTTATTGTATTATCTTATTTGCATATACACATCACTCCATCAACGTTCCCCCCCCCCCCCCCCCTCAAGGAAAATGTGCATATAGCACTGCAATATCCAATGTGCAAATTGGGAAACAAGGAACAAGTTTTCTTTTGAGACAAAATGAGGTGAAAACATGCTATATAGTTGCTAATGTAGGAATCATCTGAATTAGAGTTTATTTCTTGATAATATCTTAACAATTTTTTTTTTTCATTCGAAATAGCTTTGAGTTTGACCAACAAAAATTTATTAAAAGTCAGGGGCGTAGCCAGGATTTGCAAAGTTGTATGCACGACTATCTGAGCGGAGCGCCACCATCGGTTGGCGCTGAGCGTACAAGAAATTTGTTGGTTTTACAAACCCCTTAGATGGCCGGAAACGGCCCTTCCCGAGTGTTCATTCTGGTTCCCTGGCCTCTAATTGCTAACTTGAGACACCTCAATTTTTATGTAGAAAAAGGGCAAATTTTTAACCTGAGGAAGAGTGGGGGGGCACGTGCCCCCCCGGTTCCGCCGCCCTTGGTGTTGCAGTATCTTAGGTAACAGGTCATGAACATGATAGATTTTAACCCGCTGCGCGCGTGATATAAATTTAATAGACCTATTATCAGACTAGTGCCAATGAGACGTGTAAGCTTGACCTCAGTTTCTTTACATGACATATCCATTTGGAAACTTAATCTAAGAAACATGTCAATTAAAAACCGGTACAAACCAAACATTAGGATAGTTTCATTTTTCAAATGTCTTGCTTTTCTTGTGTCTTTTTTTCATGTAAGTTATTGCGACATCTTTTAAGCTGGTCTAGAAAAGCAACATTGTACACAAGAGTTCATCTCTACATATATCATTTTTATTGATATGTCGCAGTACCAGTAATTGTCTTAACATATTAACGTTCTTTGTTTGTCCTTATTCCTTAGCTCTCTAGAGCTTTATAAAGAGTTCCAGGAGGAGGCATACAGTATCGCTCTCCATCCATCCGGTCTCTACATCCTGGTGGGATTCAGCGATAAACTGAGATTAATGAATCTCCTGATTGATGACATCAGGACGTTCAAGGAATTCACCATCAGAGGTTGTAAAGAGGTAAGTCCTCTAAGGGCATCGTCACCCCGCTTCTAATCTCAGTCATCTTAAAGTTGGAGAAACACAATGATAGTTGCTTATTTAACAGAAAAGATGTTGTATGCTCCACCTCATTCATTTCTTACCTCCAGTAATGTATTCTTCATGGAATTTGTTTGACATTAACTTCAGTTGGCAAGTTTTCCCTGATGACTTTTGTATCATTGTTACAATCACTCTCTCAAACAAATGTATTATTGACCATTTTCAGATTTCACTAACTAGATGTATAGGAGCAGGGGTGGGGGGGGGGGTGTGCTTGTTTTGGGATATCGGTTGAAATGCCTTTATCTTGAAAGTCTGAAAGTTTCTTAGAATTTCTTGTAGTTTCAGCATTAGCTTTATACTTCTTCCGTAATCAAATCCCTTTTCATGACTTATGATGGGAAATTATAGAAAGTAATCCTTTTGGTAACCATCCACGATGCAGTTTGGAACATCTATTGAAGTTTGGTGGATGAATCGCTATTGTACTGTATCCCACACCTGGCACAATCCCACTCGACCCTATCCCACACCTGACCCCATCTCACCCCACCTCGCCGTTTCTGCTTACATTGAAGACTGATTTAATGTCACATCTCTATCTTTCCTTCTAGTGCTCCTTCAGTAATGGTGGTCACCTCTTTGCTGCGGTCCACGGCAACGTTATTCAGATCTACTCTGCTTCCACATTTGAAAATGTCAACAACTTAAAGGGTCATAATGGAAAGGTAAACCCAGCACTGGTTTAAGCCTGCATCATATTTTTTATGTCAAGATATATTTATTTTCTTATTTTCTAACTTATACTTAAACTGTCCAAAGTTGCGGTGTTTTTGTGATGTGACATAGAAATCATTAACACAGAAACAAACTTGCCAATTTTTGTGGTTAGCATATGTTACTGCCAACTCACAAGTATAGTTGTATATAAGAATAAAACTTACATCAAACAATCCTGTGTAGTTACCATTACAAGAAAAGATTAGTGTGAAAATAATATTACAAATCTTTGCATAATTACACTGAGTCTAGTTAGTTTTGTAGGGTCCACTGTACACAGGTTTCATTATTCTATTCCCCTTAATATAACTCATTAATTCAGGTCCGGTCAGTAGTGTGGAGTTCTGATGACAGTAAGATCATCTCTTGCGGGATGGACGGTGCCGTCTATGAATGGAACTCTTACTCGGGCAAACGAGAGGGGGAGAGCGTCTTGAAGTCTTGCAGCTACACCAGTGTCACCACCACCCCAGACGGCAAAACTACCTTTGCAGTTGGTTCAGACAGAACTGTCAAGGAGATATCGGACTCACAGGTTTGTACTCAATAATTTGAACAGATAATACCGATAACGTCTCTGCAGGTTTACATTTTTAAGTTTTTAAACGTTTTTAAACATGAGAAATAAGTGTTTATTGACAAGAAGATTTGAGTTGACCAATAAAGCTTTGGCAACCTGCTTAATCGTTTGGCCTTTTGCCTATTGAACAGTTTCTATGGGTTGAAGATGCAAACACAAAGTAGTCAGTTGAAAAAGCTTAAATGTCTCCAGCAACACACAGCTCAGTTTCACGATTGAAGTATTAACAGACTAGTTTGTAACGAGTATTCGTACTACGTCAAATAAACTAGTTACATGCCCTTTGAGCTACCTTGTGATGTACGTTTGGTTTTTACTTTTTATTGTAAGGGATCAGACTCGAAAAGCTTTGCTTATTCTGACTCCTCTACCCATCATATGTATATGTATACTGATTATTGCATATCATTTATTATATATAAGTATATTAATTTAATAATAATCATGTTATAAAATATAAATTGAAGGTGATGATACAAATAAACTTGAAACTTGATTTAGTGGTGTTTGAGCAATCAGACAGTCCTCACAAATCAACCTTGTAATCTTGCAAATACTTCCATTTGTGATCTATTAATTCAATAAATACGATGGTAGCATTTTGTCTGGCATAAGATATTTACATGTTTTTATATTGCAAAAAAATGCTCAGATTTTATATTCATAGCACTTGCTCAATTTTATTAAATTTTCAAAGCCACTGTAGGTAATTTAGATATTAGTTATATGGGTAAACGGATTGTATTTCAAGATTACCTGTTTATTCAATTAAACGGCTCGGAGAATGAGACACTTTGAAATAACCTGACGTGGTTTTCTCTTCTCTCAGATCCTGCGAGAGGTTGACTCTAACGAAGTGACCCTGTCTCAGGTGGTCATGTCTCATAGCGGTAGAATGCTCTTTGCTGGTACAGGAGGGGGTGCTCTAAGATGTCTTAAGTTTCCTCTTCAAGTCCCTGGAGAATGGCAAGAGCTTATGGGACACAATGCAGCCATCACCAAGGTAACCAATGCAAAACTTATTACAACTGTCTTTAACTGTATCATGACAGCACTGGTGGAGTGTGTTATACAAAAATCCTTGGCACCTCATTTCTGTAATCTACATGGAACACTTTAACTGTCTTTGCACCGCACACTGTGATAATAATTCAAAGGTCACAGGTCAAGTTGCTACCTAATGTACAAAGATGTGGAGTATTGTTTCGTACACAGAAATAATTATAGTATGTTCATAGTGTATCGTAAAAACTTATTCATTAACCTTGATAGTGAACGAATGACATTTTTGTTCCCTGACTTGTACTCATTTCATTTGATTCAAGTATACTTTAAATCTTCACTTTACAATTTTGTAACATATATAGGGAAATTGAAATCTCTCACACATCAATAATGTCTGTAGTACGCTAGCATCTGGTTGATATATTAGTACAAATTTCCATTCCTGGACCTATCACTCAAATAGAAATCTTCCACTCCCTTGTAAAATTCATGAATGTGATGTATGTCCACTTTCTTAAGCAGTATGTTCTGTATGTTATGCTGACACTGTAACATTATGCATGAATAGTATATGTATCCACTTTGTTTTAAGTAACATGCACAGTATGTTAGACAGACAATGTATCATAACGAGCTGAGACCTTTCAATGAAATGAATTGCTTACCTATAGATGAAGATCACCTTTGATGACCAGTACCTGATAACCGTCTCCGAGGATGCTGTCCTCATGATCTGGAAAATCAGTGACAAGGAAGGCAGAGCTCTAGCTAAGAGAGATAAAGAAGTTGGATATGCTGAAGAAATTCTCATCACCAAGTCTGATTTAGAGGAAAAGGTAAGAAGATTAGTCAAAATAAAAAAAATGACAACAATGAGGTGACCCTTATTTTGAAATGCTTGGATAGAGTTATCAAATAAGTTACATTCGGTATGCTGGAAAGTTTGGTGAACTAGTTAAAGTGGTTCATTTGTTATGAATCCTTTGAGAATTTCTTTTGGTCTACCCAAATTGAGTTGGATAAGTTTGCTTTTATTCTGGTGGTCTTTAAAGGAGTACTTGGGATTTGCTTTCTCGCTGATATGGTAAATACTGGGAGTAAAAGTGTTGCTGTTGAAAATCTGGAAATTGTTGATGTGTACATGATGAAGAAAGTGTAATCAAATGCAGTGAGAGAGTGAGTCGTAATTTATGTTGCAAATTTGCTGAAATGTCAGTATAATTGTTATTTAAATTTGCTATTAATCAACATGATACCAAGATTAATCTGACATTCTTTTTCTTCAGAACACCGTCATGGCAGAATTGAAGCAGCGAGTGGAGGAGCTCAAGATGGAGAATGAGTACCAGCTGAGGCTCAAGGATATGAACTACAACGAGAAGATCAAAGAACTGACAGAGAAATTCATCCAGGAGATGGAATCGCTGAAGACCAAGAACCAGGTCTTGAAGACGGAGAAAGATAAACAAGAGGCAAAACATGACGAGGAGTTGGCAGAAATGATGGAGAAACAAAGCAAAGAATTACAAGAGCTGGGTAAGTTTTGATATTAACCAATGGTATATATACATATATGTCATTAGAGGTTATCATACTAACCTACTCTGAGTCTGTGATATATTCAAATCGAGAAATCAGTGAATAGGGAAAATTGATCAGTAGAGAATATGAAAGAAAATAAGCCAGCATGCACTGTCAGAAAGTTTACATTCATAGTGGTCAAGTCTTCTAAACTATTTAAGTAATATAATGCCATCATCTGTGAATACCAGATATTTTGTTTCCAATGAACTGGATTGTCTTTTATGATTGAAAGGGTAGGAAACTTATTTTTGAATTGCAGTTCACCTTTGAAGAATAATCTTGCTGGTCAGAATGTCAGGCCCTCTTATATATATTTTCCCCTCTACTGCTTTTTGCTGTAGATATCCAGTTTTTTTTAAGTTTGGTTTCTCCCCAACTTGCCTAAACCATAACATGGGGAGGATATTTTGTGTCGTGTGAAGGCTTTCAGCAGATATGTTTACCTTTAAAAGGCTGAATAATTTTCTGTTATGCTTTATTGTCTCATCATTAGAACATTTTGTTTCAGTGTCATCATACTAAGACTTTCACTTGATTAATTTGTTATATTTATAAGGGTAGGGTGTTTATGTAAACTCAGAATGCATATAGCTAAATTGTGTTCTTGCTGGTCTTTGTTGCTAAAGAGCAACTGTTTGATAACATGCATGAATACAAATGTACGAATAAGATTTAAAAGGACATAATCATCTTGTTTTTAAATGAATTTTACAAGATCAGAGAAATATCCTAAATTCCAGATACTATCTTTTTGTTTCCGTTCAGAATCTGCCAACAACCAAAAGTTGATGATAGAGTATGAGAAGTATCAAGAGCTTCAGTCCAAGAGTCAGAAGATGCAAGAGGACTATGAGAGGCAGCTAGCTGAGATGGAAGCTTCCAAAGAGCAGGCACTGGAGGAATTAACAGAGTATTATGAAACAAAACTACAGGAGAAGACCACACTGTTAGACCAGGTAATTACCAGCTGATGAAATCAGAAATTAATCAAGTATTAAAATAGATCACAGAAACATTGGAAGATTAGATTTTAAAAATAGCTTACTATCACCTTTGGAGCAATTTTGAAAGACCATGTGGAATGGCCATAGATAACAATAGAAAGTCTAGCACACGATAGCGTGAAAGGAATTGGCTTGATGGTGAAATGTAATGTACTTTCTCATAATAGTTTAACAGAACAAAGTCAAACTTTCGGACATTATTGCAAGAAATTGATCAAATCCCTGGTCATTCTGTCTGTCCTTTGTGTCTTTTGGTATGAACTTCTTTCATTGATTTTGCTAAAAACAATTGAAAGTTTAAAAGAGAATTAAAGTTTTTCGATAAGAAAATTCCATAACAATGTAGCTCATTATCGTGGCTTGTCAAAATTGGATTCAAATAATGAAGAAAAAAGTAGTAAATTTTGAAAATGTTTGAAATTTTCTCTTTACATGAGATGTATGTTAGTGATACAGTGTTAGGGTGACAGTGTTGAGGATGGAATTGGATAATATAAACGTTTGCTTATTGGTCAAAATATTCAGGAGGGAATCTTAGCTTTAGTAGGTTGCAATCTTGGTTTGAGTGATCATACTTGTTCAGTTTGATCAATTTGGTGCTTAAACACAAAAATCTGGTTGAACTTTTAAGACTCATGATTTCTATCTATCATGACGACAGGCCAATGACGAGACGAGACAACAGCAGAGAGAGTATGACGAGACGAAGAAACAGATAGAGGAAGACGCAGACAGAGAGATCCTGGACATCAAAAACAAATACGAGAAGAGACTGCGAGATGCCAAGGAGGAGAATCTTAGGCTGAAAGGAGAGACGGGCATCATGAGGAAGAAGGTGATGAGTCTCTTTTTTTCTTCTTTTTTTCATCTCTTTTATTTAAATATCTCTATATATCAGAACATATAAAAAGCAACATTAATGAATGGAATACAATCATTTACTTATAACATTCTCTGTAAGGTGATAAGTCTTGATTTACATTCGGAATTTAATTCAGATTTTGTTAGGGTTGTGTTGACTTTCTTTATGTAAATGTATTGTTATTAAACTCTGAAGGGAAGAGGGCTTAAAGGAGACAGTTACACAAATTGTCTGTGTCAGTAAAGATGGTAGCAAAAATGATTGTTGAGATTTTGAACACTAGTGACCATTATGTGATACAATAGCATATTTGTGGGTTAGGCAGTCAAAAGTGATGAGACCTTTAAAAACTTGATATTTAAAACTTACTTAAAAAGTGTAACTTGGTTTGTGTTTGTGTTTTAAGATGCTTCCAACTTCTTTATACCAATGACTTGTAAAGGATCTCAAATTTTGAAGTGGGCAATATTTTTAAGCTGTCGTTATTGTGTGAACATTTCTAGGTATACGCGCAGTTTAGGTAAGTGCCTAGGAACCATCAGTGTCTTAGGGCCTCTGCAAAGCCTTACATGCAAAAACATACCAATTTTCTAACCTTCATAAGGTGGAGGTAGGGTCAACCGTATATGGTGCCTTGCAGTCCCCAACTGTTGTTTAAAATAATCCAGCTCTGTTTATAAATGGGGTGGTAATTTACTTAATTTTTGGTCTTTTGTTTATTAGTTTACAAGTTTACAGAAGGAGATTGAGGACCACAAAGATGAGATTAAGAAGTTACAGAATGAACAGACCAAGCTACAAGGAGTGATCAAGTCCCTGGAGAAAGACATCTACGGACTCAAGAAGGAGATCCAGGAAAGAGACGAGACCATCCAGGATAAGGTGAGATATTAATCATATGTGGATATTATATACAAGCTCATGTATGAAGCTATTGACAACAACACTGTATGACTATGTATGGAGCTATTGACAATAACACTGTATGGCTATGCCAGTGTAACGCCGGGGGAAAGGATGTTCGTTGGTGACATTCCTGGGGGGGTGGGGTGATGGGAGCTCCTGGTCTCTGCCAATGACTTCAAAAATGGAATAGACGAATGGTTTTTGTTCTAGTCCATGTGTAATAAATCTACTAGCGTGTTCTCTGACACCGACTAGCGAGCTCTCATTGAGCTATTAAAGAAACAACTTCAATTGTGCTGCAAAAGCAGACAAAAACGTAGTTGAAAGGTAAATAGAATTCTTGCAGGTGTTGAGCTAACTAGTAAAAGTAACGTTATCTTAGAACAATGGATTTCAAGACTACACCACGCCCTGAAGGGTCTCCCAATCTGAACGGAAGGGTTTGACCAGTTCCGGTGGAGTTAGATGCTAAGGCAGGCCAGCTATGCCAAAAGGGCATGGCTCTACACCAGCTACACATATGTTACATACAAGCTCATGTTTGAAGCTATTGACAATAACACTGTATGGCTATGCCAGCTACACATACGTTATATACAAGCTCATGTATGAGGCTATTGACAATAACACTGTGTGACTATGGCAGCTACACATATGTTATATACAAGCTCATGTATGAAGCTATTGACAATAACACTGTATGACTATGGCAGCTAAACATATGTTATATACAAGCTCATGTTTGAAGCTATTGATATTAACAATGTATGGCTATGCCAGCTACACATGCTATATCAGACATATATCAATATTTTTCAATGTTCCTCTTTTCAATTTGTTTTATTTTATTATACAAGTAACAGTGCCTTTTTCTGCAAGTTTGTGTACAAGACTTAACTCTTCACTGTAAGCAAAGTAACCATGAGCTGCCTACCAAGTAAGTTCTACTGAGTGCCTATTAATTTAACAGAAGTTACATTCACATTTCACTGTACTTTTCACTGTTATAGGAGAAGAGAATCTATGATCTGAAGAAAAAGAACCAAGAGCTGGAGAAATTTAAGTTTGTTTTGGACTTCAAGATCAAAGAACTTAAGAAGCAGATTGAACCTCGTGAAAACGACATCAAGGCCATGAAGGACCAGATTCAAGAGGTGATTCATTTCTGAAAAACTTTTCATATTCTTTTTTTTTCCTAAAAAATTTCAAATGATACTTCACCAGTTGTGTTAATGAAGTGCCTCTCAATGGAGTAAAATGTTTGCCAAAACAAATAAAGATTGCCGTCAGTGAAGTGTACTTTTACTTCTTTAATTTTCTCAGATGGAGAGTGAGCTGGAGAGATTCCACAAGCAGAACACTCAGTTAGAGTTGAACATCACAGAACTACGACAGAAATTGAAAGCAACAGAAAAGGAGATGCACCTTGAGAGACAAAAGGTATGGAACCAGATGTGGAGAGAAGGAAAACAAGAACTGGTGCAAAATTATGTCTATCAAATATTTCTATCACTTGGTCTAATGTTAAAGGTGATCTGTATCGGCCCCAAACTTAAGCAGTATGTTAAAAATTGACAGATGTTATCAAAAGTACATTCCTGGTAATTCTGACTGTAATGATTACTTGCAGACATTCAAGTGTGCTCACTATGGAGAATTAAATGTCTCTGTGACATTAAATGTCTCAAGGGTATCATAGTAAAATGCCAGTAAATATTTGTAGTGTGAGTGACCATTAGTTAACTTTCTAGCATATTTTGGGATTATACTGTCAATGACCTTTAACTCTAGGCGGACAGTTCTATTCGTTTTATCGGGGTTCTTGTGTTAAGGTAAGGTTGAGAGAGCTCCTTATTTGCAGTATTTAATATATGTCACTGAAAGTGATTTACACATTTACACATCTTCTTATATATATCTACTGTTTCACAGAACCACGATCTGGAAGCGATCTGCAAACGCATCAAGACTGACTTGCACAATTGTGTGGGATTCGTGCAGGACCCTAAGAAACTGAAGGAGAGTATCAAACAAGTCTACAAGAAACATGTCCAGGACGATAACGTAAGTTATACAGACAGACCATTGGATTGAAGTCTAGGCTTAGCAAGAAGAGAATTAGACATATCAACTAATATAGTAGAATGTAGTCAATGTCACATCGTCTGCCACCAGAATATTCCTTTTGAAGGACATTGTAACTGTCAACAAACATAGCTCAGAGACCAAACCTCACCTACTCTCAAACTGTTACACCTCTGACACAAACACACTTATTTTGTTCCCAATAGGGACCTTTGTGTCCAATACTTATATTGGCAGTTAAAACCGGCAGGAAATTACTGTTGGGAACATGTTACGTGTCCTAGTTATAATGAATTACATATTATTAACATGATTGCTTTGGTTCATGAGAATTGTGTTTTCCTTGTAACAGTTCATCAATCTATTGAGGATTATATATTACGAGATAGCTATCATTGTCAACACTTGCATTCAAGCAATGTTGCCATCATCATATTTTCTGGTATCTGTTGCTTCTAACCATTCAATTTGGGAATTTATTAGAACAGCATACATACAAGGGGGGGGGGGGGGTTACAGGTGGTGATGGTTACATGACCCTAGGTATAGTCTGCATGCTAGTCAGTCTCTCAACCTAGCACAAGAAAAGTCGCATGACACATTTATGTTTGCAGCTCCTGTTTGCAGTCTTTGAAACACTGTGTCAATGTACGTTGAAAATACTCGTAAGGTAAATTTATTTAAAAAGCAACCAGACACTTGAGATATGTATTTATGATAATTGCTGTTGTTGATATTTTGTTTCCAGTTCCATTTTAATATGTATTGTGTAATTATTTCTATGTTGCTATTTTGTTGATTGACATTCAGATTGAGTCAGCCAGTGTGGACGCTGACATCCAGAAGGAATACAGCCGACAGAGGAAGCATCTTGAACAGAGCGTAGCATCACTCAGAAAGAAACTTGCCAAAGACACAGAGATACACAGAGCTGATAACGTTAGGATTATGCAGGTAAATATCCAATGATGACTTGTAGTGACTAACACACAATACTGACTTGTGATGAACAACACACACAATACAGACTTGTAATAACTAACACACACTACTGACTTGTAATGACTAACACACAATACTGACTTGTAATGACTAACACACAATACTGACTTGTAATGACTAACACACAATACTGACTTGTAATGACTGACACCCAATACGGACTTGTAATGACTAAAACAATACTGACTTGTAAGGCTAACACACAATACTGACTTGTAATGACTAACACACAATACTGACTTGTTATGACTAAACACATAATTCATGAAAGTTTAGAAAGCTCCCCTGGTGTAACAAGTAGGACAAATATATATATTTGTATTGGGGTGGGGTGGGGTGTAAAATTATTGCTAGCCATTTTTTTTCTTTTCAACATTCATTATTGGCAAGGAATTTAAAGTGCTTTTTAGCAACCTTGGTCAATTCTAATCAAAACTCTTTATGTTCTGGTGGTCGTGTGCCTGTCGATGAGTTTTTTAACGTTAGGTAAAACAACCATGGTTTTGGTGGTGTTATCCTAAGATTTTAACAAAGCTTATCATAGCTTTTGTAACTCATACATGACGTTTCCTGACATATTTATTACATCCTTGCTTTTCACAGGAAAATGTGTCTCTGATCAAGGAAATCAATGACTTGCGCCGCGAGCTGAAGATATCTCGCACTCAGGTGCATGATCTGGAAGCTGCCATGGGTATTAACAAGAAGAACAAAAGCCAAGGTCCCGACCCCCTCATGTCGATGAACAACAACGTGGTCAACGGGACCATGTCAGACCGAGAAGGGAAACACGATGAGAACATTAGAATCATCGATATTCAGAAGAACGAAATTAAAAAGTTACGAGCTCTCTTGACAGATTTAGAGACCTTTGCCTCAGACAGGCCACCGTCTGGGACCAAACTACCTCCAATGGTAGCCCAGTGAAAAATGATGCTATGGCATAGGTTTTTAAATTTGGACATAATTACAGTCTTTGAAAACAAAGAAGTTACTTACTGTTACGGAGAAAATTGGATCAGTAAGATTCCTTCCAAACGTTTCCTTGTTGTGTGTGTGTATAAAGAATAAGTAAAAAGTAAAAGAATAATTATTAACTATAAAATAAGATTTTGTCAGACTTTCCAATAATAATAATATGCCTTGAGTGAATTTTCCGTCCTCATATTTGCAATCGCAACCACCAAGCAAATCCTTAAGCAGTTCAATTCTGTGCCTTGTAATATAGTTTCTTACTACTTTTAGCAATTATATGAAAGTTATATAATTAAATGTGTTCAAAATATTTGATATTACTCTTTACTGTTAGATATTTCTATCGTTCATGTGCCTTGACCTGAGCAGCCCTGTACTTCCAAAAGAGAGACCAATGAGTTTAATGGATTTATCAAATTAGTTGTCAGATGGAAGAAGATTTTGTCTCAGGGTTATATCTGATAGGGGATGGGGTATTAAAAGTTCCATAGCTTCAAAAGATTTTTCAATTTATTTGGCTGCTGTCCTAGGCTGTCAAATTTAATATAAAGCAAAACTACAATTAACATTGCACCTCTTTCAGTTTAGACAATATTTCTAATAGGGGAGGCTAGATTAGTTGCATGCAAGGGCGTAGGAACCGGGGGGGCTGGGGGGCGCTAGCCCCCCAGTGAAAAATGTGGAGGGGCGGAAGTATCATTCCGCCCCCCCACTTCGCAAGTCAGAAAACCCCTTTTTCATTTCCAAATGAGAAAAAATCTCATTTGGAGCACCAAATTGCATCTAAGGCCAGGTGAAAATGCAAAATTATATACAAAAATGGAGTGGGTGGGTTGAAGTGTGCTATATTGCACCAAATTGCATCTGAGGCCACCTGGAAATGCAAAAAAAAATCCAAAGGGGAGGGGGACACTCCCTCCCCTTAGACCCCTCCCCCAGACCGGCCATCAGTCTTCAGCCCCCCCACTCAAAAGTACCTTCCTACGCCACTGGTTGCATGGATATGAAAAAGTCTTTGAAAGGTAACATAAAGAATATGATGAGCAATTCCATGGAACTTTATTTTTTTTTTCATCATCAAATGTTATTTACACACAACAGTGTTGGGAAAAAATGCACTGATAGGCCAAAGGATGTCTTTATGAGATTATTTTTAAATGTTTCTATTCTTTGTAAACTGGTCACGGTTGGTTTATTGGACCTTGTCATGAGTTAAATAAATCATTTTGTTAAATAAGTGTATAAGACTAGATTTCATTTATTTGTTTATATTTGTGGAAACAAAAATCTGCCTACTAGTCACCAGTCGTATGGTAGAGTGGATAATGGCGATGGCATTATAAGCTACGTGAAACACTAGCCTCTGGGAATTTCTGGGGGTTCACCATTTACCACTAGAATACCCATCATTGTAGAGTGTATTGTCTTTCCTGTAAGAACCAAAAATAAGTGAAAAGATAACTACAAGATTTTGAATTTGTTAATTAGGAACTCATCATTTCTATTTGTTTTCCACCACAAAATTTTCATACAATCAAGGTGTGTATCAAAAAAGGAAAAAAAATGCATCGACACCTATTTATGATCAAAATGTGTAATATCAGCACCAGATTGCTTACTTACATTGAAAAGTGATTCAATCCTGTTAAAATTGTATTACATAAATGTTTATAACGACCATAAACAGAACCCTGTGTGCTAGTGTTGATACCCCTCCTTAGACAAGTTTGATTTGCATGGCATCTCTCAATGTGACATCTACATCTCAAGCCTTGCTTGCGTCTTAGGTGATACCTCAATGATCCACAATAAACAGAAAAACATACATACCACAACATTACTAATGCTAACATCACAGACTGAGGCTTGGCCTTAACCACGAGTCACTGCAGCTTTATTCTGGGATATTGAATTTATTTGAACTTTTGGAAGGTTGTGGTAATTAACTCAAAACAAAGGAATGTCCAGCACTTTGGTGTTCTTGTTTTGAGGTAATATACAGCTTCTTAATATGGAGATTAGGGGCCTTATATCAGGAATCTGAACTACACCGAGTTACCTTCAAAGAGTGGAAAGTACCAGCTTTTTGGTGACTACTATACTGGTCACAAACCCTTCACACATAAAGATCTTCAAATTTCATGTTCTGAGGGACAGACAATACACTTAAGCATTGCACAGTCATTCGAAACTTCAATGTATCCCATACATGCCAAGGCTTTTGAAGGAATACAAATTTCAAACAACCCTTGGAGGGTAAATGCTTAAGCACTAATACGTTATACATCTGGCCACACAGTACCTGTGCCATAGAAGCCTCGGCCTCCCATGCAATAGTCTTCCAAACTTTATGCCTTCCAAAACTTTGCCAAATGGCAAATAACTATTCAAATGGTGGCTTTGATAATAAAAGTCCTAAATGGATAATTTGTACATTTTTTGCACAACACACAGTAATTATGTGACAGGTCATCAATTTCCCCTGTCCCCCAAAACACAACAAAAATTACTAGAAAGTTTCCAACCATCGGTTAACAATGGTCAAATTTTAACATCTCCTTTAGGACTACAGCTCATACAAATGTATCTTTCCTCAAATGACACAGTTAACTAACCCTAGATATTTTCAGCAATATGGAGAATTTGAACATGCAGGGAAAATACATTACACTTTGAGGAATTCTACCATTACAAGTACATGAGAGATATCCTTTGAATCTTTTACCACCATTAATTACATAAAAGTTATTTTCAGATTCAGTTTATAAACAGAACAGACACCATCAAACAAGGCAAAATGAAAGGCCACCAATATTAAACATTTCAGATACCAAACTTTATATTCAAAGCAATAGTTAGAGATTTAATGCAGATATATTTATATAGAGATCCCCATTCAATAATTTAATATCATGCAATGAATAACCACCAGACAGTTCAGTACATCATACAACAAAACAACACAACAACAAATTCAAGGAATGCATTTTCTTTACACAAATGCATTATTCACCTGTTCTTTGGTGAACAATGAGGTGCTCATGCTTCATTTAACGAATACAGCACTTTTATATAAAATATGAACATTACACAAGGACACAACAGTTATTATCATAAAGATAATTATTCCAAAGCATTGTATTATCATAAAGATAATTATTCCAAAGCGTTGATTGCGATGTAACATTTGAAACTACGCAAAGGCCTGTCATGGTTTTCTGTTTTGTTACTTTGTTGCATTGCTATCACAACACATGCACATTCTCAATCATACAGCTACATAAGATAACCTTAAACAGCAATACAAACCTGGCTCAAGTTCTTTAGTGTAGAGGAGACAATATGCAAATTACCAGCTGACTGCACCATTTTGGACAAGAAGGAATGTAGTAAGGTTTTCACAATTCATAATGCTGACATGGAACATTAAACTAAGAGAAACAGAGAGTGATTCAGCTGGGATATAGAATTGACTCAAAACACTGACTTGCACACCCAAATGGGTACATGATATGGTTTATTTTGCCACACTGTGGATCACAGTACTTAATGCACAATGACTAATGTAAAAATGTGGATGACATTAATTCCTTATTCATGAAAACATTGCCTTTTAAAGATATAATATTTGTCACAAAACCACCATTTACAAATTGAAAAACAAAAAAATTAAATAATTGAAAGGAGGTGACTGAAAAATAAAATCAGGAATAGAAAAAAATTCATGTCAATTAATTTCCAGTTGGAAGAAGAACAAAAAAGAAAAAAAACAAATTATGATGAATCATTCTTTTAATTCGTTAATTTTCAAAAAATTGCAGGACAGGGTCATCAAATAAGAAACGGCAGAATTGCCTTCCTCCCTCTCGGGTAATTCTTGAACTCCTTCAGGTAATTACGGTGCTTTCCTTTCGCCCAGATAGCCATCTGAACAAACCCACAAACGCCAAACATCAGAGCTGAAAGGTTAAAAAGTAAAAATTCCATGTAGCATTCATTATGTGATAAACAAAATAGAATAGCATTTTACATCAATGATGTTTTCAGCCCTGTCAACGACGTATTTCATAGTTTATGACACATACAAATGTAAAATCCAAATAGCTTAATTATGTAACATATTTGTAGAAAAGCAATCAGTTTGTGAAAACTATCAAAATGGTTTATGAAATATCTGCATTAAAATAGAGTATACCGAAAAATATGTATCGCATGCAAATCGCTTATGAAGCATATGCCCGGAAATTCAAACACATTTCAAAATATATGTATCAAAATGAAAAATTTTTGAAAAATTTGTAGCAAAATCCAAGAAGCTTACATATGATATGTATCAAACAATAAAATCAGTTTAAAATGCAGCACAGTGGGTTTCTAAGAATATGGTTCGCGAAATAGCTGCAGATAGCTATATTCATATACAAGGGACAAACTGTGCATTCTAACATTTGCAATACCAACTGCCAGCTTCTGTACCAAATTCTATTCAAAAATATTTGCTTTTGAAGCATTTATTTCCTAAGCAAAGAAAAATCTTCCCTCAGATATTAATTTTGAAGGTGTTGTTCATTGTATGCAAGCATTTATATCAATTCAGGTCAAGATGTTGGTTGGGTTCTATGGTCTTCTTTCATGAGAAAACCAGCAAAGGTTTTCAGGTGGTTGTTTTGGTGTATTAGTGTTACTATGGTAACTAATGCACCATCCCATTGAAATGAGCAGCATAAACATGTAAACATACACCTTTTACAGTATTTGAACGATTACAAAAAATAATCTGTAAAACAAGCACAGATTATGAAATTACCTGGAAGACACTGTGTCATGACACTAAAGCTAACCCAGGCGATGGTCTCATATGTATAATTAGGACAGGTTACCAGATTAAACAGGATGGTCATGGGGTCTCCTGTAGCATTTGGAATACGACGTTCCTTGGTGCCAGGCGTTCGGAGGTTGCGGAAAGCCATGTGGATGCGCCAGTTACCGTACTCTGCAAACTGTGCAGGAATAGACACAAACATGCATGCCGTTAAATGCAGCAGGAAGACAACACTCCTGACAGATGCTAACCACTGTCAAAGAAGTTACACCAAGAGAACAGTATATAGGCAAAGTGAACCAGGGTGTAAAAGTGTATGCTGTGTGTTAGTCTTCAACAATAACATGTTTCTATGGTGTAACCGTTTTAAATTTAATTCTTGTTTCATGCTACTATACAGGTGGTAGGACTAGCAATTATGGCAAAGTCAGCAACATCAAACAGTGCCAAGAAAACTTGACACGGGTAAGAATTAGAAAACATTGCTATTTATAACAACACCACCACAAAGACAGACAATATAGTCTGAACAATTGTGGTTCTATGCTGTCATGTTCACTCTTACCCAACTCCTCTCTTTATGTACCGATATGAACATGAAAACAAAAAATTTATCCCTACCAGGATATATTTTTGTAACATTTTATATTAGTTATATTTATCACTTTATTGATAGTTTTAAGTGACTCCTCTTCAAACTTACCAAAAATCCTGCCAAACCACCATACAATTGAGCGTTCCCAAACTCTGTTGATGAAAGAAGAGTTGGTCATGCATAAGGCTTCTATTCCACAAGCCACTGGTGTGAACTCTGTTCTAGCCAAAACATATTTTGGTTTTTATCATTTACCAGAGGGTTTTCTTTTGTTAATTGATTAAATTGTTTTATTTCACAAGTGCCAAAAGTATGGAGCATTACAATAAAAACAAGGACATCTTTGTACAAGAAGCTGTTAAAATAGGAGACTAATAACGTTTGTACTCACGAGGAGGTGTATATAAGGGATGATTGATAAAGTACGCCACAAAGGCAGCAAATCCCCAATAATAGCTGGAATTCTGCGGGAAAGGAAATAATTAGAAGACTTTATAGAAGACATTTCAATAAGCAACAATTTTAAGAAATAGACTTATGGCAAAGGAGACTCATATTTTCCATGCACATTCAACAGATTCTGGAAAACAAACACATAGTAAACTGCACTGTAACAGATAATTCTCATTTTTGAAAAATTTCAATCCTTCACACAGCAATAATGACCTTTATATGTAAAATTCTTTTAAAACAAATTAAGCAAGAACTACATGTGGTCATAGTCCAAGAGAAAAGATAAATTTCAACTGCTTGTCATGTTTTGATAGCTGTTCCATGTTTCCAAGGTGTTGACTTTTAGAATATATGCTAAACATCTGGTATGCACATGATAGACTAAACTGATGACTCGGCTACTCAGTACAGGCCTAAACATTACAAGTTCAACCTGGTTAGCCTTCTATTGGGTTTATACCCGGCAAAAAAATTTTCTGAGTATCACATGATCTACAAAATCACCAATGCTGTCTTCCTTATATTGGCTCATGAAGCAGCTGTATTAGGAATAAACTTTAAAAAAGACCTTGAGGAGTGAGATAAGGGAGAGAGTTTTGTTTTCTACGTAGATCATGTTAATACCCGGAAAATCTTCGTTTTATTCTGGGTATAAACCAAGCGAGGGCTATCCAAGTTGAACTTGTAATGAATGTTAATTAATTGGTTTGTAAGTTCTAATAATGTGAAGGTAACATTTTGTTTTAATTGTGTATAAACAATGGAGCACCATGCTTAATGATTAATTCATAATGCACCGGTTGTAAACATGTCATTTGAGGCCATGATACTCTCATGTTTTCCTTATTGAGCTTTCTGGTGCACCTGAGTAACTGACCTATTGGGCTGTGTATTAGACTAGATAATCCCGTCACTTTAACTGATGAACCTCAGCTGTTTAGTAGCTAATAAAATATATCTTATAACTGTGCATTATCTCTTGATGTAATAACAGAGTAAGTTACCTTAGTATGTAATAACAGAGTAATATTACCTCATTATGTAATACCAGAGTAATATTACCTCATTATGTAATAACAGAGTAATATACCTCATTATGTAATAACAGTGTAATTTACCCGATGATGTCAAAACTATGAAGAATCTCAATCATGATGTAACTTACAGCATGGCTTACCCTGTTATGTAAACACACTGTACTAAAGAACATGCACTTCGGTGGCATAGCAGTGTGAAGGAAATAGACATAAAATAATAATGATCTTACTTTAAATCTTGAATGCAAATATACCTTAAAGATATTCATGATGGGCATGGTGGCGTGAGAGAAACGATGAACAAAGATGGTTTCCAACAGTCGCTTGGCGTAATGAAACGTCCAGCAAGCAGCTGCGATACTGAAGAGAAGAGAGACTACTTTACCAATCTACTGTAACTACAGAATGATGTCAAAATATATAAACTGTAAGAAGAGATGATGTTACATAATGCTCTACACTGACAGAAAAGTGGTACAAAATACCAGCCTGGAACAATGCATTTGATATTACATAGAAACATGCATTATATCATAGAAACATGTAGTATATCATAGCAACATGCATTCATATGCAGAATGGCTATTTATTACCACAAAACATTTACAAAGTTGTGTAGCAGCTTAATATGTATCTATGCAGCTTTTGCATCTTTAATACTTTATGAAAAACAAATAATCATTCACTTCTAAGCTGCTATGAAAAATATAATCATACTTTTAATGTTAACTCCTGGAGACAAAGGTATTACACAAGTAACCATATATAAAACTGGGTTTTTCTCTTCTCTCTTCGGTTAGATGGTAGAGCACTTCTCTCCACAGTATGAACTACATTTCCTACATTTTACAAGAAACATCACGCCAGTGATTGTTATAAAGGGTGGAGTGAGACTGAAAGATGGAAACATGTTCTCCTGTGTTAACTTTTTCGTAATAAGTGACTGTATTATACTGTATTACATGCTTTGCATATTCAACAATTATATCAGGACATATAACAAACCATATGCAGGTGCTTTAGATAAACATACTAAATACAGTAACAACATGCAGTACCCTTATAAAACAAGACAGGGTTATGTACCAAAAAGTTCTCTTGTATCCTACAGGCTCTCAAAGAGCATACATTCATGCCAAATACTCTGCTCTAAATAATCGGCATACGAAACAAAAACACAATAATGATGGCAACTAATATAAAACTGTGAAACATCTCTGAGACAAGAGCATCAATGATGCAGTATCTCAATACTGGAAGTTTTAATTTTGATTCCTAATTTCAAATCTTTGCTCTGTCTCTACAATTATCAAGATCAATCATGGTACAACAAATACATAACTTGCATTTTTGCTACTTTGCCACGAATAGTCTCTGCAGGTTACACTTTATCCTGCTAGTCTTGCCTTTAGCGCTCATTGCCTGTTAGTCGAAAGAACGACGTTGCAAGGTTTAGTAATGTCATAGAATACCTAAGAACTTGTTTTTTATGTGGTATCCTTCATCTTAGGTCAGTCTCTGTTGGACTTTTTGGTCATATAGTTTGACGTCAATGACAACAGCCAAATTAGAAGAGGCGAACAACTCGACCATATTCTTGATGCCTGCCTTGAGAGCTAGGCCTATTGACCTACTGTATGTTACTGTAGTGGTGACTACCATCAAAACTGTGTCCATTTCTAGATATCAAAACAACCCACGTTTTTCCATCTCAATTTTTTGGACATGAAGATTTCATGGATTTATGACTTGGAAAAAAATAATGTAAAAGAAGATTACAAGTTTTTATATGCAAGTGATGGGTGGCCTCCTCTTCCCCTAATAGCCACCTCAGTTCCTCTCCATTTTGTTATTTTATTTTAATTCTTTGTACATTTGATGTCAAACATTACAGGTTCAAAAGAAAGCTAAACATACTTCATATAACCTTATACATCTTATATCCTTATAAATAAAACATAACCTTATACAATTTTTATAGTCTTATAAAAGTTGTGATGCTATGGCCGGCTCCTCTTTTATACGTACCCATCAAACAAACTTACCCTGGTCCTTCCTAGGAAAAGCTGTCTGAACACCAGTACAATGCTAATGTGGCTATCACTGAAAGCCTAATAGGCCTAGGCCTATATATATATATTTTTTAAATGCACTAGGCCTACAGTAAGTAGCCTTCAGAAATACAAGAATGTGTATACGTAATTATTCAAAATACATGAAGGGCAATCAAACAAACTTATCATGGCCCTTGCTCTGAAAAGCTACCTGAACACCAGTACTATCCTTAAATGGATGTTAAAAAACGAAGGCCTAATATAAATTAAATGCACTACGTAGAATTCAGCAGTACAGAATGTAATTAGCATGCAATACACTAACACCTCGCGTACCTAACTACACTACAGAAATTGGTCGCGAGCGTAGCCATTTTCGTGTAGATGTTATGAGTCATAGCCAATCTGCTACAAAACAGACTTGGGGGCGGGGCTTAATCATCAAAAACGGACCTTTTTACTAATAGTAGGGGCGGCAGCTCAGTGTTATTTTAAGAAAGAAAAATCATTTAAACATCAAATAAAGCAAATAAATGCCATAAAATGTCATATATAGGTAGTAAAATTCTTATTAATACCTACCTGTAAACAACAAATGAAAGTTTAAAATGCTAATAAAATATATAATACATACAGTAGGACCCTATCTTAGACGATACCACTGTTGAAAGACAGTTCTATTCTATTCTCTTTCATAAAACATAAGTTTTGGAGCGTGTGCAAAACAGGTCTGCCAAAGTGTGTTTTCAGTCCAAATTGGCCCGATTTGGACATAAATTGGTGAAAAAGTCACAGAATGAGATACAATTCTGGAATAAAAAATAGTAACTTTTGTTGGTCTATATGATATATTCTTGCTCTGGAAATTCCAGAGAAAAAGAACTTTGTTTGAAGACGCTGAAAAATTTTTAAGAGAAGAGAGAGTCCCACTTACTGTTACAATATCTCTATACATGTAATGTATTGAGATAAAAAACCTTTCATTTCTCTACTTCCATAGTAATAATTGACCCAATGGTCATTTTGATAGAACACTTTACTTTTCCAAAATTTGACCGCAAAGAAAAATGCCTACATTTGGGTAGCCTGAAAGTCCACCTCCTGAAGCATTCCATCCATCAAGCATTGCCTTTCACTTTAGTGTCTCTGCCAGAATAACATGTTATTGGTTCTATTGCTTGGACATACAATGGTACAATACAATACAAAGTTTCCATTTAAACTGTACAGTAGGTTATTTGTAGATTTTGTAGTCAATCTGTTTTATCGCTTACTCTTCACCAGTACTTTTAATCATTTTTCAATCTTTTATTCCTGTATATATCTGTATATGGTATATGTAATTTACTGTTTTATGTATTTACTGTTTTATGTCACAGTATATTCTAGATTGTTTGTTAAGCGCACAGATGCATCACGCGTAGTGCGCAATATAATACAAATAATGAATGGTTATGAGTGCAATAGTGCAAATATTTCATGGGTTGAAAGATGGAATGTTCCATTCAACGAGGCGCAGCCGAGTTGAATGGAACAAATTACATCTTTCAACGAATGAAATATTTGCACTATTGCACGAATGGAAACCATTCATTATTTGTTTTATACAACACCTTCAAATTTGGATATACTTGGATGTAAAATGCACTCATGCAACAGATTGTTTTGAACAGACAGGTTTCTCTGCTCTCTTACCATTGAAAAAAGTGCTATCAAAAAAGTATAACGCATGGTTCTATCATCATAGCATGCAATAGAGCGGATTTTGCATGCAATTGACGAGCAATTGACCAATCAAATGGCCGGAATATAATTAGGTGTTGTATAAAAGATTTTATTTAATTTACATAACATAACATTATACTTATATATTAGAGAACATCACTAGCAACTGAGATTCTTTCATGGATTCTTTCAAATGGACAAATGAACTTACTGGACAGCGATGTCTCTCGGTTGGTCAGCAGCGTCAGCACCGTAGATGATACTTGGTCTGACGTAGAAAATCAGGTAAATAACCAATGGTCCAAAATATTCTGTCAGAAATACCTGAGGTGAATAGGAGGGAAAAAGATATCACCTAAACGTGACTGTAACTCATGTATGTTGGACATTCAATATAATATTATAAATATCTGCAGTTATCCTCGGTGACCTTTGCCCACAACGAGTTTTGCTGTTGGACAAGTGGATGCATGTACATGCAGATGTACATCCAAACCCCTCTTTCTGTACCTGCGAGCTTCTTCAAACTCGGGGTACTCATGAATACTTACCGTAGACCACCCAACTTGGGGACCGAGGTCCTTGAAGTATAACTTGCTTCCACTTCGAAGGCCAAGCGAGTTCAGAGTCTGCTCATCTTTCAGACTTTTACCCTCTGGAATGCAAGACAAGACAAGCATGACAAGGAGAGACAACATATTGTAAAATGAGATGTTTCCAATGGTCCCAGTCCAATGACACACATTGCAGGATAGGCTATTAGTCTTCAAACAACCAATCTCCTCCCCAACTTTAATTCTTGAAACCAGCTGCGAACCAACATGTCTGGTTATATCATATTATTTCCATGCGGAAAAAAATTGAATATCTTTTACAAAATCGTTCAACTACCCTTTCAAGATCAGATTAAAACATTGATAAAGTTTTGATTGCAAAATGAAACAACTTTATATCCCCATCGACACAATGTCTGGCCCCTTAAGGTAATTCCATTTGATATTCATTACGTACTCTATTTGACAATTCAAATAGAATTTCAAATTTTTGTTACAGTCTGTCATGATTTCAATACAACGTGCTCAATAAGAAAATAAGGATCAAAGATCATAATTCATCTTACTTGGTTCAAGCCTGTATGACTGGCGACTTGGATATGCAGATTTTTCTGTAAGAGGAAAACAACTAAATTAAGCGGAAGGTCAATATGTGAAAACTAACTTTCTTATGACACCATCAGCTATGAAGATCGTATCACTTTTGATATAACATGTACTCAGCCAATTGTTTCTTTATTGTACTTGACCTAAACGGGATCATTTGAATGTTTGATATTAATGGCTTGCAATTTCAACTAAAAACAGTCTGAAAGCGAGTACCTTATACACACACTTTCCGATGTATTCAACACATTGAAACACAAACTGCTATGTTACATTGAGAGTAGTGGCATGCATGAATGTGATGGTTGGAGGTTAAAGGTTAAAAGTTAGCACTGCATGAGATGCAGTCTGTACGTTCACAGCTGAACAATCAACCACTTCTTTTCAAAAAGGCAAATGCACTTACTGTTTGCAAAAATTCTCCACGCACACCAAGTCTCCCTATACATGTTCCCTTTATTCACTAGTGGTATGTATATTAATATATATATATATAGACATGTATCTCTTTGAGATCCGACTTTAGGCAACACAAATTATTTCGAGTTGGTTAGCAACATGTTTGAGTAAGGCAAAAACTATGTCACCAAAACAGAACTAGCACTTTTCGATACAGGTGACCTTCCTCACCGGTTTCGAACCTCTGGACACACAATCAGCGTCCATAGCCTAGTGGTTAGGGTGTCCACATGTAAAGCAGGAGGCCCGAGTTCAAATCCAGGTGGAGACTAGAAGTTTTTTCCCTGTTCTGGATTTTTCAACTCACTACAATTTCAATAATAATATATATATGAAGAATGACTTCATTTCAATGAAAAATATTCCTTTTTTCAACAGAGATATTCAAATACGGAGTGTTAGCTCAGTGGTTAACACCGGTGCCTTTCAATCATAAGGTCCCCGGTTCGAGTCACTCCCAGATTAATGTAAGTCGTCCAGTTACAGAGTTGTTGACAATTAACGATTCATAATCATGGACGTTAAATATGAATGTGAGAGACTGACTTCGGTCAGCTTGCGGCTTTGATAAGCCAATAAGGCTTCTTCGCGAGTTCCTGCTTACAGGAGGATCTAATATACATACATACATACATACAAATATTATTTTCTATATACTTACTATTCAGCTGATACTGTTTCTTAACATCTGAAATAGTGGATGTTTTCTTCAGCTAGAAACAATGTAAAACACAAAGATAGAATTAAAATAAACATATATACAATTTAAGTACTTGCTACAGATATTGTTTTTATATAATACAACAGTACCAAAAAGCATCAACAAATTTTTAAAAATACCCAATTAAAAGTCTCATTTTACAGCAAGCTTTTTCTGATAAATCAACTCTGGCTGTTATCTTCAAGACAGTATATTGTGGCATAGAGCAGTTCACTTAATACCCAACTTCACTACATGGGAGTAACTTATCAACCTCAAAACTGAGGTTAGTTTGTAAACTAAAGTTATAGCACCCAATTGAATGCTATCATGCTGGTCTCCCTCAGAGTAAATATACAATTTAATATAGGATGACATTACTATACTTACATTAGAGACTTTGCATAGCTCTTTTCCACTGGAAGCATGATATATCAAAACCTGTTAGAGAGAAGTAAATTAGATACATGTCATTATCAACACCTTACCCAATCTTGTAGCTTGTAAGCAACCCGGCACTGGGCATTGCAATCAAAGCTCCAACGGTATCTTATCCTATTACAGAATACCGAACGATGTTGAAACAGAAACCCAGCTGTTATTGTTGTGCAAACGTTCACTCACTTTACTGTCAATCTTTCAATGTCTGGATTTTCTGTACGATGATGTAAGCCTAGCATGCATTTTAAATAACAGAAAGATGGATGTGTAGTAATTTACTATTCTTCAGGTCACTAAATGAACGTTATTAGTCAGGACAGATACAGCAATTGCTTATGATAGTCGATGACATACAGATGCATCAAATTTTACGACATTAATATCTTTGTAACTGAGGCTTTCCAGAAGGCTGTTTTCTTTTGGTTTTGCTCACATTTATTCCAGTAAATTTCAGTAGGTATGGGGAACCACTGTTACAGTAGGCATATAGTGAAAACTCTTGTTAATTGAACTAGATTATTTCTAGCTGTATTAGCAATTGCCTCTACCCAACAGATACGATCTTACAAAGTTCGCATTGGGTAAATTGTGAGAAAAAATTATCACTTTTTCACTGGAATATACCTTTTTTACTGTTTGCACTAGAACAGCAAAGTGGTATTATCCTCCCACATAGGTCTTGCCATTTTTATCATTTAACTCTATGACAATTAAAGTTAGCAACTGCATTCACACAGTAACGGGACGATAACACATTACTAGTACTAGTAGTAGTACTAGTATTAGTCTTTAGTTCTAGGATATTTCATGCACTGACTTAGATGAGAGAACCGGAATGTGGTGTGACATTCAGTTTAAAGTTAAAATTAACATTCAATAGAAGTTAAGTTACTGTTGCACAGTGGATGCAAGACAATGTTCTCAGGTTTGCTAGGCTGAATATACACCAAGTGCTCCATACTGTACTCTCAAATCATGCTTCAAAGCAATCGACTGAAAAACATAACGGAAACCCTTAAGTTGAAGTTACGGCTAACTTTTGAGTATCAACTGTAAGCATTGCCTAGGCTATGCCACAGACTATAGCTGGACTGAGCTATACATAGCATAGGCCTAACTTACTTATGCCTAGGCTATAGCCTAGGTCTACCATTAATGTTAGGCTTAGGCCTAATTCAAATCAAAGTCTCTTAATTTTTGCATCCAGAAGATTTTTTTGTAATTTTATTTTACCTCCATCATTGTGATCGATGTAACCTAGTTACTGGTTACGTGAATAATTTTAAAAAGGTGGAGGTGGTAACGCGCTTCGTGTTCCCGTAAGTACTCCGGGCTTATGAATACAGTCAATGCACAATGCACGTCGCATGTGGGAACGGTTATAAAGCTTGCCTGGATATTACCGGATGATGGCTCTGTACGGTGTATTCTGTAGTGCTGTACACTTGTACAGTAAACGATTACGTAATCGTCAACGCAGTGGTTGATACTAGGGTGACGTAGTACAATTACCCCGTACACTGTCAAATATGTATGTATGTATATGTGATCTTCCCGCAAGCAGGAACTCGCGAAAGAAGCCATGGAGGCTTGTAGACTCGCAAGCTGACCGAAGCCAATCTCTCGGCACACATCCATTTAACGTCCATGTCAGGAAGTTGTTATTGAACAACACCCTTGCCAGACGACACACATTGCTGTCGGCGGGGAATCGAACCGGGGATCTCATGACTGGGAGACGCCGGCGTTAACCACTAGGCTATACACTCCGCCTTGCCAAAATAAGTTGGTATTCCATGGTTCCTGAAGCAAAAGGGAGGTTGTGGGGGAGGGGGAGGTAAAATGTATGTATCGAAAGAACATACAATAATAAACAGAACCTTGAATGTCAAGTTCCCATCCAGTCCCCCTATTCCCATGCCGTTTCCTCAATGCATGCTCATATGTCATTTCCCTTAATACGTACGGTACACTGAGCTAGGTTACCTTTCACATAACTGCAAGTTCCTTCCCAACCATCCTCCTTTCAATCCTCCACAAGACAATTTGAGTTGTTTCTCTTCCTTCAGTATTTCAAAACAAATTGAGGAATACGTCGGGTATTGGCAAAGTACTGGAATGGGAATGAAGAGAGCCCAGTACGAGTACGTGGAGCTGTATAATCGGGCGGGGATCATGGATGAGCATACACACCCCTTCTATCCCCCCCCCCCCCCCGTAAGTACAGACAAACGTTTAGAGATTCAAGATGCACATCTGTTCATGACACTACTGACCGGAAATGTGCTGGTAACAATTTGCTTTTCCTCTAACTGAAGGTGGTGGTAAAGTTTGGTATGACCGGAGGGGATTGGGGGAGGTAATTAACTTCCCTCAACCTTAAATTCACGCACAGGCTACAGTTTCCGAAAGAGCAACTGAGCAAGACAGTCTCACCATATACAATTAGGGACACCACCATGTACGTGTATTTCCAGACAACAAAAGAGCCACCCCCACCGGCCCCACTGGCAGACAGAAAATTTCAAACAAAATCCAAGTGCACAGTAGCCTACCTAATTATATAACACTTCCGGTACTACTTACATTGTTTCAAAAGTGGCAAAATAGAGCACCAACTCTCATGAATCGTAGCACAATCCATTCTTAACAAACTTTATCACAGGAGAGGGGGACCCCTCCCTTTAGACCTCCTCGCCCGGACTACTAAACATTAGCGCCAGGGGCCAACCCAACCCCCAACCCTCACATACATAGTCCCCTCTTAGGTTATCAAACGCAATCGTTTTTTTTTTAATGAACTTGCAGTAAAGTCTACCTACACTTGACGATTTTAAACAATTAGAGAAAATGTCATTTTCTAGCTCATCGGTGCTCACATATATAGAATATGATATTATTTGTGTGTTGGCCTGCAGACGAGAGGGGAGGGGTTGGGGGTCAGTGAGGCTACAGTCCGAGGCCCGTGGTCAATGGGATAAAGGAAATTGCTTTCTCATAATATACCTATAAGAATAATGAAGACTTCAAATAAACTGGGGATCGGTGACATATATATGCTCTCCGGACAAACTCTATACACAAATAGCTTGAACTGTTGAATAATTAAGGTCCGTTTTTATCATAGAAATTGATATTTTCACATATTATTTTACGGTTTAATGTCTTTGTATTTGGATGATAAGTTGATAAGGTTATCACTTACAGGAGTTAATTCTTATACTAGACCCGGCCATCGTGTTGGTCTTTTTACAGATATTACAGTTATGCTTTTAATGAATATTTTCCTCAAAAATCATTAAAATAAAAACTTCATAAAGCAGCATATAGCTTTCCGGCGTCTGCACGAATAAGATTATAGTCCCTTACGATATGACCTATATATGTATTAAAGGGCGGCGGAACCGGGGGGGGGGGCACAGGGGGCACGTGCACGTGTTTCCCAATTTGTTCATTGGATATTGCAGTGCTGTATGCATATTTTCCTTGAAGGGGGGGGGGGGGGCTTGATGGAGTGATGTGTATACGCAAATAAGATAATACAATAAGAGTTAAAAAGGGTACTAAATATAAGGCTGCATCAGTCCAATCGAATTTCTGCAGTGCCCTTTGATGTCGGTGCCCCCCAGATTAAAAGTGCTTCCGCCGCCCTTGTATGTATTCCAATGCGTCTCTTAGAGGGTTAAATCTGTACTTACCCTCTCAAACATTTTGCCCTCTGTTCATTCATTGATCGTACAATCAATTGTACGTCATTGTTGGAAAATTGCACGTATTTTGGTGCAAAATGTCAAATCTCAGTTCAAATGTCAATTCCAACATTTGAAATAAATTCTATTGACAAAGATCGAGTAAGGACTAAAGGAGGACATCCTGTGGCTACGTATAATGAATTATTCCAGTCATCAGCCTAATCTCATCGGTGTATTGATTGCTGCCTGTTACACGTTTGTTTTTATTCAGGTTTTGTTTTCTTAGCAGTATTTTCTTTCAGCGCAAGCTATCCATATTGTGTGTCGATATTCAGTGATGTGTATACAATCCTTTCCGTACGGCAAGTATATGTATTGTGTTCAGTTCACGTTTATCAAAATGATAAAATTGATAAAAAGTTAAGTCAAGATGGAGAAAAACACTGGACAAAATGTACATTTTCTCTCACATAACATGTATTTATGCGTGTCTCCAAAAAGTCCAAATTAAGTGAGAAATAAGTTATGTTATTTATTAATATTATAATCACTTGATGGTAAATTAACTCTCCGTGCCACTGGTGACTATTTGGTACAAAATTGACGAAAATATTGAGATCCAAGAAAACTAATAAGGCGGACGATAAGACATATATAGGTGTAGCCAATTAAGGGTGTCATCAAGGGTGACGTCATGGGCGTAGCCAGCTTGAAATATTCAACACAGGCGGCGTATACTTTCTTTGTAGCATGGAAGAGAATACTAGGCGAGGAGCTGTGGCGTTTGTATAGTGAGTAGCATGTTTTTTTTTATGGTTACAGTATAACTTTACAACTTTGACGCATTGGAGTTACGTTAGGAAATTGAATTGCGCTCGGGCAAGGACATGTCACGTGATTGTGGATAAATCTAGTCAAGGGAATAGGTGTATAGGCGTATATATGGTCGCATACTCATAAACTGGTGTAATGTACTGACGAGTTACAGATCAGTGGGGTATACAGGATTTGAAAGGTGTGTTGGGGGAGGGGGGGGGGGGTGAGGGCGGGGATTCTAAATTTCCCCGACAGATTTAGGTAGAGGGGAATGTATTTTTACGGAAGGACCAGAGGAGGGTCAGGGAGTTTTACAACTTACGGGATGTGGTACCAGTAAAACATTAAGCGTTGAGATGCCAAATGGTACATTCTGAAGCATTATTGAAACTTTAATTTAGGTCTTTAATTAGGACTAAAATACACATTACATGTTCAAAACTATCAAGATAGATAATTAAAAGTTATATCAAGATTATGATTTGCCATATATATACACCCAGTCAATTCCTGAGGACCCAGTAAAATATAAGCAAACATTATAACATAAATAATATACAAAATTTGATCTTTACAAATTCTTAGCAAAAAAATTAAAATCAACATTTGTAAATTATATGATGACATTTTTGGACTTGCTTAAGTCATATGTTTACAATACCAATGGATATTAATCGGAAATATGTCTCCTAAACAATCGGAAATATGTCTCCTAAACAGAATGTTATTCTTTGGTTAAAGGGATAACATGAGCGTTCTTGTAACAAAATTTAATGATGTTGTTTTGGATTGATTCTCCTTTAATCTTAGTTTTCCTACGTACTTAGACACGTGACCATCCACGGCTAGAAGTGAAGGCACACAGCCAGCAAACAATGTTAAGCCACATAAGTATTCCGAGATGCACCCCCCCCCCCACCCACCCCACTTCTCTTCAAGTTGGACATTTTTAATGAAAGAAACATTAAAATAAGTAAGACCTTAAAATTTAGAACGTGTAGTGGTGACTTCACCATAACGGAACTTTTGTTTCCAACAAAAATTTATAACTTGCATAGAACTTAGAAATTTATCATTTAAACTGCGCAAGAAACCAAGATCATCACAGTTTAGTACTTTTGGGCCACTTTTACCATTGTTTGCTAAAAATTGTTAAAACTTTTCAAACGTCTTTTTCCTTTCTTTTCCCATGGAAAAGACCTAATTCCGAACTTACTGTATATACCCAGACCTTGAGGAGTTTCTATATAATAAAGCAAAATATGTCTTAATGAAAGCAAAATGATTTGAAAGTGGCAATATAGAATGCACGATAATCGTAACATGAGTTACCATATCAGTGGCGTAGGAAGGTACTTTTGAGTGGGGGGGGGGGGGGCTGAAGACTGATGGCCAGCCTGGGGGAGGGGTCTTTGGAATTTTTTGCATTTCCAGGTGGCCTCAGATGCAATTTGGTGAAATATAGCACACTTCAACACCCACTCCATTTTGTAAACTTAATTTTGTATTTTCACCTGGCCTTAGATGCAATTTGGTGCTCCAAATGATTTTTTTTTTTCATTTGGAAATGAAAAAGGGGTTCTCTGACTTGCGAACCGGGGGGCGGAATGATACTTCCGCCCCTCCACATTTTTCACTGGGGGGGCTGGCGCCCCCAGCCCCCCCCCCGGTTCCTACGCCCTTGGACCATACAATATATCATATTTAGGGGAAAAGAGGCAATACATTTCACCTTAAAAACACAGAACCATCAAAATACAAACGTTTTAGCCTTCAATAGGGTTGTGACCACTAACGCATAAAAAAAACACGTATTACATATGACTCTATATGCTTCTAAAACCAAACTGTATACAAATTATTAACGTGTTTTTTACCTATAGCACAATATGCTAAAAATTTACATGAAATTAAAAGATGAGTTAAAAGATAAAAACAGTTAAATACATGGTATCAGATATCAATATTCTCATGCAAGATGTATGCCGAGAGGAGATCGACTTTGGAAATTACGGAAAATATTCATGCATATTCATATCGCGCTATGACATCACTCTGTAAATGAAAGAGTTCCAAGCCTTCTCTAAGTTACAACCACTTGTTATAATAAATACCTATAATGGCGCCGATCAATTTGTACATGTTTGTACATTGTATTAGTTTACCATGGCAACCGAAAGAAAGCTCAACTTGAAGTACGCTATAGCAGGTCTCTAAAAGTGTGTAAGTTGTTTTGGGGGGATTTTGTTAGAGAATTGCATTTGAAAAATGAGTAAAATTTGCCAGTACCAATTAAAGTCTTAAATGCGTTTATGGTGAACATTTTTCTCTTACAGTAATCCTCCATTTACTATAGCATTTTTAGCACAATAACCCCAATTTACCTCAAAACATTTCTACTATGATTAAAACAAAACTAAGGCATATATACATAAAGGCCTATACAGACAAACGTGCCGTAATAAATACAAAGGCGCCCGAGTACTCTTTACCTACTATTGACTTGCTATATTAAAAATTGTGCTCCTCAAATATATCGACTAAAAAAAAGTAAACATATCGAATGTCACTTGCATTTTGTACATACCAGACAACCATCATATTGATCTGTTTCCAACTTATTCATACAACAAACTGCAAACTGATGTGAGTGAATGATGATCATGACATACATATAAAGCCTAGTTGTTTTAGCATGCATACACGAGTAACATTACTTTATCATGCGTGCAGGGTCGGCTATAAACAATACGCATTGTGTTTGTATGTTACTATGTATATTGTGGTTTTTCTTTCGAGGTATTCTTGATTGTATATTAGTAATTTCAATGTCCTTGTTATGAAAATAGAACTGTTGGTCTTCAATCCCTGTACTGCACGTCTATTCAGATAGGATTGCAGTCTACAGTAATATCTGAATCCCCAAAATTAACAACGCAAAATGGCGGCGTAAAATCATGTCATATTCTTACGAATCTTCCTTCAACGTACAATGACCAATCCTTCTTCTGTCTGACAATAACAACAATTAACTTAATGAGGAACATCACCGCAGAGATGATAAGTAAAACTAGAGTGAGTCCGTTGCTTGCATTCCACGGTTCCCACTTATCGATGACTGTAACAAGGAGGGTCCATATAATCGCTGGATAGACGGAAAATGTAAAACGAAGGTAGCGGTCCCAAAGTGTGACCTCTAGCACGAAATAGGCAACTAAAAGGATGAAGAAGATTGCTACAGCCAGACAAGAGCTCGAGGTTAGTGACAGGCCACCGACATATACACCTCCCGAACATATGGCGGCTGTTGAGAAGATAGCGGTGACGCTGGCATAAAATGCGACGCCATTTTGGACGAGTATTATAAGGCTGATTAATTCCTCCCTGTTAGTGAAAATGCAAGAGATGATTGTTGAATTAGTAAAAGATGTGCTTTATATATTATATATATATATATATATATATATATATATATTTATATGTAAAACAATACTTGCAATTTAACTATAGATTGGCTACATATGTGTTCGAATGACAAATATATAGCAGCGTAAGCAAAATATTAATAAAAAAAAATGATGCTGTTTAGTAACTTGTTCATTTTGCTAGAAGCAGCCTATCCAAACATGAAGACATGCAAGCAGTAATAGCAACAACCACATTTTTGTTTGCTTTTGGTTGCCATGGTTCTAGTGAACTAATTTCATCTAACACTGTGCGAACGTAGACATCATATACAAACCAAAGTCTTTTATATTATTATTGTTTTATTTTCTTATCTTCTTTGGTTCCATTACAGTCAGGAATACTATAACTTTACCACTATGAAACCACTATGCAATATCGACGTCGTTCCTATCAACGAAGAGACCCCAATTTTTGTCTCTCCTAATGATCACCATGACAATCTTGACGATGAACATCGCCAAAGATACGATTAACCCTAATGTAGTAAAGAGATTAACACCGCTCCAAGGTTCCCAACGTTCAACGACGGTGGTAAGCAGAATCCAGGAGACAATCGGATAAACAGTAAAGGTAAACCTCAAGTAACGGTCCCAAATGGTGAGGTCGAGAATAAAATACGCCGTCATTAGAATCAGAAATAATGTAAATACAAGACACTCCGAAAGAGTTGGCGATAAACCGGCGACGGAGACACCGAGAGATGCTATAGTAGAAATACATGTAAGTGCTACCCAAGTAGTAGCAATTGAGACGCCATTGTGTATGCCAATGACTAGGATCGTTAGTTCGTTCCTGTGAAAGTGGGAAAAAACATGTAAAAATATACGTATTTATCCAGTTTATAGGCTCACGCCAATAGTCACGATGGAATTCATGGCAACGGGACTGGGGTAAATCTTTTAATGCATCTTCACTGATGTGGAATAGCCCCTTCTCACATCACCTTGAACACTCATGAGTGATGTGATTTGTTCATGCGCAACCGTGTGCACTTTATACATGGATTCCAGGATATCTGGCAGTTTGTAAACCAGCACCATGTATACCACAGGTGTCTACAGTGGCAACTGAGTGGCAACTGAGTGGCAACTGAGTGGCAACTTATCACATCTCTATAGTGTCATGAAACTCGTTGATTGGAGTCTGAATCAAAACGATCGATTTTAAGATTATGTGACGAAAGGGATATCTGTGTGGGTTTAGAACTTGATGCACAGAGTAAAGGAATTATCTTGGACAAATACAAGCGCCATTGGCCATAGTCAGTGTAGCAAGCATGTATCCTATCATGTTAACTTACACTCACCTCCATTGCCTGTGTCAATGTACCTCATATACCCCATGTCCACAATTGTTATACCTTCTCCTTGTTTAAATAAATCCGTGCGCTTCGACACCTATTCGTGGAAGGCCGATATGAAAGAAGAAAATGTAACAAACTATAAATAATGTAATGTACCGTGACAACTCACCTGTACTTGAGTCCCAATAGTACCCAGTATTCATCGAGTCTAACATGAAGGTATACCAGTGCCAAAGATAACGTGAACCAGAGACCCAACATGAAGATAACGAATAGAAGCAGCCAGTCGTTGATCAGGAACAGAAACGCCACACAATTAATGACCAAGGCCACCAGCATCGACCACATGAAGAGTTTACTGATAACCGGTGGATTGCGATACATCGGTCCCATCTCGGTGTGCCGGCACATCGTTGTGAACACGTAAATTACCCATATCGTCTGCCACAGACCGATGACGAACCAAATGGCGTATGACCAAACAGGTGGCGACAATTTGGTTACGTATTTGTCCAAAATGTTAGCAAGGCCGCCTAGAAAAACAAAACAATACCTTAAAATCATAAAAAATGTTGTGCTTCTGTCGTTCATACAGAGTCATATAAACACTATAGGTGTCGGGGTGGGGGTGGGGGTCATGTGACGGATGAGTAACGGAAAGGCAACGGGGATAGGGAGCCGGAGTATAACTATATATAGTATGGTTTTTTATCTACAAACTAGATAATGCAGGGATTAAAGCATGACTCGAGGCACAAAATAGATATTGGTGTGCTTTAGACCGCTAACTAAGCACTGATTTTCAGTCTAGGTTGTATTTCTGTACCACTTTCCAATTTTTAGAAACGCACATCTGGGGCTCATCAATGAAAGTGGCTGGACTACTTAATATAACACGTAGACAACTATAGGTCAGATCCTCAGATGGCAACGTAAAACTTGATAGACAAACATAAGGCATTTAAATTAATCAAATGTTTAAATTGCAGCACCGAATGTCATTGGGACGTGCACGTTTCACATATTGTAGTAGTATAAATGATTATTTTACTGTTATTATGCAAATGAACTGGTCAGGGGCATGTGTAACTGGTTATTATGGGTGAGCAATTGTGTCTATTTGTTATGCTACATATTCTCTTTAATTGGCTCGTATCAAAAAAGCAATGAGCCATTGTGTTCATATTTTTTTCTTTTATTTATCGGTCTCGAGTTTTGTAGAGTGTAGGCCTATACGTATCCCATTTATATTTCATGACCGGACTACGCTTTGCCTCTTACGTCATATTATATTTCTATAACGAATAAGGAAGTCCATATATATATAAGTTTATGGAAATAACATATTTGAGATTGTGCAGTGTTTGTATTCTGCTATGAGCTTTCAAGGAGCAGTTCTGAGATTTAGGATTCTTTAAAATGGGATGATTTTTGACAGCCTAATTTTAGTCTTGATATATCCTAGCCCAAGAACAAAGAAACGTTTGGTTGCCATAGTTATTTTGGTATAGCCTATTAAGCTTTTCAAGATACTCGCCATTAAAATATGCTTCAACTCTGGATAGCTCCAGTAAGACTTCAGAGATGATGACTTCAGCTCATCGGTGCAGGCCTTAATGTTAATCCAATGTTTCATAAATTCTAATACCTCGACCTAAATATGTTCTTTTAACTTCATATAAACAAGATAACACCCTTGTTTGACATTCAACACGACATCTTCTTCACATTTTACTAATGTACAGTAAACCGTTATTTGAAGCCATAAACAAATATTTGTTGTCTCATTGATTTGTTTGTTATGGAATTGACATTACGGTCGGCGTATTAGATTTTATAGTCCAGTCGCTTCAGTTGATGACCTTCATCTGCCTAAAGTGTCATTCCTAAAACATTAAAAGTGTTACAGAAATCCACTCTAGATTGATAGCTGGTGTGTTTTAATCTGCAATATATCAAATCTAATTTTGTGCCTAAATTCGACTAGGTTAATAAGCCCTATAAAAACTGGTGCATAGATAACATATTTTTCCAAGTACACTACCGTATATTTTTTGCCAATTCAATTCAACTCACCATTTTCGTCCGTTGATGCTATAAAGATACCGACCCCGAAGAAAGCCACCAAAGAGAAAATGAAAACCAGAACGGTAAGTAAGATTAGTAACTTGTCGTGCTTCGCAGCCATTTTCTGTCCTTCTTTCTTGATGAGGTTCAATGAAAAAGAAAAATTGCGAAGAAAAAAGGAAACATTATAACAAGTCTCTTTAATGAAACTTGATATATAAAATTACACAAAATTAATCGATGTATTTAACAAAAAATGAAAAGTTTTAAATGCATGCAAAGCACTTTGTCTCTGAATCTTGACCGTCATTTCTTTTATTGTTATATTTACACTTAGGTCGAGTGATTCACATTATGATATAGTTTGTTGGGATGTAGGGGGGGGGGGTGAGGGGTGGAGCTTTATATAGTTTCCAGAAAGGACATAGGAAATAATTAGAGGTCTTTTTCCTGTTGAAAATGTCAAGATTTTTCTAGGATATCTTATAATCCGGTTAAAAATTCAAAAAAAAAGCTAAATATCAGAAACTGCGCTTGAAATCTGATTCAATGTTGGTTTTGGTTTGGGATATATGTCTTTACAATGAAACCAATTTGTTTGCAGTGATGACATACACATTGTTGGAAATATAAGGGAACGAACTCTTTAACACATCCAAATGTATAGGTATGAAACTGAGCTAAGGGCTGTATTATTTTGAGAAATTGAATGGAATCATAATTCGAACAATACTTGATAAGCAAAACAAATTTGCTACAAATATTAACTTTTAAAATTAACTATAAACAAAATATACAAAAACCTTCAAAACTAAGTTACAGTGTTAACAGAAAAGCCAGCCCAATTGAGACTTCATCCAATGTCTGTAATATGATAGAGATATCTGTAATGAACATTCAACCCCCCCCCCACCCCCACTTAAGTACTAACAAACATTTAGTTCCGTTTGTGGACATATCCTGTATGGATAGTCATGGCAGTACGGTGAGATATATATATGTCATATGAGAGGTGAAATCTCACTATAGTTTCACTTAGTTATTCTCTTCATGATAATTTCAGGGTCAAAGTAAGCAATTTATTTACTGGCATCGAAACCTTTAACATGTTATACGTGTTAGGTCAGTAAACCGCATCTTCAGATACTAAGAAAAATAAAAGAGGTAATTAGTAAAAGAAACAACCTTTAATATGCAAACCGCCCTTGTATTCATTGCAGGGTCTTTATGTTGTATACCAAGAGAATTTTATGTGTTTTGACTTGCTCAAGTCTTTAGTATATCATGTGTGTGTGTGTGACCGTATATAGAAAACAGCTCTCTGCGTTACTACACCTGCTATACAAGCCACAAGCCGTTAAACGATGCAAAATATATCGCACAACTTCCAATTAATTATCTGATTATATAGCCATGCATTGTTCCGTGTATATGCGAACGACGGTATACGAAACACTGTTTCGCCTTCTCACTCACGATAATGCAATCGACTGGAAATATGCAATTTCATATCCAAAGTAGAGTACTCTGTATGGACCTCTGTATGGATATATATGTATATATATATATATATATATATATATATATATATATATATGTATATATATATATATATATATATATATATATATATATATATATATATATATAGTTATATATATATACTGTATATATATATATATATATATATATATATATATATATATACTACCTGCAGAGTGTGTTTGGGTGCACAGATTTACATATTGTAGTATTATACCTCTTATACCTCGCTATGTATCATTGCGCCCTGATAATCTCCAAAGATGTTGAGCTTTCTACTTAGAAATTCGTCATCCAGACTATGCCAAGTGGTTTTGTCGATGAACTTAGTGAGTTGTTTATGTGGATCTACTGTCTGCTAGCTATATCCAACAAGTTGTTAACCAGCTATGGTACAATTGGATATACGTACCTTTATATACACGGGTGAAAACCTTGAAAACGAAAGCCAACCATATATACCCACAAGTGGTTCCACTATACGAGATCGAGGTCAGCAAGGCTATTGTAAACCAGCTAAGCGGTACGTCCCATTATGTATGATATTTGTGGAGTTAATGTAAGTCTTCTTTCATTTGTATCATTTAAGTCTGGCTTTGAATAACCGATTAACCAGTCAACTGTGAATTTTTCCAAGTAGAATCAGTAGGCCTACATTGTTTATAATGTGGACGACAGAAACAACGGGATGGATATGGTGTATATATTTAAACTGTGCTGTATAGGCCGATGTTATAGTGCAACATTTGCGTAGAAGCAGGTGGATGGGTTTAATGAACGATTTAAAGGGGTGGGGGATTAAACTATATAGGTTAGAACTGAAGTGGGTGTGTTTGTTGGGAGTGAGTGTGTGGGGAATGGGGGATATAGCCTACGCTAAATGGATCATAAAACGATTGGTATGTGTATAATAATATCATCATTGAAGAGGATGTAATAAAACACAGACCCTTGCCCCAGACTTCCGCGACAATCTCGAGATTGCTGATCAGCAAAACTGAGAGACGAATGAACGCAAGAAGCGCGATGACATTGTCATCAGGCCAGCCGACAATGGATTTGCAATTGTCGCTATGGGTAAACAATTCTACAGAGAGGAAGCCAACAGACTACTCGGCAACCCTAAACACTTCAAACTCCTGGACTCTGATCCTACTCAAGGAATCACATAAAACGTGAAAAGAGTCACCCAAAAGATAGTCTCTAACGGTTCCATTGACCGCAAGTTAGGCCAAAACCTTCTTGAAAACGACCCAAAACATGGTCGCTTTTATTTTCTGCCCAAATTTCACAAAGAAGGCATAAACAGGAGGCCCATAAAATGGTAATGGAACAGCGACTGATAAAATTTCCAAATTTGTGGATCTTCTCATCCAACCTCTTGTTTCGGCCCTATCGTCCTATGTGCAGGACACTACGGATTTCATCCGGAAAATTGGGGAAATAAAAATTCATTTGCCTTTGTCGTTTACCTCCATTTCATTAACATATAGTCTTTTAAAGTGTCCCATTGAGATCCGGCTTTAGGAATCACAAATGATTTCGAGTTAGTTGGCTGGCATCATGTTTGATATCTAAAACAGAACTAGTAGCATATATTGTTCGATACAGGTGACAAACGCCTATACAGTGGAATTACGACCTTCCTTTACCGCGGACGGTTACGAACCTCTGGACATACAACCCGCGTCCATAGCCTAGTGGTTAGGGTGTTCGCATATAAAGCGGGAGGCCCGGGTTCGAATCCCGGTGGAGGCTGGAAGTGTTTTCACTGTTCTGGATTATGCAACTCACTACGATTACAATTATATATATATTTATATGTTTCATCATGATGAAATGAGTTTTACAGTAATATGCCTCATACACCTTTATCAATTGCTTATGACCTCGAACTAACTACGCTGGTAATATCTGACTACCGTACAGGTTGGACGGTACAATCAGTATAATACTGATGTGCGGGTTTTTTCTCAACACCACTTTATCGATCTGCTGGTAGAGTCATTGTAATAATGCTCATTTTGGAGTATAGCTATGATATAGAATTAGATCTAGAAGGGGTAAGATACCCCTCCAAAGAAAACATAAAACCACCCAACGATCGAGTGCATTCTCAATTATAATATCTTTCATTCGTTCATCGTTTACTCATATATGCGTGAATTCAGTCATTGAATTATTCATTCATTCATTCATTCATTCATTCATGCGTTCACAATGTACAAACGTAAAACACAACAGGATGAAGCAACATAGAAAAAAATTACAACAGCAAAATAACAACAATCAACAACAACCTGTTACGCTGCAACGCGAGACACATTTTCCATATTTTTTTTATATAGGCACACATGTATAGAGGCGGATTCAGGATTCAAAGGAGGGGAGGGTGTGGCCCAGGTGTCATTGAATTAGACCGGTTCCACGTAATTGAGGTCAGGGAGCAGCCTCCATCAGAATAAAAAGGGTAAATAGAATTGTTCTAATAACAGCTAATGGCTGCTTTTGTTTTTGTTTTTTTGTTCGGTGAGAGATCGAAGAGGGACGTGTATAGGCACAGTGCGCCATCAATATACGCAACTGTACGTCACAACTCTGTTCCTGTGACTTTTCACTGAACTGTGAATAACATACAAACAAGATATACAGTGCTTGCGAAGATTCAATACAGCAATATAAGTTAGTCGGTCAAGTACCCCTAAGTAAGTAAAATATGATCACACAGAACAGTTTCGGCTGAATGAGTTCTTGTTGATTTATCACAAGTGAGAGTTACAAGTATATATAACGCAGTACCAAAGCCTAGCAACAGGCGTTTCTTATAGCGTTGTGTGCGACTGCATGACGTATTAATGCAGGTGTATTGACATGAAATTATAGGCCTACTGCTTCTAATCCGAGGATTTACGGCTGTTTTTCTTTTTAATAAAACTATTAGCAAGCATCTTGATTCGTCTGAATGTCGTTCTAGTAAATCCCCGAAATCGTACAACTAATCTTTGAACACACGTAGCTTAATAGGCATATACCACTGTTTATATCATTCTGTTGAAAGAGGAACTGTGTATGGCGGCAAATGCACCTACATTGTAAATTATATGTCTGAGTGGGAAAATCATACTGAATACTGGAAGTATTTGGGACATGAGTATTCACTTGATAGGAATGAGAAAGTGTCGATGAGAAAGTGTCGTCTTATAAGGCACTTGATATAACATATGGTTAAAACACTTCTTGACTCTTCCTGGCATAGCCCCAAAAGAATTTATACCAATACAGAAATGACATTTTCAATCGATGAACACTAATAATGAGAATCACTGTACACGTATAGGCTGCACGTGCTATTCAAATAATACAATTTCCACTAACTATAAACATATTGCTTATACTCGCGCACTCGAGCCTCTCCCCCCCCCCCACCCCCTTTCAACCACCCTCCACCCACTTCGTAAGGAGTGTATGTAACTTATGCAATGGAAAGTTGATATATAGTTATTTATCGGTGCAATTTTGGGGTACAATAAAAATGTAGCGTTGGATACTACAGAAACACATTTTCTAATGGTTAAAATGACGCAAGCTGAGTTATTCAACGTACACTATACCGTGATCGATGTACGGTGTGAGCGTGAACATTAAAATAGGCCTATACGTTTTATTACGGCTATAAATCAATAACAATTTTCACAATGTAATTTAAATTTGAAAGAATAGGTGTTACTTTTAGTTTGAGGCCTACTTAAAATACCAACTACATAACCCAGATGCGTATGCAAATCATTCGGGTCACAATCGAATAAGTTTGAAAAAGTAGATTTGATTTGTTTTTCATAACCTCGACGGCGGGTCGAAAATGTCACAAAATGTTGCATGTTCAAGGAAAAATGAAAATAACTATTGTCTTCTAAAACTATCATTAACATTTACACAGATCTATCTAGGCCTAACCTGCACAAGTTCACGGAAAATTCTACATAGCGTATATCGCCTATGTAATATGTCTACGTGTTTTGCATAAAATAATCGGGGTAGACGCTAGTATTGTAATTGGATGCTGACATTATTTTGACATAACAAGGGAACAGACATGTGAACAATATACAAATTGTCTTCAACTTGAGACAAAGACAAGTCAAAAAAACATAACTTCCTTTAGCTTGTCGCTCTTCCTTTAGGCTACAGTTGTTAGTCAAATTTGTTAGTCAAATTTGTTAGTCAAATTTGTTAGTCAAATTTGTTAGTCAAATTTGTTAGTCAAATTTGTTAGTCAAATTATCCCGAAATAACTCTCGACTCAGAAAGTGACAAGGAATAAAGAAATTTCCTACTTGATTTATCACCAAACTGCAATGTCTTTTCTATACAAACAAAGCGAAGAAACTCTTACTTACCGGAGCAGTTTTACAGCGTGGCGATATGTCCCTTCTGGGCGCCGTGTATCAACCAGAGCGCAATATGAGCCGTTTGATTACAAACAGCTAGGTTTCCAGCTGTGTGTGTAATAGTCTATGTGATACTACTGTATATACGGCGTTGATACACTGACCGTTGCTGCATTGCATGAAGCGTATAAGAAAGCATGGGCTGTGTATTTCGTTTGTTGATCCCAGCACACTCCAATTGTGCCATTAACAAAAGAGAACATAGCACTCTTCTACAATAGAGCTTTGGTGTCGGAGCTCCACTCAAAACACTATAAGCTGGGTTGAACGTTTGGCAGAAGGTTTTGTCTGTTTTTTTTTTGCGTTTGATTTTATACCTCGAAGATGTCCTCGGGGGATGAATATTTTAATGTTTATCGTCTAGTAATAACTCTTGCGCAAGGAGGCATACTGTTTTTGTTTTCTTATTCAGAAAGTTGGAAAGTAAAGAGAAATTTGGGAAAGTCTTTAAAGATTGGTTGGTTTTTTTCTGAAATTTGAGATAGATCAGATTAAAAGAAAAGATGAAAAAGAAAGGAACAGGAGAGAAACAATATCCATAATGAGGTCGATAAGCTTTTGATGAGCGATGAAGCATATCAATAAATTATTTGGACCGTATCTCAGATCCTTATCTTGCTTTAGATTCGACCACCGGGAGAGAAGGTTAGTTTTAAATGGTGTGAAGACTCGCGCAAAAAGAAACATCTAATGCAGGTAATCTGACCTAGTTTCAAATGAGGTGTAACAAATTTGTTAGACACCACCTTCGATCCCAGAAAATAGCTTGCTACCGTCGGTAATTAGACACTATAGTGTACAGTCAGTACATACAGCTGCGGTCAATACCCACATCACAGTGTACAAACGATACAGCGATGGACATCTCAGGCCCAGCTAAAGATAACACGGTTTCACGTTTCATTACTGTCTGCGTTTTGTAGCAACAAGAGTAAAACTTCACTTGCAAGCAACGGAAAGTTAACTTTTTCAGAGCGAGGCACGCTGTTTGGGGAGAGTCTTCAATGCCTTTAACGACGTAGTCCTATATAACATGCACTGAAAGTATTATAAATGACACGGTACTTTCACGAACCGGTAGCTTATTCAAGCCTTATATATATTTTTAGAGGTGCCGTGTATAAACCAAAAAAAAAATAGTTCTATGCGATTGCTTCTAATATCCCTATCTTGTTTTATTTGGAGTCGCAGAATGGAGTCCATGTTTTTTTCGGATTGAAAATTGCGGCACATTTCCATCTTTTTTTAAACGACAGGTTGGCCGGTCTTGCCCATAATCCAAGCAATGAAATATTTTTGCTATAATTTATATTTACTTCCATGATCGATACTTATTGTCCCCGTCCAGCATTAGAAAGCATCAGAGATACTCATTGCTCGTACGAAAAATGACTTCACGTCCTGATTTATTTAAAGGGTATGAAGACTCGCGCAAAAAAAACGTCTAATGCCGGTAATCTGACCTAGTTTCGAATGAGGTGTAACAGAAGTCATGTTAGACCAGGGACTTATGGAACAACTCCCTGGTTAGACACCACCATCGATCCCAGAAAATATACACACAGCTTGCTACCGTCGGTAATTACTAGTGTACAGTCGGTACATACAGCTGCGGTCAATACCCACAGCACAGTGTACAAACGATATCTCATGTCCAGCTAAGATAACAAGGTATCACGTTTCATAACTGTCTGCATTTTGTAGCGACAAGAGATAAACTTCACTTGCAAGCAACGGAAAGTGAACTTTTTAAGATGGCGGCATGCTGTTTTGGCAAATCTTCAATGCCTTTAATATGGTAGCTCAGTGGCTTGAGAACTTACATAGTAATTTGCAGAAGGGCCGTCCAATAGGAAATTTCCGTAGGATTCACCAGATACACCATGAGGTTACTATAAAACTTGCACAAGTTTCTTTAACTGATATCCCGGTAGTTTAAATTTAACCGGGAAAAAAATGATTTGATAAGGATATTTTGCCTTTTTTTTTTTACATATTTGTGTTTGTCAAAAAGAAATATCTACACAAAGCGATTTTGGCAAAGAAGGGTTTATTCCAAGGATATCATTTTCTCGAAACAGAAAAACAGCTCATTCTGGCCGAAACATATTTGAAACAACTTAAATATTATCTCGCCTAAACTAAATTGTTCGACAAAAAGAAAAATCAGCTTGTTCGTGTTCATTTCTCCCAAAATAAAAAAGGAAGTGAACATGAATCGTGAACCTTCTAGTTTTCGAGAAAAGCAAAACAAAGAAAAGCGATATATTTTATCTTTTGTCATTGTACTGCGCAAGCGCGCTACAATATTGGGATTACTTGCTCGCTCCATCATCTACATGGCTGGCTGGTGAGTGCCAGCTGGACATATACACTCTTCATATCTCAAATTCACAGGTTGGCTACGCAGGGGGAAATATCCAGACCCAGATTTGCAAGAAACTGTGGCGGCGAACAGTTAATTCACACGTAAAAGAAGGTACTTTTTCAAAACAACTAACTTATTTTCACCACCACCATGCACTACAATGACAGGTATTTGCATGTATGCAAATACAGTACGTTGTTCTAGTTGCACAGGTGGGTTCTCTTGAAAACGACTCTTTCAGTTAAACATTTATAGCGCCATCATTTTAGTTTTGCACATTCCTGCAAAGTCGACTAGTCCAATCCTGGCGTCTGTGGTTGCCTAGGCACACAAAAGTAGGAGAGAGTACAGTGATTGCGGCATTCAACATATCTTGACAGTTTGTTTCTGTTTTAGAGCTTCAGTCAAACGATAAGTTGGTTGAAAGGGATCTGCTGCATTTCCTTCGATTGTGAAAACATTTGAGATCGTATCAATATAAATCAAATAACAAAAATGTACGTCACTTCACAGTGTAGGCCTAGGCCTATTTTTGGCTAGGCTAGCCTATATCGTCTAACGTCTGGTAAAGCGTTAGGCCCAATGCAGATAATCTTAGCAAATTATTAGCTATATAGAACATTTCATGAATCCAATGGTTCTAGTGGTGGCTAACCCTAAAAACCCAACCTACTGTAATTGTGTATGCCTAACTCATGTACTTCAGGTGTAGGCTTCTTTTGAGTAGTGCTCCTTACTGTGCTATTGATGGTAGTCAGGGTTCACCATGGTGACTGCAGTCATGGTTGAATCTGTGTATTATATGCCATGATTTTCCTTGTACTTCTGCTATTTGCAAGACACAGGCTCTTCAAACCTTAAGTCCTGTAAGACCTTTCATCATCAAAGAAGAGTTACAACATTGTCTTAGGGTTAATTTCCCCCACTCACCACTCAAAATATATTTATTGTCCTTCCCTTTTTCGTGCAGGAATCGACCACCTACCAGTGGCAGTAGAAGACCTGCAAGTGGGATTAGACCATCCTCCTCTATGAAACAAGCACCTCAAATGAGAATGCCTGGAACAGGGGTAAGAGTAAGACAATCAAATTTACAACAAATCAAGGAAATATAACATTCAAAGTAAGTGAATATTACAGTGTTCATAGTGTGTGTATGTAGATTAAGCCTAAAGTTTCACAAAATGTAGCCACTTGCTTAAGAAAAAATGCCAACTGGTGCTTATAAAAATCTACTCTTAAATACCGAATTCCCACTGGCATTTGCCTTGCATACGCACAAAAAGCAATATATGTCTACACTGGCAGAATTTGTTTTCCCTCTCTACTAACAGTCTGAATTTGAGATGTTGGTACTAGTTAGGGTAATAAGTACAGTTACTTTTCTTTGAGTAATGTCTAGTGAGTCCCCTCTGAATTTTGAGATGTAGTAGATACAGGTCAGATAATAAGTAATTTTTCTAATGAGTTCCCAACAGTGACATACTGGGGCATTCCTTAAGCTAGCAGTGAATCACATCAAAGAAAGTTTAGATTTTCTGCAGCAGGTTGCCATCACATTTTGAGAGCGCAAATCATGATCTAAACGTGCATCCTTTGGACTGCTTTTAATTTGCTAACACAACAGGACATTTTTGCCATATATATATCCTGGTAATTACCCTTTTGATTTCCGTAGGCTCCTGGTACAGCGAGACCTGGAACCAGAGGTGGTGGAGTCCCTGGACAAGGTGGAGGTGAGTTTTAAGTCAGGCATAATTTTAATCATTAATTTTGTTCATTGCTCACTGCTGTTTGGGTGTGCATGTGTGTGTGTGTGTAAGTCATATGATATGACACTTGGTAAAGGACAGGCTGTACTGAGTCACTGACTATAAACTGGGATAAGTTTGTGATAACCATAACCAGGTAATCTGTTGCTTTGATGATTTCATTTAAGATAACAATGTTTTACATACTTCTCTGAAATTGCTTGTATGTGAGATAGGAGAAGATGGTAATTCAATGGGAAGTTGTAACAGAAAGAAATTATGAATTCTTATGTAATGCAAGTTGTCATAAAAGGCATGGCTTTCAGAGCGTAGGTGTATCAATGATGGATAATGTGATATAAATAGCTTAACATTAAGGGCAGCAGAAATAATTATTTGACCATATCCATCCATCTTATACCATAACCAACCATTTAAGACCATATACACCTATCTTAGACCATACACAACGTAGATGATTCCCAACCATCTGAGACCCATAACCAACCATCTAAGACCTTCCCAACCATATGAGACCACACTCAACCAGCTTAGACCATATGCGACCATACCCAACCATCTAAGACTATACCAACCAACGAAGACCATACCCAACCATCTTAACTGGATCAGCAAGCGATTCAGAGAGTCAGTGGGTTTGGTCATGTATACAACAGTGCAAGTTTGCATCTCAAGTAATTAAAGTGGGATTGGCTTGTAGAGATATAAACTCACTCACAAAGGGGATTTTCAAGTAACTTGAAAGGTTTCGAAATAAAAAGGAGATATGCATGAAGTGACTGAATGAAATGTTGTTTCTGTTTTGTTCTCAGCTTTGGACTCCAAGATAAGTGTTGCTGAAAGACCAACCACGCAACAAGGTCTTGGTGGATTGAAAACTGGCAAGAAAGGTACAGTGTGTAGGAATTATCTGTTGACCTATGACCTCAGTTTAAATTAATTTGGAAAAAATGCTTGTCTGAGGGAGGGTAGTAATTACAAAACTGTAGATTAAAAGAAGGAGGAAAAGGGGCTTATTTTGTACTATGTCTGCTGTGAATATCACCAGACTAGCAGTCCTGCAATAGAAACAAACCATACATGCAGGGATGTAGGCAGAAATGTGGGTGTCCAAATCTTTAAATTGGGTGTCCTACCTTTTTGGGGCAACATGATGCAGAAGGCATTGTTGAGTTCACAAAGCTATCGCCCTCTCACAGAGGGGGTCAATGGGTCCGCCTGAGGGGCCCTTGGGGGTTAAGGGGGCAACCCCCTTAGAAACTTTGTATATTTGAGGTATCTGAGGGTTAAATGCAAGCTGTTTAGATAGTCAATAAAAGATTTTGGGAAAAAAATAAAACAATATTGACATCATTGTGTAATTTCTGTAACTCTGTATATTTGTGTACTCTGTACTGAAAACTTTGCATGGCTTCATATATTTTGCAAGCCGTGCAAGTAAAAATAGGCCGTCATTTTGCAAAACTGGCCGTGCAACAGACGGCTGGCTACCTAAACCCCTGTATGCATGACAAGCATAAAACATGGTATCACAATACCAGTTTAATTATCTTACCTGCATTGTGACTAAAAGATTTTTTATTAGGAAATATGAAACATTGCCACCTGGTAACACCTCTACAAAATAACTCCTGTCTAATGCGTCATACAAACTAAAATTTTACCTGTGTTGATAAAAAGAGATAGATAAGTATTCACTATTTTCTGTAAATTTCTGCCCCTTAGGACCACAGCGGATAGTAATGGATAGATCTTACTTCTTGGGCATTCTAAGGACTAAGATGACAGAGGTTGCCACAGAGAACAGCCGACTGGAGAGAGAAATCAACACAGCAAATGAGGAAAATGACAGCTACTTATCCTATGAGAAGAGGTAAGAGAGGGTTATCAAATTGATTGTCTGGCCTTCTTGTAGTTAATATCTGTGGTACAATCTCATGATGACTGATTATCGTGACCAGATGCCATTAGGCTGGACATACCAGAGAATTTCAGTGCACTGTCCTCCATGCTGCAAGACTTCACACTGGACACATGTATGTCCAGCATGTCTAATAAAATAGGTTTTTGAAGCAAAACCAAGCAATTTGAGTTGGATAACTTAACAGGAATCCTGTTTAAACCTCTGCTGTTACATATATATATTATACTGGTTTCAACATCAGTGTACTAATACTCTTATCTATTTATAACTGTGCAAAGTAGAACAATTTCATCACATTTAGTGTGATCTTTCTGCGTGCGTTTTTTTATTGTGTACTTCTTTATCTGTATTAACATCGTCAAATATATCAGCCGCAGGGGTCTCCCACAAGCTTTGGAACATCGATCATCATTTCATGACATAAGTTATATCCTCAATCGTAGCAAATAGCCTAACCACCTCTGCGGTTACGGATCTCACGTAACTAAAAAACACAACTAACTGTATTTTGCGAACTTGACGTTTTCTACAAGAACATGGGAAAAATATTAAGCATTTAGTTGAATCATGCCAAGTGGCCTAAAACATGTCATTACAAGGGTTACTCTCATAAAGATGGCCATATATAGCTGTAGGGGCCTGGATATCGTGCTATGCTATAATATGGACTGTGCCTCGTGTATCATGGGGAATAGATTGTTTTGTTCATGCGGTGGAGTCAGTTGGCTTTGAGGTGTGTTTTACTCACCTACTGTAAATGGTACAGGGATATTTGACCTACTTTTCTTGAACGTCTAAGATAGTAGTTCGCATAACTTTACCGATCCTTTACTGACTGACCTACTTAATTCTAGAATGGAGCCAAAACAGTTTAACTCCATGTAACGTTTCTTGGAAATGTGCCAGAAAATGTTAACAAACAGGTGTTAGACAGGGGATGAGCGTAGGGGATGTACAGTAGCCTAACGTAGTAGTATTTAAGTAGTGTTAAACACTGCAGTTGTAAACTGATGTATTGTACTGTACGTAACTGCAACTGGCACGTGTAAAGAGAGTTTCGTTTGTATTTCTAGGCAAGTTTTTACGCTCGGGAAACAAATAAAATTAAAATTGTTGCCTGACTAGTGACAGGGAAGTAAATTTAGATGGATTTGTCAAAGTTTGTTGTTAGCTATCACTTTTAGCACTATCCATACGGAATAGTGAACCCAAGCAACTTGGTATTCCATTCATGATTTCACTATCTCGGGATAGCGGAATAGCGTAAATTTCGACCCCTGGTGTTACCGGTGATTGCACAGTAAATGGAGGGGTAGGTAGTGGTGGGGGCTTGGGGCAGGGTGGGGGGGTTGGTGTGTCTTGATAAGCAGCAAGGCCAAAATGTGCTTAAAGTATTTGAAGCTGAGCAAAACAAGGGGGTATAAGTTAGTTTACACACACCTGACTTTTGATCTTTACAGGGGTTGATATTTGGTTTGTGTGGAAGAGACAATTGTATCTATTGTTTTTTTATATTTCCATAGTTTGTGTTTATTATTCCATCACCCTATAAGACATTGTTTTCCCTCAGATTATTATGAGTAATTCATCTGAAAAACAATGTCCTTGAAAGAAAGTTGACTCAAAAATATATTTGATAACATAATAATATCAGCCTGGAAGGTAGATTATTATTTACACTAGTATTAAAGTGGCTGCATTTGTAAGTTGGGAGGCTGACTGACTGATAACTCATTACACTTCAGGTCAGGTTGCTATCCAAGTTATAGTTGTTAGCTCATTTTAGACTTCCCTCTTTTTTCTTTTTCTTTTTTTAATTTTGGTAGAACATTTCAGATGGGAAAATTTGACAATAAAGATACCACCCTAGTAATACAGAGAGATGTGTTTTGCATTCTTGGTCATATTTACATAATTTTTTAATTATTTTCACTGCAGAGCTGAAACCATGGCAAGTGAGCTTAAGGAATTGCAAGGACAACTTGGAGACTACAACACGGTAAGTTTTACGAAAGGCCGAGAAACTTGTCAGTTATTTCAATTTTCTAATATAGAAACTTGTTGCCCTTATGAACAGGTATAATATCCAATCAATGTCAACCTTAGAGTAATAGTAATATTTTGTTGTTGTATAAGCTCTAAAATTTAGAGAAGAAACTGCTCATGGTGCTGAACAATAAAAAAGATATGAATTGAAATGATGAGTCTGAAGTTGGTTTTGAAAAGAATTAACATTATAGGAACGGTTTCAATTAAAAATGATAAAGAGTTCCAGGTATAGCCGAAATGAGAAATTTTTATATAATGAAGGGTTCGTTACTCGCAAAATGGTGTTATATTTTGTGACTTTTTAAAGGAATTTACGTTCAACATCTTTCCACTTACTTCTTCCGTGAACATTGGTAAGCGGCTTTTTCTTCCGCATAATTTTTGTCAACCCTCCAAACCATTCTGGTGGCACTCAAAAGAGTTGCGACCCCAAATTTGAATACCAGGTCTTCAATGGACAAATAGTGTGTGAGTAGAAAACAATGAAATCAACAAGATACTATCCTACTTTAAAGGGGAAACAGACCCAACCATCTTTAGTTTATATGACAGAGATCTTTGTGAAGAACAGCTTGCTGAAACAATTATAAAAATCGTTGTTCCGTTTCAGAGATATCCTGGTTTAGAAGTCGTGTCTGGGAGCTGTCGTTTAGTAAATATGTGATGTCATAGTGTCACTAGGATCTAAAACCTGTTAATTTCTCTCTTTCTTTTTTCTTTTTCATATTTTGTAAGTGAAATGTTAACATTTTTGACCCTGGCACCAATGCCAACATTAGGTCATGTGACCAGCTTCAATATATTAGCATAACTTTCAAAACCCATATCCATTACAGAAAATTAAACATTGCAAGAATAGTTAAGTAAAATATTGCCAAAAAAGCCCCATGTGGCTCGATGATGTCATAGTTAAACTTGATCAAGTCTTCAGCCTTGTTACATGTGAAGTAACAATAATGGTATCTCCCAAATGGAATAAGACAGTTAAATCTATTGCATAAATCGAGAGTGATGGCTGGGTTTGTGTCTGCATTTAACATTTCTATTTAATCTTCCTTCTTCATTTACAGCTAGTTGATAAGCTAAACACAGACACCGAGATGGACCAGGTTCAAGAGGATTATAATGAGGTACTCCATTCAAAGTCATTTGCCTGTTCATTGTGTATTGTGACGTAATTAATAGACTTTAAAGGGGGGATGTCCTAGTGGATGAAGTTGATTTTTTCAAATTTGGTAATAAAAATAGGTGACTGCATCTAGCAACAAGCAGAGTGAATGATATCATCATGGTAATTGAGTTGAAAGGTTTTGGTTAATAATATTTTAATCGTTTATCAAAAACGAAAAATAATAATATTTTGATTAGAGAAGTTGCACTTCGATAAAATTTGAAGCACAGTCAGCATTGATTGGCCGCTTAGCAAACATTTCTAAATGTATCACATTTCAAAGAAAATCAAGAAGAAGATGATAATGATAGGAAGGTAAAACGTCTGAACAACAATTCCTAGGATGAGGTCTCAGACCATCTACCGCAATCTACTTTCATGGTGGGTATTATACCTAGGCCTATTCTTTCTTTGCATGTGAAACTTTGGAGGCCATTGTTTGTCATTATCAAGAGCTAAAAATAGCCTAACCGTAAGGATAAATGGGCATAAAGACAATGTACTTAACAGTATTACCACATAATGGATGTCTCAGTTTACCTTTTAGTTTTAAAGAAACAGTGGATTTGACTTGATGTGCACACCATGGTTGTACAACTTTGGGATTTGAAATTGTATTACAAGTTACACTAAAGATGTAATACTAAAATTCATATTTGTTTCCACAGTTGAAAATCCAAAATGAAATGGAGCAACGCAGTGTAGACAAGATCTTTACTCAGAGACAAGAGTAAGTTATTCTAGTAAAGCCTTTTTACTTTTGTATTAAAATAATTTTTCCATTTTCAAATTGTTTGGGTTCCTATAGAAGTAAGAAGCTAGATATATTTTGTTTTCCTTACTTGAGAAAACGAATGACATTTGAAATGATTAATGAAATTCACTTCCGAATTTCTCCTGATTACAAAGGGTATAGATTCTATTCTGAAAAATAATATTCTTATACCTACCACTGACAGTTGGTATTTTACTATTGCTACAACATAGCCTACAACAAGTAAGCCTGTTACACAATGGAAGACTACTTAAATCAATTTCAAACTTAAGATTCTTTTTAAAGATATGGTTAAACTTTACATTGGGCATTACTCTCAACATCGGCACACCATTCTTGTGTATGAATGTCTGTATAAATGTCAGCATGTCATAAATACTGTGCATTGTTTGACCCTAAGAAAAGTTTGGAAACCCAACCTCGTTTCTCTGCTGCCATCTCAGATATGTACTGGCACCACTATTAAATGCTTATCGTGTTTTTATTCTTGTTGGCAGGGTTGAAGAGCTGATAAAAAATGCAGAAAATGAAGTTAACCAGTGTAGAATGATGGCTGATACACTAGTAGAACATATGGTAAGATTAATACTTGTCTTGTATGCAGATGAAGATGTGATGGCCATGTGGGGAGGGTTACAGTATTTCCATCTGAAGAAAGTGGCTGAGGGAAGGGAGAAGGATCTAAGCTGAGGGTTCCTGTTACCCTTTGTAGGGGAAAAAGGTGAATTATTTGGATTCACGAAAATTGGATTCACGAAAAACGTACCTTCACGAAAATTGTGACAGAATTGCATTATGCCATGTAAGATCAGCATGGTTGAAGGAGTGCAACAATTGAAATTTGGCTTTCTGTATTAAAACTGGAATTGCCAGATGGTCAGACATTTTTTGTTTTTAAATTTGGCAAATCCACCCAGAGACTCACGAAAGGTAGAAAACCAGGACATATCCCGGGATGTAAGGATGTATGATAACAGTAACCATGGAGATTCTCAGGGGTATTTTGCTCCAAGGATTTAGACCATTCAATATGTAGACACAACTTACATAAATTTGCCAATGGTTGCTATGTTGACAATTGCTTTCAAACGTTCAAGAAATTGGTCAGATAAAATGAAACAATATTTTTTTCAAAAGTTGAAGGAAACGACCTTGAATAGGGTTTATAATATTACTTGAAAATAGAGGATCTCAACGCAGTCACATAAATGACCTGGAAAAGCTTGTTTACAATTATTGTAGCAATTATGCCTACACTGACTTCCAGTGGCTACATGCTACAAAGTCAACAGTCCCTGAGGGTGAAACTGTTGCATCCGGTTTGCTTGCATCTCTCACCAGAAATCAAGTCATTTGCTGCCTGTTAATCTCAGATAATTTATTACATATTTTCTTCCTGTTTCTAAATTCTTTGACTATTTCCACAGAGTCCTCAATTGCGTCACAAGTACACTGGTCTGAAGGACACAAACAGTCAACTTCAGAGTACACTGGAGGAGAAACAGCAGAGACTAGACGCTCTCATCACCAAGAAGGACAATATGGAAGAGGTAACTTACCCTACACCCCCCTGCTCCCTCCCACCCTCCCACCAATGCCAATCTAGCCTAGCCCAAACCTCACCCTACCCTTTTTCTTTCTATCCAATCACTGCGTATATTAGATAAGACCTTGCAAATCAAATTCATATATGAGACACAGATCTCTGCCACCATGACAATAATTGTCTTCAATTGTCTTGTGGTGACATTGGTCCTGGCAATGATGCCTATCCTAGATGTAATCTTTTGAGGCTGATGTCTGATCTACCTGTGCTCTCTGGAATAATATCGGTCATAGCCCAGCATAAGTAGGACGTGTCAATCTGTCCTTTAATTTCTGTGTAACTTGATAGGGAAACTGGGTGGTCCTCTCCCTCCCTCGATGTCATGTACCCCACTTTTATCTCTGCATTACTGGGATAAAGGCATGTGAGATGATTAAGTAAAAGGTTAAAGTGTTTCATTCCATTATTTCATTTATTTTTTTGACATGTTACGTTTGATAGGAGTTGAAACACTCGCCGATTAAGCAGGAAGCTGTGAAACTCTACAATCAACTCCATGAGCTGGAGGAGAAGAAGAAACAACTGGAAGAGGAAGAGAAAGCCAAAGGTACACCGGCAGAGGAGAGAGATAGACTGTTGAAGCAGGTCAAGATCAATAACCAAGAGATGGCCAGCATGGAAAGGAAGTACGTCTGAAATATCCTAGACCCTTAATGACAGGAGAGAAGGCGTAGCTAGCATACCTGAATAGCAGTCAAGAAGGCATAAGTTACATACCTGGATAGCAGCAAAGAAAACCTAGCTTATAGCTACCTGAACAGCATTAAGTCAGGCATAGCATACATACCTGAACAGCATTAAGTCAGGCATAGCATACATACCTGAATAGCAATAAGTCAGGCATAGCATACATACCTGAACAGCAGCAAAGAAGGCATAGCATACATACCTGAACAGCAGTAAAGAAGGCATAGCATACATACCTGAATAGCAATAAGTCAGGCATAGCATACATACCTGAACAGCAGCAAAGAAGGCATAGCATACATACCTGAATAGCAGTAAGTCAGGCATAGCATACATACCTGTATAGCGGCAAAGAAGGCATAGAAGAGATACCTGTAAAGCATCAAGAAGACATAGCTCATAGCTGCCTGAACAGCAAGTAAAGAAGCAACCTTTGTCTAGTTCTTTGAAGCGTATTGTATAATCATATGGAAATTAAGTTGAATATTCCCATATTCATCAGAATAAAATGCAATGGGACTTACACAAGAAACATTCAAACTAGAAATTATATTAAAGAGCAAACATTTACCAGCATTGCAAAACTTACATTTCAGTACTTTTTTTTTCTTCAAATAATTTTTTCTTTCATACAGAACCAAAGAGATCAAAGGAGAAATCAGTAACATGCAGGAGGAGATCAAAGCCCTGGATATGGAGTTAGAGGACCATTTAGGAGAGAAGAACCAAAAGTATAAAGAACTGAAAAAGAGGGAAGAAACAATGAATGGTAAAACTCTCTTTTCATGGCAACCAAAATATATTTAATTATAACCTCACGTGATTGCCGTTTGCAGCATGCGTCAAAATTGTGTTCAAGGTTGCACAGTTTTTGAGCCTGCATTGTAGAATGAAGCCTTTTCAATTTGGTGGCCAGAGCGTGCAATCTGGATAACTGTTAATAACTATCGCATCTGCCAAGACTTCAGATCAAACACTATAGTATGTAATAAACAAATACAGATTAAAATGAACTTTGTGGATAGTTCTCAGATGTTCGTGTAAATTTTGTTACGAAGTAGTTGTACATAGCCCTAGATGTGAAGAAACAATGAATGGTAAAACTCTCTTTCTATATTCCTCAATGGTTGTTCCTATGGGCACCAAAATATATTTAAGTTTTACCTCAAGTGTTTGCAGCAAGCATCAGAAATGTGTTCAAGTTTGCACAATTTATGAGCCTGCATTGTAGAATGAAGCCTTTGAATTTGGTGGCCAGAGCGCGCAATCTGGATAACTGTTAATAACTATCGCATCTGCCAAGACTTCACATTAAACCCTATAGTGGTAATGAACAAATACAGATTAAAATGGCCTTTTGGCAAAGTTCTCAGATGTTCGTGTAAATTCAATTACAAAGTAATTGTACATAGCCCTAGATGTAATTGTACATAGCCCTAGATGTAATTGTACATAGCCCTAGATGTGAAGAGCCCAATAATAGGTATCAAAGTACAACTGTCTTCTACTCCAGTCAACATCTCTGCCACACCTCCTCACATGCATCCCACATGCTACTTTCTCCTCCCATAAATCAACCCCCCTATACTACCCCCTCCCTTCTTTCCTGGTTGCATTATATATTTAATAAATGATTACTTCACCAAAACAGTTAACCAGTTTCTCTCACATTGCATTTTTCTTAATTTAATCCTGATTTCAAAGTTTGTTTCTGTTGTTGATTGCTATCTCCTTTTAGAATTTTTGGAGAGTTTTGAGGAAAGTAAGAAATTTGAAGTTGAGAGGAAGCAAGCCATGGAAGAATCGATCGTGGGCATTTTGTCTCACATGAGTAAGGTAAGCTTCAATTGTTAGCTTCAGTTTGACTATGATGTTGCTACGTATAAAAGCGTGCCTCACAAACTTTGTGTACTCATCGATACTGCAGCGAATAAGAAATAAATTTCAGTGTGTGAATTACATAAAGGGTGTTCATTTGTGGTATCAGAGGGGATTCATTTTACGGTATTAAAGGGGATTTGTTTATGGTATCAAAGGGGGTTCATTTACGGTCTTAAAGGGGTTCATTTATGCCATTAGAGGGGGTTCATTTGTGGTATTAAAGGGGGTTCATTTGCGGTCTTAAAGGGGGTTCATTTATTGCATCAGAGGGGGTTCATTTGTGGTATCAAAGGGTGTTCATTTACGGTATCAATATACAAAGTTAATAAAATCCAGAGTAGTATCATATTGGTGAGTATAAAGTTAAAGTGTGCATACAGATTGCCAATGACGCATCAGTTTATGAAAAATGTTCCGCAAGATTTGAACACTTTGTAAACTGACTTGTGTGTTTGGTTGTCGTGTACATGAACACTTTAGAACAATATAATGTTGCTCATCTTTAATTAAAAGGTTAAGAAAGATTTTGTACTGAAGTCACAACACAGCTGTTACATTCACTGTCAGTTACAGGCTTCCAACACAGTATGTACAGTCAAGTGACAGTGTCTGAAATGAATGTGTCTGAAGAAGATATTTACAATTTGCAAATATTACAGACTTCTCCACTGTCATGTTCTTATTCCGTTTTCAGAATTTAGCCAGACAAAAGCACATGCCTACACCGAAGGAGTTAGCTAGGATGCAGGACGACCTGAACTTCAAACAGAACGAGATGCACAAATCAGAAGCAACCAGTGTGGGTCTGAGTGAAGGTAAACACTTGTGATGTAAAAGACTGTAGGTAGTCAGGGAGCATGTAGCTGGGAGCATGTTAGGTTAGAAGCAACCAGTCTCGGTCTGAGTGAAGGTAAACACTTGAGATGTAAAAGACCGCAGGTAGTCAGAGAGCATTTAGCTGGGTGCATGTTAGGTTAGAAGCTACCAGTCTCGGTCTGAGTGAAGGTAAACACTTGTGATGTAAAAGACCACAGGTAGTCAGGGAGCATGTAGCTGGGTGCATGTTAGGTTAGAAGCAACCAGTCTTGGTCTGAGTGAAGGTAAACACTTGAGATGTGAAAGACCGTAGGTAATCAGGGAGCATGTAGCTAGGTGCATGTTAGGTTAGAAGCAACCAGTCTTGGTCTGAGTGAAGGTAAACACTTGAGATGTAAAAGACCGCAGGTAGTCAGAGAGCATTTAGCTGGGTGCATGTTAGGTTAGAAGCTACCAGTCTCGGTCTGAGTGAAGGTAAACACTTGAGATGTAAAAGACCGCAGGTAGTCAGAGAGCATTTAGCTGGGTGCATGTTAGGTTAGAAGCTACCAGTCTCGGTCTGAGTGAAGGTAAACACTTGAGATGTAAAAGACCGCAGGTAATCAGGGAGCATGTAGCTGGGTGCATGTTAGGTTAGAAGCTACCAGTCTTGCTCTGAGTGAAGGTAAACACTTGAGATGTAAAAGACCGCAGGTAGTCAGAGAGCATTTAGCTGGGTGCATGTTAGGTTAGAAGCTACCAGTCTCGGTCTGAGTGAAGGTAAACACTTGAGATGTAAAAGACTGTAGGTAATCAGGGAGCATGTAGCTAGGTGCATGTTAGGTCTGAGTAATGGGAAACTAGGTTAAAACCAAACACATGGCAATGATGTGAGCTGGTCTGAATAAAATAGACAAACAGTGTAAGACTAAAGACAGTCAATTTGGGGGCAGCATTTAGAGGCAATATGCATAGATGTGAATAACATCTCAAATGTATGATACTAAAACAGGAATATGGGGACATGAAATATAGATGGGAAATAGACTGAATGGAAAGAATGGGGACAAAAGATATAGGTCTGAATGGAGATAAACAGACAGTGTAAGACAAAAGTGGGAATTTTTGGACAGCAAGCATCGATCTCGAATGAAACTTTACGTTTAATGTACGATATGAAAACTGACCGGAAAGTGGAAAATATGGAAAAACTATAACTTCCACTGTTTAGCAGCTTGTCCGTAATTTACCTTACAATTTATAACAAATATGTCACCCCCCACCCCCCCCCATCTTTAAGTCCTCCATATATATCACAAACAGTGGATTCTCAGAGAATTATTTTGCATAAAAATCACCCGAATGTTTTTAATCTTGAATTTGGGATGATTCAATGATCCGTCCTTAGAACATCTCTTATTTTGAAAAGACAAACAACCTTGTTTTTTACTCCAGAGAGTCAGAAGTTACAGATGGATCTGCAGAAGGTGGAGCAGCTAGAAGAGAAGATTAAACTAGAGCTGGAAACTCTGACCAACAGCATCAAGCAAATGGAAGAAGAATTAGTCTTGTATTCAGACTTGGAGAAATTAAAGCGAGAATCAGACAACAAGAAAAAGGTTTGTTGCTCTCCAGAGTGCTAATTAGTTGATTTTCAGGAAAGTAAAACACTGACAGTTTGTTGGACTCCTTTTATGAGAGATGGGGCATCCTTCCCCCGTCCCCCCCTTCCCCCCACCCATTTTGTCTTTTCAGTTAAAATTGGTTACTTTTCTTTGTGAATGTCATAGTGGTAACCCTGATTTTATGGTCCTGTACCTTTGTTTCTTTAATTTCTTTACTTTTTAATGACACAACAAACTTGGCATTTCCATTATTTTTATCTGGATGCTCATGAAATGGGACTTCCTTTTTGTGAGGCTTTTCTCGTTTTAATCCTTTACCAAGTTATAAATTATGAAGTTATTTTTGATTTATTTTTTGCAATTTCAGAAACTTATGGAAGACAGAGTTAACCTGGAGAAGAGAAAGAAGAATTCTAAACAAGGTTTGTCGTTAACAGTAACTACGATCTAGTTGACACCAGTTTTGTTCTTAGACCTTGTTGACCATCATGGCTTTGGGTATAATTATAATACGACGCCACCTGTATTATCCTGACATGCCTGGTCCAAAGATCGTTCTGAAAGACATCTAGATAATTAGTTAGTTCCCCATAAGTTAATAAATTTTGACAACCCTTCTCAGACTTGTGGTGTAGTTTTGCTAACTTGCTTTGCTGCATGAAGAGTGGTTGTGCAGAATGATGCGTGTAAACACTTTCGTTCCAGATAGTTTACCACATCATCAGTTTTTGGACTTTTTGACCGTTTATCAGGTGTTTTTTTCTCGGGTGGGGGGGGGGATGGGCCGAGTGGGCTCTTTCTAACAATTGTCCAACACACCAAATTTCCTATTATGTATATATAAATGAATATATATCCTTTCTTGAATCTTGTCTTCCATGAAACAGTTGTCCAAGAACTGAGTTCCAAGTATGACACGGTGAAAGCAGAGCTCCACGAAAACGAGACGCACACCCAACTGGGCAACCTGGAACGTAAATGGCAGCACCACGAACAAAACAACTTTGTCATGAAAGAATGTATCCTTTTACAATTGTTTTTGTTTCTTCCCTCTCATTATTGGATCACTATTGTAACATTCCAGACTGTCCATATTGCAAGGGCAACATGGGGGTGATGGCACCTCTCACACTTAGTACATGGCCTGACAGAAGGGGGAGGTGTTCAGAGGGGATTTAGCACCAGGGGTCAGTTACAACACCAATAAAAATAAAAGATAATAACAACAAAAATGATAACGATACCAACAACAGTATCATTAACAATCACAACAACAATAATAAGAACAACAACATTAACAACATCATTACCAATATCAACAACAGTAATATTAACAGCAATACTATGTTAACAATTGCAACAATAATAGTATCAATAATAACAACAGCAATATCAACAACAACAATCATTAAAAGTTACAACAATAGCAACAGCAATATCAACAACAGAAATAACACCAATATCAACAACCTTTATTAATTGAATGTTCAGCAGTACTTTTGCCTGGATTTTAAAGACATGCAACTGCTACCACTGCATTGCCTCCTAGGAATTGTTGACATTTTCTCAGACTGTGTCGCCATTTTTTGTGGATATTACTTTTCCTTAAATCAAACCTCTTTTTTCTAACAGTCATAGCATCCAAGAGTAAGGAGTCCGATTACAGACCTCTAGTCACAAAGATGAAAGAACAGGTGGATGAATACAACCTTTTACTTCAAGATCAGCTGGTCAAAGGTCAGAGATGATCGTTCGATGTACGGCATCTCCCTGCTGAAATGATCAACCATTTCTTGTGTAATGATCTCTCTGTATAAATTCCATTGCTAACTTTTTTGGTTAACCATCTAACACTTCTCTGGGTTTCGTCCTCGATAATATGAACACCTTGATGTACACCACTTATCCTCTTCCCCACCCGTAGTCCACACGCAACTAGTAAGAGTTCTGGCAAGAATGATCAACAAAGCCCTGAGAATCTCTGCATGGTCATTTATGTGATGTTAAAAAGATTGCTTATCAAATATCCCCAGGCCTGCTAGTATTATAATCCAAAATATGGAAAGGAACTTGACATACATCAGGGACTGACCTAGTGCTGCTTGTAGTCTGTAAGTGGATCGTTACATAGGTATCTAGGACATCCTACACTGCCATGAAGGGTGTAATTAACCGTAATGGAAAAAGTGCCCAGACGACAACATTTTGGTTCGGATTCAACAAGGTTTGCTTAGTAATCTAATAATAAACAATCTAAACGTGACAAATTGTGATTTATTAAATGTATATTGTGAACATTGCGTTTTGGTTTTTAAACGTCTTCAAGTGTTTGCACAGTTTTTTCTTGGACGTATTGCCTATAACTCAGTAATTCTGGTGGTTTCATTCATCCAACTGAAGGAAACAAAGTTGCTGGACATTCTTAAACTTACATTTTTCATTAATTTCCTGTGCTTGGTGTTCTTTTTCATTCTCTTTGTTTGTTACAGAACAATACTTTGGTTGGTTAAGTTTGAACTCCAGGGTGCCTTTGTGGAATTATATGTTATTAGTGTTTCTAACTGTTCTTAATCATGCAATAGCCGGTCCGGGGGGGGGGGGGAGGGGGTGAGTTCAAGACAATGATATAGTCTGTTTTGAGGTTTCTGTACAAGCTCCTGGATTTCGAATATGAGGATTTGTATAGTCAGTAGCTCTATGTAAATGTGTACTGTGTATAAAGATATACATTATTGTGAACTATAACAACACAGAAGTAGCATGTAAAACGACAAACAAATGTATGAATTTAAAAATAAACTGTAGAAGTTATTTCTCATATTTATTGTCTGTGACCTTTTGTTTCATCTAACTTGTCCATATTCCTTGTATCTGTCTCCCTTTCCTTTCTATTCCCCCCCCCCCTCCTCCTCCCCCTTCTGTACCTAACTCGAGATATAGTTTGATCAAATATAACCTATTTTGACTGGCTAAACCTTCAGCTACTCCAAGCAGATGGATCACAGTAGCAGTTCAGTGATGTCATCTAGGGAAATGTTCCTTCCACAGCTTTCCTTGCTTGATTTATCCAAGATTCAGTATTCAACTACCGATGTACAATATTTATTGCCATCGGAATATCCCTTATAACAAGTATCAGCTTAAATGTTGAATTGCAGACTTATACTGCAATATGCAACAAAAATGGTGAATTGAGATATATCTATTGCAGCTTGAAAAGTAATAATGGAATTACTTATTTCTCTTGTTCAAATTCTCTACAAAATGTGCCTTCAAATTTCTTCACAAATTCAGCAAATGTTGACGTTTTGGAAGAAAAGTGATAACTTGATCTCTGTCATATATACGTATGTTTACATTTGATACACGTACTGTCGCAAACTGATTATTTCCTCAAGTATATTTAACAGTTATGTTGCTAAATGTTCAAGATGGATAATTTGAATACAAAATTCAGCTGAACAAAACACTTTTCATAGCAATCTCAAATTCACAGGTTGGCTACGCAGGAAAAATTCCAGACCTAGATTTGCAAAGAATTTGGCGGCGAACTGTTAATTCTGCACACATAAAGAAAATAGATCTCCTTGAGTAGCATACTTTATCAAAACAATACGTAAAATTCTCTACTATTTGTTATTCTCGAATTGAACAAGACCGGTAACATTTGAACGCATTTGAGTTAACAGCATCTTGCAAAAAAGTTGCAAGCCCCATTGACTTACATACTAAATCATAAAAGTAATGTGGTCTCTAAGTCTAGACAGAAGTTCTCACTAGCTAAACGCTACCCATCACCGGATAGCTAACAAGTTGGCCTCTTACAGCACCATCAATTTTTTGTATCATGACTATGTAGATTTTTTGCTATCGGAAGTTTTCGTCACTTGTAAACAAACCTCTTCACTCACTAGTAAACAATTTTCGTAAGCTGCTCCTGGGAGGCCAAAAGGGTTCTAAAATTGTCTTGATTGACCCAATGTTTGCACCACATGTACTTCCATTCATGCCCTTCAACATTCAAGCCAAAAGTAACCAGATCCTGTTTGATAATGTATTAAAAAATAAGTTCTGCATTTTGGCACTTTACCTAAAATAGGAGAACTTCCGGGCGGATTGATAAAGACTTTAATTGGAATATGGCACCATAGGCACTTGGAGCAATACTATTGTACGTATACGATTGGCCGTGTCGGTGCATGGCATATAACGTGTTTTGGATGCTGACCAACGAGGGCCAGGAAATCGACCAAGTAGTTATTAAAGTTTTAAAATAGACTAGACATGTACATTCTTTAGATTAAAAGGGCATTAGGCCTTCGGTGTAAACTTTCTCTTTCTAGCAGCGAGGTTATATGTTAACATATTATTCAATTGACCAATCAGTGTTCAGGACTCTGAGTATGCTCTGTCACGTCCGAAACATGCGTGATCCCCTCCCCAAACACACGCCAGGTTAAGAACTCCAAATTTTACATTTCTTACTCACAAAAACAATCTTTGTTACAGAAAAATAAAGGTGTAATCAATATAGAAAACCATTATAAACTTATTTATTCGTAACTCACAATGTGATGTCATATTGAGGTTTGTTGACTTGTGTATTAAATGGACATTAAATACTGTCTGTGTTATCTCACAAATGGAAAAGACTCTTCTAAGCTGTTTTGTAAAGTTGTTCATGACAGATATTTCTAATCTACAACACAAACCAAGGATGAAGGTTGGAATTGCTCCCCCTTAAAAAGCAAGAAACAAAAGAGAGACAATAGACAGCATTGTAATAATTTATCATTTTTTCTGCCAATTTTTCATCTAATTAAAGAAAGTTCTCAGTTCTAAAAAAAAAGAAAAAAAAATGTTAACAGAAGAACGAACTTAAAATGAGAATCAAACGGAAAAAAGAAACAATATCATCATGGCGAAATTTTCATGGAAAATACAAAACCTTTCTTGTTCTTCTACCAATTTTTGTTCATATTGTCATTAATTAAACCCTTTGTTAACTATGGAATTGACCGGGGTGTGGTAAACGAGACAAACAAGAAAGCAATTACTGTACCGAGGCAGCTACTTTGCAACACACCGTCGTGACTGGACTGCCAAACTTGACATGAAGTAAAGTTGTTATTTGTTTGGACAGTAGTGTTTCACGCAGTCAAAGGGAGGACACAAATTTTGACATTGTATTACTTGAAGAAAAAAAACCTCTCTTTGAACAATGCATCCATTGTTACACGATTGAGTCTTTTCGGCATACACCACGACTCTTGAAACAATTAGGACTATTATTATCATCTGTAAACCTGTAAATTCTTAAACAAAACTTGGCAGAAAAGGTCCAGTAATATGAAACTATCAATTGCACTGCACTGCACAACACTTGCATGGAAGAGGTATCAGCGTTTCAGAGTGGTTGCAATACTCAGATTTACCCATCGATTTTCAATAAAGCATGAGCCAATGGGGTTTGGAGAGAAAAGAATGGGATATTTGTCCAAACTACAATAATTAAATGCTATATAATTGGGTCTTGTTTTCCCTTATTCCAATCAATGGTGCTTGCCTGGTGACCTTAAGCTTTATCCTGGCTGATGGATACGTTGCACAATGGTTCGAATTTGTGGTGTAAGGTATATCATTTTCAAACGGCATCGAAATGTGTCACAAAAACACACATATGCAGAAATAGGTGTGTGTATGTAATATGTTAGCATACAACTTCTTCCATACCATTAGTAATACTCTCAGTTTTTAAAGAACCTTCTTTAGGAAATAAAACATAACCATAAAGGTCATTCCTTTGGTCCAGTAAGTACACAGCAAGTTCATATGAACCTTGTACCTTTCTTACATAGTCTGTACAGATAGATATGCTATTGAGATCAGTCCAACCATAAAGGTCTTCTATTACAACAAATGTCACTAAAAAATTAACTCTGGCATCTGGTATTGATTGCATTTTACAACAAAAATTCCCTTGAAATATCACACATATACTTTATGAATTAAAGTCCCACTGAGCCAAAAGGGGCATCTTGATATATAACAGAATGCCAGTTTGTGCAAAACTGAATTTAATACCGCATTTAGCTACGCACAGCCTGGAGAAAATCTCAGCTCAATCAAAACTTTTCTTGAATCAATACAATGAACCGAAAATTAGCATAAATAGATAAAGATCACAATTTTTTCTACTTCTTCATCCTCTCCTTCTAAACATCAACACAAAAGCTCTTGTGACACTACTTAAGTTCCTTATATCAGGTGACATTTAATGTATCTGACCATATCTCAATTTGATAATTTGACCAAACCAAAACAAAAGTAATTTATGAAAAAAATCTCAGAATCTTGAAAATGGGTACAACCAAAAAAAGGTAGAAAGTTACAGAAAGAGAGAGAGAGGTATTGACAGAACTTACTGAAGATAATTTCCAACAAAAGTTAACCCTCCACTATCAATATTACAACTGAAAAATGAATAGCATGTTTTACCACCAAATTGGACTTGTAAATAGTTTCTTGGCACACTGACTATTATGAAGTTATACAGTATGAAATAGGCATATTGAAGCTAACAAAATTTATATGACATAAGGCTCACACACAGGTTTTTTTCTTTCACTTTGCAAGTTAAGCTTGCATACTAACAAACAAAAAAACAATTGGTAATAATTGGTCCAACCTTGTAAGGGTTTAGTCTGCCCCTGCTACTGTATGGTCGAAATTGTACCAGGTTACTCTATTCTTTAAGGTTAATTTCCTTGACTTGAGTTACGGCTCTACCTCTAGAGAGGTGGGGGTGGGTGGGGGCGGGGGTGGTAACAGATGTCCCATTTTTCTCTTTAGGGAATTTGTCACATGTCTCTGACAGTCTTCACTACTATGATGTCACTGGGACGTGAATGACGTATCACCATTGCCACGGAAGCGATACAGACGAACGTCAGCCAACATGATCAATAACTGATTGTCAACAACAATTTAATTCTGCAAATACCGGGTTGTGACCTTTTCAAGCTACAAAAGGAACCAATGGGGTCTTAATACTACCAGCAGTTACATTTGACAATAATCAGTGAAGTTGGAAATAAATGAATAAGCAACAATGAGTGACATGGCAGCCATACCCAAGTCTTTCAAAATAGTAAATTCATGTCATGTATAACACATGGCACCTGATCTTGTATCACCTGACTATTGAGCCTATTCAGCAAAGTCACATACAATATTAGTAGACCAAATGTCAAATGTTAACATCACATTGACGGGTGATGCAAGAAGAGAGCAAAGGCCATTTGCGCAATGACTTGTTATGGACGGTAGAAGCAGTTGGATAAAAACTAAATTTTCGATGCTTTCAATCATCACAGACTCTAGGAAGCATAGTGACTGTCTTCTAAATCTGAATTAAACTTCAAATTAACAAGGATGTAAGTACCAGACAAAGGGGCATCTTGTAAGCTGGGGACAAACACCTTAGCACTGCAAAAGTACTACTATAGTTTGCATACCACAATGGAGAGAAAAAATATCCATGATAAATATAAGCTTCGAAGAGAAGCTTAATACTTGAGACCTAGAGAATAGTTTCTATTGTGTTGCTATCGTCAATCGATGCATACATATGGTAGTATATGAAGACTGTTCCCTCCACCGGTGTCTAACACTAAGCAGCTGTCCCAAGAGCTCCACCCTCCGTCGCTGTTGAAGTTTCCGTTCATACCCTCCCAATGTTCATCGTGCAATCTGTTCACGTCCTCGACTTTAACTTCTCTCCTCCTTGTCGTCGACAGATCTTCTTCCTCTACCGGTTCCTCTGCCACTCGGGTGGTGTCGTCTACGATATCGGACATTTGATTACTTCCGTGAGAATGTTGAGAAGAGCCGCTATCCTGAGAAGTAACTGGACTGTCTGGCATGGAGGACATTGTCAGTTCGTCAAGAGTGTCCCGTCTCTCCTCGTCCTCCTTGTCCATGTCAAACAATGACACCTCTCCACTCTCATCGTACGAATCCTGAGTGTTCTCGTCATAACTGACAGATTCCGGGCTTGCTGCTATGACTCTGTGAGGTGATAGTACACTGGTCTGGTTTGTTTCTTCATACCGTAAACTTTGGCTGGGTGAGGAGTCGCCCGCGCTACCGTTCCTCTTACTGCTGCTACTGCTGCTGCCACTATTGATGCCGTGCCTGGCACCTTTGGGAGACTTTTTACTTTGACTAGTTTTTGGTTGATTTTGAGATTGCTTCTTTTCGACTATCCCAACCGCTTTTGTGGCATTAGAAACGACTACCAGTTTATGCAGAGACTTGGTCTCTTTGTTTCCATCGTTGCTCTTAACTTTACTTGATCTCGTCTTTCCTGCTTTTCCGATGACGACTTTTGGCGGACAGCTATCTGTCTGATCGGTTACAGAGTCTTCCCTGCGTTTAATGCCATCTTTAGCTGAATGTTCTTTTGTTTTCTGTTTGGCTGAATCTACGATCTGTTGCTTTTTGGGAGGGCGTTTATCTTCGGGAGAGCTGGTGGCGCTGTCAGGCTTCCTCCTTTTCCGATTTTCTGACTTTGTCTGATCTACCGGTGTGCCACCGGTGGTGACCGGGGTCTGGGATATCAGCGAGCCTGCCTTTGGGGAGGACTTGCTTGCACTCTTCTGTTTCAGCTGTGAGGTTGTAGGACTTCCGCGGCCATCGGCCGGTTTGGATTTGATCGATCCAACAAACTGATTCTTCCATTTTTGGATGAGACGTCGACATCTCTCCCTCAGCTTGTCATCAGTCGAAGCTTTACGAATGTCGTTGACAAGCCTGCCCAGCCTTGTCCCCTGTGAAATGAAAGAAGACAAAATGTCAGTCAATAATTGACTATGTTGAGAACGAGTCCATGTAGAGTCACTCCCATTTAGTTACAAACTTAAAAGGAGACACAAAAGCAAACATCACCTGGAGCTTATATCGTAGAGAGATATTTACAATGCACCACCAGTCAACCGCCCCAAATAATTCATCTTGCTGTCTGAGGCATTTACCAAGGTGTTAATACACTTGGTGTCTGAAGGGTGCCTTGATGCCATCCTCTCTTTGAAAATTGCAAAATAAACTTGACACACTGTTTGACACTTCATAAGTCGTTAGATACAGGCAAACGTTAAGAACCACCAAGCTTGAATGAACACTGTAAAGAATCATTAACCCTTGGCTGGATTATCCAACTGGACAATGAAAAATTATCCTGTTCCAACTCAGGCCAGACCTACAATATAAATCCGTTTTACCTTCTTTCACTATTATTCTGCGCATATCTTCACACATTGCAATAAAGGAGGAAAATTTTTCAGTTCTATTTTCGATTTAATTTCCTCTTGGCAAAATTAGGTGGGTCAGATTTTGTGCAGGATCCGGAAAAATCCAGTTTTGCCCAGATCAAAATAACTTAGATGCTGTGCATCCCTTGCCGCACTAAAGAATAGTATACAGTTGATGCAGAAGAATTATGCAACACTAGATTAAGTCTTTGCCAGGCCCCAGAATAGAGCCTGCAGACTTGCTGTACCTACCTCTAAAGCCTCTTTTGTAAGTGTCATCTTTTCAAGAGCAAGTATTGCCTTTGTAACACCTCCAGTATTAACCACCTGTAAGATTAAGAAAGCAAGATATGGCATCACAGGAATGACCCAAAATTTGAATATTTTGTTTAAAATACAGAATATGGCTGAATAAGCCCTTTTCACACCTTCTCTATTAAATGAGAAGTGACAAAAGTTCAAATGCAATGGTGTTGCCAGATATTTCAATCTTGGGGGGGGGAGGGGGAGGGGGCACAGCACTTAATTAGGGGACACAATGTTTATTTTTGAATGCCGTCCTGGGGAAGGGGAAGGGTTCCCTTTGAAATTTTTTTGATTACTTAAGAGTCCTTAGATGCAATCTGGTGCTATATTTTGCAACTTGAAGTACTTATGTTCCAGAATTTTCAGGTTTAGTCTGTCCAATATTCATGTTTTTAATTGACGCAGATAGAGTTTGTTTGAAGCTCTTTCTTTAACACTACATATTGCATCTAGGGAGCCCAATTTTTTTTTGGGGGGGGCAAGGGCCTCCCCAGCCACCCCTTGCCCTTAGTGGCGCCATAGTTCAAATGCACTTTTTACTGGAAAGGCATGAAATGGCAATGAGGCAAGAAAATCCATTTTCACCTCAACCCCCCCCCCCCCAAATAAATAAAATTGATATTCAATAATGTTATTTATCAACAGACTGAGATAACAGTCTACATGACACACTCTCATGTAGGACATTGGTGAAACCAACTGGTTATTGCTGTGGATGATACTACATTGGATTGACAGATATAATTTCAATGACATATTTTATTAACATTTGAAAGTAAGGTATACTCCTTTAAGGTCATGTGATGCAAGCTGTAATAGACATATATGCAGTGAGATGGAACTGAAAATGGTCACTTCAAAATTAAAAGAAATTACTTTGACTTCCCTACCATATACTTTGCAGTGAATTAATATGCTCAAGTGGCAAAGCTTGAAGATTATCCTTGCAGTTATTTTAAGACTAAATCATGAGGCAGGGCTGCACTGATGTTGGAACAGCTCATCAAAAGTTTCATCGAATGAGCCATGATTGGTTTACAAATCTTTCGGTATCGTGGTAGTCTTGTTCATATTTTTGTACAAAACTCTTGCAGGCTAATGAAAGGTGACCATTTTTTTCAGGAAATCCAAGGACATGATGTTGTTTGCCTTATGTTGATATCAAAAGTCACAGTACTTACAACTTAGTTACCTATGAGTGGTGGAATTTTGAGAACCTCTTACTAATTTTGTTTCATGGTCAAATGACCCAGTAAAGAACACCGCATGTAAGCCATAAAACTTGGAGGTAACTGGAATCACTAATTCAAAAAAAGGGCATTTTCCACATGAATAACAGGCTATGAAATTACTAAATGATATGGGCTGTCTTTTTGTCTGTACAATCTAAATAATCACTGCTTTTACATTCAAGCTGTTTTTTACAAACAGGTCAAATTATTCAGTTCCATTTTATGATTTGAGTGATATTACCAAGGACAGTACATGATGCTAGGACAAGGAAAGGTAAATGAAATACACAGATATCGATGATTTCTGGTCACCAAGTTGTGATACATTGGCAAAGGAGTTTGCTGTATGTGCTACTCATCCAAATTATTCAACAGACATGTATTTGAACCTTTCTGAAGTTGACAAGGGATGATATCTCTGAGGTTAGGTATATATTTTTAGGTTAGAAGTCGGTCTGCCTGTCTTAATTTGTTTTCATATGAATGTCCACTACTTGCTCGTCTAGTATATTTGGTGCGTTACTAACTGGCCTCTGAAGTCATGAAAAAATATGCACAGCTAGCTGTTAATAACTATCTATACCTGAACCTCTTCAAGTCATCCAAAGTACAACACACCAAGATAATGATCAAAGCTTTTCAACTTGTAACGAATGGTGTTTCTTAATTTTCTTTTTATGAAGACTAATATCAGCTAGCAGGGACTTCTTTGGGGCCAAATTTTGTGTAGCAGTTTGAAGTTCCAGTTTTGTCTCTCATACTACTATGATTCATTGGTTCCCGTGTAAACAAAAACACCTATACATCTTTGCACTTTAGCAGCATTTTCTTTCTTTCAAAAAATTGCTTTTCTTTCTTTGTTGCAGACAGTTTTTGCAAAGAATTTTATTGGTTTTATGTTACCTAATTCTGGCTTCTTTGCAAGAAGCAATAACCTTCTGCCACCTGGGAAACAAAGAGATTTCATCACCTTAAGCTATCACACATTGGGGATCGAACCCTATCACCCTCACAGCACCTATGAAGCAACTCATGGTTCTTCCTTCATTTTCTACTACAATCATGCTATTGGAGAGGATTGACAAATTTATGGAATGTTCTTGTGAATTCCAAGTGACCTCTGATGTGAATAATTCACAGACTTCTGTATGTGAACTGCATTTTCTGGTGGCTTGATTTCAGTAAGTCCAACCACAAAATATCTTGACTAGAGTCAACACTGAAAATGACTGAACAAACAACCATCTTTAAGAAAGCTGATATCTGAAGTTTCTTTTCTTGTTTTCTGGTCACTTCGCCCAACAACCATTTCACCCCACTGATCCATCCTACCTGCTAACAATTTCGGAACGTTTCCTTAGTAAATTGAAAATAATAATATAAAACCTGTCTGTTATATTTAAGTATAATATTTAATCAATGTTGGTCGAATTGACCATGCTGGTTGGGCGAAATGACCAACAAGGTTGGGCGATATGGTAAGTTTGGGCGAAATGGCAGTTGGGCGAAATGGTTGTTGGGCGAAGTGACCAGCTTCCGTTTAATTGACATGATCTTGCTATTCAAATTCACTTTAAACAACAAACCTTTAGCATGCCTACTTATTATGAAATATTTCTGTTCTGATATTTACATCAGAAGGTTAGACTGATTTGACAACGACGACACAAAGACTAACTTTTATTGCAACAGTGAATTTCTTGAAAGTTTGCACATGTATGTTAATCCGGCATCAGTCTGGCCAATTGACATGCTAGGCATTTGCAAAATGTATAACCTTCACCCTTAACTTATTAGCCCATCTTTCTGTTCTTGCCCCCAAAAAAGTATCCTTGCAAACATGTCATCACATAACCTACTGCCATGGTGGGCCTTGGCCCAAAGTTAGGCCTAGACATGCTTTACACATATAGGCCTAATAATACTGTCAGTAACACTGAATAGCCTAACATTACAGTAACACTGTACAACTATATGTATATATCTAAATACATTGACTGTTTCTACCACTACCAGTATTACTAGTCTTGCTAATGGAGGATGAAAACATCGTGTGTTGACTTTGTCTAGTTCAAATCTAAACTGCAGTTAATGTTGGATCCAGTTTTACTGTAATCGAACTAAAATCACTCTACCATGTTAGGCTAGGCACTGTACAAAACATTAGGCCTACACTATGTGCATAACTAACAGTTCGGCCTAGCCTTAATTTACATTGTACAGCGACAAGCGCTGTTACTAGGCTTGCAGTAGAAATACAGTACAAAGCTGCAGGATAAGTTTTACACCTTTGCCCTGCATGCGAGATTGCAGCACAAACTACGCATGCGTCCTACACTGTCGCTCATTTGGTCTGTGATTGGGTCAACAGTCATTCTGCAACGAGCGAGCCGCCTGTCTACATGGAATACACATCTCGCGATCTTTGAAACGCACATTTGAAAATGCCTTCGTTTGCAGTGCTGCGAGGATAGAAGGTAACCGATTGCTTATATATTTAATCACGGGTAATTAATCTTCGATTCTGTGGGACGATTCTGGTCAAATATGGTCTCCTTGGTAATTTACAGAACCTTGAATTTTGGCGATCGGCTCCACCCGACGGCCATTTTGTTCCTGTACATTTTCAGTGGACGACACAATCACGCAACGGCGGTCTCACATTAATGACCAAAACTTGACATTTTCAAGTTGTTCAACCCTAAAATAGCTTACTTTGGCATCCTTATCGATAGACTTGAGCAGTAGCTCCCGAATTTGGGCAGGGCTGGACGTCATCTGACCGAAGACGGCCGTCCAAGGAGAACCAAAGTGGAGGGCATCCCTCACGTGTAAGTGGAGACCATCTCACTGACAAGTAGTGTGTATATGTACTGCTAGCGTTGCAAAGTATGTTGGGTAATTCGGCTTCCTTGTGACGTCATTAGCTGTATTGCCGTTCGCGGGAGTTGTAGATTTCGCGATGTTATTGATGATACGAACACTTCAGATTGACTTCGTTAGGTGTAGCAATTATGTTTTTGTAGTTTCCTTTGAGACATTACCAGTAAAAGCGTTGGAGTTCATTTTGGTGGTTACAAGTAGTGCAACTTAGGTGTATGCCTGCTTAGTTTAACATTTTAGGTATATCAGGTCAATATTTTGTGTAGAAAACAATATTTAACTCAAAGTGAGACATGTCAAGGCTTGGTAAAGCAGGAAAACTAAGTGAGGGTGTTAAACAACATTTCATGTTATGTGAATGTGATGGCCTAGGCCTATATAGTTAAGCTACTATGACTACCATGAATAATGAAGCAAAGTTCAAGTTAACTTGCTGCTGAATTTTAACACAGCATCCGAATAATTAGGTTATATCATTAGTTTGCACAACATTGGGCTCTGTTATCTAGAAACTTAGAAAAGTACAAGCCAAGTTAGGTAAGTATAGTACTAGGCCAAAGCCTGCATATGTCCTTAATTATATGCTAATAAAAGTTGAATAGTTTGGCTGTTGAGACATTCTTAACAATCTAACTCAAGCTGAGTCCAGGACTCCACAACATCATGCATTATTCCACATAAATTAAATAGCCTGACAAGGTTTTGCTGTATGATAGGCCAAGGTTCTCATTTAATTGGTAGAGCAGTGTCTCTTACATGCAAATAAGGCCTGCAGTAGGAAGACAGCCAATGTAATTTTCGAATACATTTGCCTCATCTTTAGAAAATAAAAGATCAATGTATTTGTCTTCAATCAGGATGTACACATAAGTTGGGCAGTAGCTCTTTACAGATTGATGTCACATAACATGGTTGGATTTTGGGGAAGAACCTAAGGGGATATCAGTGTCAATCAAACTTTCAGGGGTTTGTTACCCTTAGTAACATGTCATAGATTCATAGTCCAGTAATTTTTGCTATGTGAAGGTCAGAGCCTTCTCACCTGTTAGAATAAGCTACTGTGACAGGGACAAGATATTAACTCCAAAACCCACAGAAATCATAGTTTACAGTAGTTCAGCTATACTGTTTCATCCAATTCTCCTCATTTCAGAATTTGAGAGCTTCAACAAAACAACTGACTTCATCATATTAACACTTTCTCATGTACAATCACTAGTGTTTGCACTAGAGCACTGGTACATCCCGGATCCTAATTAGTTACCCGAATCCTATGCAAAGTTTGATTTTTTTTAGGAAAACCGATGGTTAGACAAAATTTTCCTATTGACTTAGTGTGGTGTTAGGCTACCATGAGTTCAAAGACAGCAGCAATAATGAAAGTATTCCATGGGTATCTTATAACTGTGTCACAATTTCACAAATAAACGGATGGTTAGGATAGATTTTCCCATTGACTTAGTGTGGTGTTAGGCTCCCTTGTGGTCGAAGATAACAGCAATAATGAACTATTCTTCCATAGATATCTTATAACTGTGTCACAATTTCAGCGAATAAACAGATGGGTAGGCTATATTTCCCCTTGACTTAATGTGGTGTTAGGAAGAAATTAGAAGAATTCTCACAATTATTATTTTTTTATTCGTTTAAAAATATTTCATAGAAGGAAAGACTTACAAGGTAATTTACAAGATGTTACTAACTTACTTATGGAGTATAGACGGGATAACTAAAAAATAATAATCGCAAGTGGCTTTTATCAAACGTTTACTCCAAATGCGATCAAATTGCTGGAATCGCGCAATCCCGCGGCTATTGCAAACCCTGGGCCTGCACAATAGATAGTAGTAGTAAAAACTGTTTAAGAGCTAAGTTGGATATTCATATAAGGTTGGGAGCAATCATAAGTAGTGGCGGCAGTGCAATGTTAATTATATGAAGTGAATGAAAGGAACAAAAGCAAATAGAAATTATTGAAGAAAGTTTTATACCTTGTCTTACACCTATTTGAACATGAAAACATCAGTGGAGAATATAATTCATTGCATCTAATATTCAATTTCTTGAAAAGGGCGATACACGAGGGTTCCCGATTTTTGGACCCGTGTAAACACTAAGAATCACCTTCAGGTACAACAGTCATTTGTAAGACTAAGATTCTGCTTAGAATTTTGAATGTTTACAAAAATGAGTCCATTATCATTAATTTGCCTCTCAAAGTAACGAATGCTCTCCTACTGTAGTGTACTGTAATGTACAGGTAACATGGAATGTGCAGTAGAAGTCACAATAAAAACAATCACTTGCACAGCTGCAGTGCTGTACATGCTTGCTACAGTTTGTCTGTGAAAGAGGTGTAATACCAAGAAGGTATTGCATCTACAGAAAGGGATTTTCATTTGCTGTAATCAACAGGTTTTTCAGTGAATAAATACTATTTTGATAATAATAAAATAATATTTTGAGTAAATACTGGGCAGTCAACTCACTGTTGTGTTTTTTTTTTGTGACATTGTCACTCTGAGATTTGTAGGTTACAGATGACAGTAAATTTGAGGTGCCTCTTAGTGTACATTTTGTTCGAAACTTCCTAGGAAGTGGTTGTTGGAATTGGTCATTGACATGCTGTAGAAGAATGTTCAATGTGGAACTGGGTGTAGGTTCAAATATGAATGTGTTATCCTTGAGGAAGTTCAAACACTGTGCTGTGTGCATTTATTTGACAGCAACTTGCTGATAATGTTTGTATAGACCTTACAGTATCATTAAGGACTATTGTCCAGAATTACTCCAAGACATTTTCATGTGTGATTTCAGCTCTTAGACTGCAGGTACGGGACTCAAAAATGAAATTGGCAACCACCAGACTGAGATAAACCCAACAAGTTTGTTTTTAAGTTTATGCAACACTTGGTTGTCATTGATATGTTGTTGTACAGCAAATTGTCAGATCAATGTGTGATCATCATTTAGCTGTAAATCTACAATACATTTTATTATCACAGAATCCGAAAGTGTCTACCTTGTGTGTTTCCAAAAAGTTGCGAATGAAAACTTAAAATTAAATCAACCCCAGTTTTATCCTTCTGGAAATCAGAAGCAAAAATGTCCCATAGCTTCCAATTTCTGAAGCCTATCACGGTATCACCAACATCTTACAAAACTGCAGTCTGTTAAAAATGAATAATTTCCTACAGTTGTTCTCTAGACACAAAGTCTTGTTACTTAACTGTACACAGTTCTGGATAAGTGCATCTGTCTACATTCACTTTAAATTGAAGATGTGTTTCTTACTCAGTGCTAAAGAACTACAGTAGGTACTATACTCACAGACAGAAAGTTGCTTAAATTATCATTCAAAAGTGGATCATGTTTGGTGTTTAGAAATATCAAATCAAAGAGACCCGTGAGGCTGTGAGTTATATGGGGCCATTGTGTCTGTTTAGAAATTACATTTTGCTCTTCCAACCACATGTCAGATGATAGGGAGTAGTGAGTTATGGCCTACACAAACTGTTTTCAAATTTTCTGATATGCTTTGAAGGAAAGTCAAGCTCCGTCTCTCTCAAATCTGTTCAGGTGATGTAGATTTTATCTACAGGTGGTTCAATTCCATCAGCAGATCAAGATGGGAGCCATTCAGACCTTGAGAGCAGATCATTTTATGTGCCATTGCCAAGTTAACCATCCCCACTTCTGATGAACATTGTATTTTAAGCAACCAGTGTATTTACAACATAAATTACAGTTTGTTGTACTAATATTGCCAAAACTTTCTCAAGACAGTCGTACAGTATGGCATACAATTTTCAGCCTGATTGAATATATATTCTCTGTATACTCTGCGTTAAATCAATTTAGGTGTTGTTATTAACGCTTAACCATGACATGTGGAGGGCATCCCTCATGTGTGCTTTAAGTTTGTTGCATCAACTTTCATGTATTGTACAGTAAATCAGTTGTGATCGATCACTGTTCTGTTGTAGTACTAGAGAACTGATACTGATAACGGACACTAGAAAGCATTATTCAATCATTCAATCAATATCCTTCACTCTCCCTACGCCCCTCCATGCCCCCCCCTCTCCCCACCTTACACACACACACTATTACTTCTCAGGTACAGCTCGCCAAACAGAAAGTTAGCACATGTGTCTCTTTCATGAAAGTGATATTACTGGGGCTCCTTGATGTTGACCAGCCCTTCATCACTTTCCTTTATCTGCCTGGATATTGAATCCAGCACTGGGTTATATCACTAGTAGTACTCCTGCAATTGATCATGGTACAGTATATCAGCCACTTGTGTCAAGTGTGACTAGGCAGAATTTTAGTCTTGATAAACCATAGCCCAAGGGAAATGACAAATTAGAGTACAGAAAAGCATAGTTATTCCAGTTTTCAAGATATTCAACTTTGAAATAAATTCAAATAACACAGTATGATAAATTGTATAATGGAATGCTCCTATTAAAGCTAACTTGATTGATGTTGGCAACAGCCCCTCGATTCAGACCTAAATGTGAAATTGTCTGTGTGAGTGTTTCTGTAGACATAAGTCACTTTAATTGATGAGACTCAGATGTTTAAAGGGTCATGTCTCAAAAATGTGTGTTAATCCGTTGTATTAAATTTCTAATAGCTGAACCAAAACATGTTCTTTAAAGTACATGTTCAACAAAGCACTCTTGGAATGGATGACATTCATCACCAGTTGTCTTTTGGTAGAGAATTGTACATGTCAGAGGCCATAAAAGGCCTTGGTTTCTTAGTTAAATTCATACTTAGGTTTGGGTTACATACCGAGGAACTGACGAAATGGTCTGCGTGAGCGTTACAAGGGTCATCTCCAAAAAATTTAAAACTAAAGAAAGTAACCATGATAGCAGGTTTTTTTTTAATTTTATGGTCTATGTATATAAAAAGAAGTTGTTTACACTACAGTATAGTTATTCTTCAAATTTGATCATTTCTTGTGAATTAGAGCGTTTTCAACTCGATTGCTTGCAAATTGAGCAGAGGCCATCCGCAAAATACGGTATGCTAGAAAGTGCGAAAGGATTGTCACCCATCCTCAAACTGCAGCAACTTTTAGCCTCCCCAAAGTATTGTATCCATTTTAGGTTAATAAATATGTCTTTATCTGAGAGGAAATAGCAAGGTCAGAATCTTACAGAATCTTAGCTTAGCAAGGTCAGAAAATAGCAAGGTCAGGTCTTTTATAACCATTGTAGCGCACTATTTATGTAAAGGCAATATTGCAAAATATGTCAAGGGTCTGATCCTCCAGGAAGGTGTGTACAGAACTTTAAAATTAATGTGTACAGAAATTTTAAAATTGATACCTCTAGAGATCCCAGGACTTTCAGGAAAGAATAAGATATTTAAGTTTGCAAAGCAGATTTAAACATACTGGCAATGCTTCCATAAAATGTGTTTGTATAAACTGTTAATACTGTAGCACTTTGTGAATTTTGCACAGTCAACAAAGTATCTTGGGTACAGTTTTGTACATTATTTTTGGCATCATGTAGTTGTGTATTGTAGGATACAGTACTGTACAGTATCTTATGCAATGTGATTTGTTGTGAAGGTGTAAACAATAATGCTGATCGCAAAGTCGGTAATTACTATTCTGGTTCGATTCGTCCAACACGGCAGTATACAGAAACGTTTTACTCAAAGCCGAAGCAAAGTAATCAGGTCGCACATCCGGAGTCTATGTATGCTTACAGTAGTTGTTCAATACCGCCCTCTGGCCCTCATTACCTTGTGGGACACATTTCATACTGTCTGTTGATTCCTCAATTCAGTGGATTCACTGTACATCTGACACTGAATGTACATATACAATAGCAGTATTGTGTGCTCCTCTACTGGCAGGATCTGATTAGTACATTAGCAGTTCTACAGTACCTGCAGACTGAATCAAGTGAAGTATGGATTTTGGAACTGTGCTTTCAAAGTTCATCAGTTAGGAAACCCTTGACCTTATTGTTTATTACTACTAGCTGTTCATTACTTTCCTTGCATGGCGTTACAGAGCATCTGAGGTATCACAAACCGGATCGGGCACAGTGGACAATTATTTCACCGGCCAGGTCACCCTTTTTTGTACAGTTGATTTTTCCCCGAGTATCTTATAAAAATGGGAATGCTGCATTCTTTATTTTGCTGGGTCCACTCTAGGGTTTCCTTAATTTCTTGGTTGTGCTATCCATGCTTGCTGTACATGTTAGCCTTACATTGTTTTAGTAGCTCAATGAAACCCTGAAGTCCTGTAAAAATGACAACAGACAAAATAATTTCAAATGAGGTTCATCATTATTTTCTCTTCACGGTGCGGTCATTACAATTACAAAGGAATAAAAAATAGAAAGTCCAAAATAAAAATTCTTTTGAAAGACAGAGAGTAACTTTCCACTAAAGCTCAAACATTAAAGAATTACACTGTAGCAAAGTGCTGCACTTCGGCAGCTAAATTGTTATGTTAATTATACAGTGTCCTTTGCCATGCATGGAATACATAAAGTGCAATTAAAGTTGATGAAAACCAGAAGAAATTTAATGAAGAGAAATTTCCTGCAAATGTATGTTACTGAAGACATTGTATAATATAATAAGGCAATTATGAAAGGGAAAAATCGATACAGATTAAAGTTAGAGACAGATATATAGCCTGGTTGCACTAATGCCCTATGTGTTGGTGTGGTATAGTGTATACATTAATCTTCTATTCAATGGGGCTCTGCAGTGCTGTTACATATAGGGCTGTCTTGTCAGTTCTAATGTACACAATTTACACCGTTTACAGATCTCTAAATCACAGTAACATTATGGTGTGAAAGTATTGGCCCCATGAACTTTGCATACAGACTCGCTGGGTGATTGACTAGTTCAAGGTTCCACATGTGCAGTTTGACAGCATTAAGTAAGTGATTGGCGCCCTCTGTTAATTTTTGGCATGAGTGTGTGTTGTATGTGTGTTGTAGAGTGTGTGTTGTATTGTGGCCAGAACATGTCACTCACATGGTTCGAATTCACAAAGTTTTTCAAAGGTTGATGTACATTATGAACTACTGTATGAGGAGTCTTTAAATAAGAGGTTGCTACATGAAATATTTGATCAAACAAATTAACAAATTAACTGATTGATTTATATACAATTACAAAGAATTATAATGAATTTGACACATTCAATTACAGAACATTCACACTATATCTTACAGGCATGAGACTCTTCCGCGGAAACGCGGATTTCAGATTATTTTTTTTTTTCATTTTCGCGTTTTTTCTCGTAATTCGCGTTTTTTATTATTTTTTTTTATTTAATTTTTTTTTTTTTTGCCGAACATGCTGGACTGTGAAGGGAAGGAACACCAAATTTGACCAGTGGTGGAATCAAGTAGCACAAAGCAAGCAAAAAAGCCTTTTTTTTGTTCAAAAAAGCTAATGGATAAATTATACAAGCAGAAATTCCACAATTTTTTGGCGAGTTACGTGATGTGATAGATTCCATCTAGAGTTTACCATTTTGCATTTAAGCCCTCCTTACCTGACAAAAAAATTCTAAAGGGGAGGGGGACACCCCCTCCCCTTAAACCCCTCCCCCAGGACGGCGATCAATAAATTTCAGATTTTTTTTCCCCGGCTCAGTCTCATCCCTGATCTTAAGACATGATGAATCATAATTTGAGTGACATTGTCGGCTTTTGCTAACATGCAGTAAACATCTTTCAGTCCTTTTGCATCTAGAGAGGGGGAGGGGAATTCTTTTAAGGGTGCTAATGAGTACCCTTCCTGACTGGCATAACACTGCATATACTGTACAATCATGGATGATTTCTTCATCTTGTTCTTTACCTCATCAAATGAATCTTTAACAAAGGGAGCCATGAGAGAAAATAACTGATTCATTAAAGAATTTTTTCTTAACTATCCAGCCTTGTTTGTCATTTCCCAATTTGCATAGTTTGTGAACTTTTGTAAAATAATGCATCACATAGTATAAAATGGATGTTACACAAATGACACATGGTAATCACACTCACAATGCAATGCACCTTAAGTCTATTTTTTAAATTTCATTGTACCATTTGATACCTCATAATTTCTAAGCCAAAGACTCTTTAAGTTTGAAGCGTTGTTGCAGATCTTAACCACCTTCAAATTCTAAAGACTTTTCTGGATTCATGCGGTAATATTCACTCAGCTGCTTCTAAACAACGTTTGTTGCCATGGTGATCTCTGATACCAGTTTTTGCATAGCCTCTCCCAGTCTGTTAACAGCACAGAATGTGTTACTGTCTGCCTTTGGATGTCCTGAAAGGAGGAAGAAATGTACACTTGAATTAGTAATACTCTGTTACCATGGCAATATTAATGATTTGATACATGTGATTTCAGTTCTGTATTCAGAATTTCAGATACTGTATTATTATTTCAAATGAATTTCAAAAGTGGTCTATTACCTATGTGTATAGTGAAGTGTTCACCAAGAAGTGAAATTTTGCCCAAGAAGTGAAAAATCAAATCTGTAATTCATATTTTTCATTTCAGTTTCCAGTGTCACATACAAGATCTTTTGGTGACCGTAGCTTTCTTAATGCTGCACCACTTTTATGGAACTCCCTCCCGGTTGAAATTAGGTCTTTAGATTCTATTATTCAATTCAAGCACTGTCTTAAAACTTCACTTTTCTCTCAACTCTATTAGTTTTTGTACTTTCAGCACCTGTAAAGCACATTGAACAACTTTTGTTGGAGTCTGCGCTATATAAGACTAGTCATTATTATTATTAATACATAGAGAGTACAGGCTAAAGCCTGCTGCACACATCCCTACTGGTCCTGACCAGACTCGATTCGACCATTGTATGTAAGGTAAAATTGTGAACAGTTAAGCTGTCTACATGTGCTTGAGGCTTTGATCAAAATTTGTCAGTTCCTAAGTCATATTGGCTTCAATGCTAGGAGGAAATTCAACATGAAGCGCTTTCTTGACTGTATTACCATTCAAGCCGGCACTGTGCAGCAGGTACCTACTAAAAACTGCATAGGTTTAGCAAAGTTAACCAATCACAAGGAAATAATTCTGCATATGACCTGAATTGAGCACTGGTCATAACAGAAAACAGTTGTTGAGTGCCCTCATCAGTTATTGTTCAATGTTGATGGGGGGAGGGGGGCAGGAGGAGTGGTAGGTCACAATGCTTGAGTTGGGTCACATGTAACTAAATATCTGATACGTTAGCGTATATACGAAACTTATGTCAAACAATAACATTATGCCATCTCATTCTTGGTAGCAGAATTAGCAATATTTATGTGAACAGTCTTTCTTGCTGACCTAAAACAGTTGGCTGTTGAAATACTTTACAGTGTTTATTATGTCATTCAGTATAGAGTACAAATTTTATGGAAGTGAACAACAAATACCCAGTTAGGAGAAAACAAGCAGAACAACCAGGAAGTACAGGAATTATCTACAGTAGGTCCCCCTACATATTGCTCCTTACCATCAATGTTACTATGGTCCAGGGCAGCCGTCATCTTCTCCACCATTTCGTCAAGTTTTGCCTCATCCGTAGGAAACACCCGAGTCACACTCATGTTAGGGAATCTAACTGTAGACTCATCTACCAGATGAGGTGGCCATACCCTGTTGCCAATCGTCAAAGATTGTGAATCTGGTTCGTCACGAGATTGAAATGAAAACCCATCTGGGCTGGTAGTTCGGTCATTCACACCTGATATCCTGAAGGAATTGTAATCCACTGCTGGATCTGCTGTGACTACTACTTGAGTTTGGAGAGAACTGTATGCTGATTTGTGAGTGTGTAGGGCATCCAGTGAGCCGTTCGGAAACCTTTCTGGGGTATGGTCGGAGCTACTGATTGCGTAATCCTTTGGAAAGGGTGCTTTGGGATTAGCAGGGGTTTTGAAGAAACTTGACTGTATGAATGGCATCGGATCTGAACTTTGAGAAACTAAACTAGTGTGTCCCTTAGAAAGGGGTGCTACAAGGTCAGGGTTAGCAGGGGTTCTAAAGAAACTCTGTGACATAGATGGCATTGGATCTGAGCTTCGGGAGACTATACTAGCGTGCTGATTATATGAAGTGGTACCAATTTTGTCAAGCTGAGGCTCTGATTGGCCATAGGGTTCCAGTCTTGGTGGGGCAGTCTTGTCAAGAGAGGCCGGATGATACGTTGGTCTCTGTTCAAAATGTTGTTCCTTCTGCAAAGAGAATTTATTTAAAAGTGATTTGGTCACCATGTGAGACAGACAGTGAAGACATCAAACTAATAGTGATTTTAGATACTTATATAAATATAATATCCAAATATATTGAGAATTGAAACAGAAAATGTGAAACGTAGTGTTATTAGAGTGAAATATTTTATCGCCATCATAAAGTGGAGACAATTGAATGTGAAAATATCATTGTTGGTATAAAACCCAACGGTGAATTGAAAACATATTACAAGCCCGATGGTGAAATTGTAAGTGGGAATTTAAGCCATGTCATCTCTACATTCAGTGACGTCAGGCCAAATAAATCTCATCTCAGTCGTTTATCATGGTATGAACTATTTTGAAAGCAATTTAAATCCTTTCCAAAAACATGCATGTGCTAGAGTCCAGAGGTTGCTAAAGAGAAATATCCTCACAGCAAATGAAAGGGCCTTTTTGGCCATTGTAAGAACACCAGTTCCCGCTGGGTGGAAGAACCATTCCACATCAATTTTCCAATCATGAAAATGTCAAGTTTATCACACTATGTATGGCTTATTTATCCCTTTGCTAATAAAGCTTTGTCACCAAATTATGAATGAACTTAGACACTTAAGTGATGTTATCTCTATCACTGCTATTTTCTAACATACACAAAAAAAAGTTAACAATAGTCTACAATTTGTATATAACTTTGCTTATTATCTTGCTTGTAGTTCAACTTGGCTTGGTGTAAAACAAGTTAATAAATCCCCAGTAAAGGTCAAAGTGAGGCTAATACTTTGCATTGCTCATATTGGGTCCTACAACTAAGCATTCTTTTCCAAAACGTGTTCACGAACAATGACTTAATATTACACCAAGACCATTTCTGGCAAGGTTGTGCTAACTAACTGCAAGACATTGTTGAATAAGCCCCATCGAACAGCAATGAAAACAATGGGCCTACATTAATCGGGTATGTATGTCTCCATAAGAAAAGTAATTCATGCTTGCCCTGATTAGCTCTCTGTATCGGAGTAATTCGTCTTCCAGTCGCTTGTTGTGCTCTTCAAGAATTTCCTGCTTCACTCGCCTCTCTTCATCCTCTCTGGAACTAACTGATGATGAAGCTGACGTCATCTTGGGAACTGGTGCTCTCTGTTTATCTTGCATCTCTTGGTAATAATTAACCAGCTCAGCAGCAAGATTTCTGTGGGCAATGAAAAGGAAAAGAATATAGTACATTAAATCACAAGGAAACATATCCAATATTGTTCATTTCTGCAAAAAGGGGAACTTTCTAGTTTGATATTCTCTGGGATAACCAGACAGTTTTAGTGAAAAACCTTTACTACTTCTTCCACACACCCCTGGAAGAAAATATTTATTGGTACATGGGTCATCATGAATGTAAGTTATATAAAACTAATTTCAACTGGATTAATTAACAACCTGCTTACTTTTCACACTATATTCTTTGAGCTTAGTACCTGCAAACATGGTGAAATGATATAAAATAGAGGGGTGATATTAATGGACAGATATTTAGGGAGGGTGAGAGTAACTAGGGATGTTGTAGGGGAAGGGAAGAGGGTTTGGGCTGAACTGGAATGTTCATCTGCTATATTGTTACTAGATAGTGGTAAAAATTTAAAGTCACCATTCCTTAATATTTTTAATCACGAATTTATCACTTTGTCAATAGATAACATTTCAGTATGCACAAACTTGCTTTGTATTTAACGTAACGCTCAGAATATCTGAACATATAATTGGCGCCATTACACAAGAAGTGATTACTAAGGCTTCTTTGAATTAAGGGGACTTTTTAAGTTGAATTTTTTGGCTATTAAAACATTGATATATGGGAACATAATCAACAAATGTGCTCTATCAAACAAACTAGACACCAAAAAAAAAGTAGAAAGTTTAGTTTTCTTCCACCCAGGAAGAGCACAACACTTTTGGTGAGCAAAAATTTGCTATCTTTTTTCATAAGTTTATGGGATGAGAACTAGGATATCCGTATACTGGAACACCTTTCCCGTCACTTTCAAGAAGCATCAAAACACCTCGTGACCAACATTCCCAGCAACCTCTGGCTGACTGGGAGTGGTTACTACTGTCCGCAATGTTCCAGCCGCTAGTTACTCAGATAGCTGCCACACAGAACCCTAATTAGACCGACAGGGCAGTTGCTCCGCAGGTACTGGTCCAGCCAGAGATACCCCCAGAGCGGGAACGGGGGCGACTTCTACCGGTCCCTAGAAGCCATCTGCGGAGGGCCAGGGCCAGGATGCCCTAGAGCTGTTGGCCTCAAAGACGTGGTCAGAATGCAGGGACGGGACCTCCTGCTTGGAGCGTTACGATTCCAGGACAGAGAAAGCAGAGGATGGGGACAACCAGGAGGTGGACGTCAAAGGAATAGATTTAACTGCAGACCTCGTCGCTAAAGCCTTCGATATTTTCTCAAAGAGACTAGGCTTTGAAACCCAACCAGCTCCCAAGCCATCGGAACGGACGTCCAAGCTACGGATGACAAACAAGGAATCACAATCTTCTTCGACAGGATTGAAAACCTACAAGCCAGAAAGAAAAGGTCCACTTTCCCGGCCACACAGGACAAAGCCATCAAGGTGCACGACGAGACCTTTAAAATATGACATCATAATATGATAGAATTGCTGTTGAGAATAAATACTGGCTCCACTTCCTGGGACAGGTTGTAATATCAGAAGTTAAGGAAGATATAGAAAAGAAGAACGAGAAAAAATGACAAAAAAAAAAGGTTGCAAAATTTCTTACTCATTTTCTTTCTCCAAGGCATCAATCAATTCTTCGAGATTGTCCTTAACTCCTGCTTGGCTTTTTTGGCTAATAGAATCATCATTCTGCTTATTTGTAGCCCCCTGGTTCCTGCTTTGGAACACAGGGTCTAATTCAACTGCTTCTAATCTGTTTAGAATGAAACAAACTCAAAACTTAATCTTAGTACTTCCAAATATTTTTTTTTATTTATATGCATAACAATAGATTGCCAATTTGCCTAAAATGTTCTGAGGGCTGAAAGGAGCACCACAAAACTAACATGATTCTTGAGTTATTTTTAGGTGGAGAGGGGTAGGAGAATGATTTGGGGAGCATGTTGGGGAAAGCAAGGGGGGGATGAGCATAAGAACCTTTAAAGGATCACCTATGATGGTAAAATGTGCACAAACATTGTCAATTGTTTTAAACAAAATTGAACATTTCACACACAGCGCTATGATGATCATGTGATCCACATCATTATGATGATAACATGCACTGAGCTCTGTTTACTGTAAGGCACTGTACTCTGATTAGGTCAGTATTAGCATGAAATGTAGCACGTAACCAGAAAAGGGACAATAATCGGTCATCGACTCAATGTGACCTTTCTTTTGGATTTATTGAAATACAACGAGGAATGTTTATGTCTGACTCTTCTAGTGAATAAAGGGTTTCCATTTTGTTTAATGTGAGTTTGGGATTTTTAAACTAGCTTACACTTCGGATTATGATTACTATTATTATTATTTTTGTGCCACTTTGAGATGTAAGTGACCACGTTCTTACTGCATCATACCCACCAACTGTGTGATCTTGTGAATTGCCGTGACCGCTGCCTTTTGGTTAGTTTGCAAGATTTCACTTTTGTCCACATGTTCAAATATATATTTTGCTAAATGTTACTTTCTTGAAAATTGGCATTTTATTACGTCCATTACCCAAGTTTCATCCTAAAATACAAGGCTCACAGAGTTATCACTTTCTGGTGTCACCTCGGTAAATGTTTCCAATCTTTGTTTGGCTATAAATATTAAAATATGTGTGTTTCATATACAATTTTTCATAGCAGTAAGTATAAACTCATGTTGCTTCTAATAAAAAGAGCAATAAATTCAAAGTCGGGGATGAACTCACTGTTTTGACAGCTGACCAAGGTGAAGATGAGTTTGGAAATGGTTGTCATGGTGATACCTTAAGAGGATAGAATGAATGAAACATGCATGATATTAAGGATTTGAAGCATTTCTCATTACAGATCATCCAAATCTCTACTAAAGTATAAAGGTATACAACAATTACTGACAATTTTCAAAAGCATATTCCCATAATTTCCCATCCCTCCATCAATATCCTTAGACATTAAAGAGTGCTCAATTCAATAATTGATGGATGACTCCATCAGAAATTTAGTCTTGTTTTGTTATTGTACAAGATCAAAGAAACATTGGAGTGCTATGAATGTTTCTTTAGCTGTTCTCCTTTGTTTCAAGTTTATTCATCTCTAAAATGTCGCATCTCTGAAATTGCTCCTTAAAGGATAAATTGGCATTGCCGTTCACTCCTCAGAACATGCCTTACTGTTAACCACTTGTATTATAAATTGTAAAAACTCAATCAAAACATGTTCTTTTAAATTCATATAAACAGAGTACCACTGGATGACATTCAGCACCTTTTGTCATTGGATGTTTTGCCATTGAGTTTGTGCTGCATCTTAGGAAATGATCTATTGGTCTGTGTATTAGACTAAAACATCCAGTCACTGTATATTGGATGCAGCTGTTTAAAGGATCACTTCTTAAAACTTAATGGTGTTGTAGCAATACAACATGGACTACTAGCAGTAATTTTTAACAGTCTGCAAATATGTATTTTGTATGTATGTATGTATTTTCGATCCTCCTGCAAGCAGGAACTGGCGAAGAAGCCTAATTGGCTTATCAAAGCCGCAAGCTGACCGAAGTAAGTCTCTTACATCCATATTTAACGTCCATGATTATGAATTGTCAATTGTCAACAACTCTGTAACTGGACGACATACATTAATCTTGGAGTGACTCGAACTCGGGACCTTATGATTGGAAGGCACCGGTGTTAACCACTGAGCTAACACTCCTGGCTAACACTCATATCAAAATTATTGTGCCTAAAACAACAAAATTTGAAGTAATTGTCCTAAAATTGATGCAATAAATTGTTTGGCACAGTTCGTGCAGGATGGAGCATGGTTTGACTGTCTAGCATATGTGGAGTAAATACTGTTAGCTACATTTGATTAGTGTATGATAACTCAATGGAGGCTGTTTACCACACCTCACATCTCTCCAGCATAAAATGTTATTCAACTTTCTTGCATATTTCTGGTGAATGTTGTTAACCTAAAGGCTACATTTTATCTAGCAGTGGATAGTGTTTACATCTGTGCACAACATACATTGCTGCTTGCTGCAAAATATTGTCACATGAATGTTTGATGCCCTGATTTGTTACTACACAAACTTAATATAAAACTCAGCAAATGCCAACAAGTTTCATTACAGAAGTATGTTAAGAGCTAGGGAGGAACGCTAACCTTCTCTTTTAATAAAAACCTTATATAAACCTTATATAAAACCTTATATAAACCTCTTATAGGAAAGCTCCTCAGCTATTTAGAGCACCGGTATTGAAAGTGGAGACCAGGTCACCAAATGAGTCTTAAGCATTGATAAGAAAATATAAATTTGGATAGGTTTCCTGGCTAATGATTGGGAAATATACCTGAATTTCTCACCAGGTTTTCAAACCATGACTGTCAATGCTTCACAGTCTTGTTTGAGCAATAACAAACACAAATTCTGAATATGAACAGACTGTTACCACTATTGTTTGGTACTTAAATGTAGTTAAATATTCAAAATAAAGACAATAGATAATTGAGCCCTTCTTCATCAGTTGACACTATAAGGTAGAATAGATTTTCATCTGTAATAAAAGTCTGTAATAAATGTCTTACTGGTGGTCTTGTCCATCTGTCTGTTTGTCCTCCTCAATAGCCAAGTACTTTTGCTTCAGCCTGCGTCCATGTTTCTTGCTGACCTTGTTTCTTACTGTCCTGACAAAGGCTTTCATTTCATCCCTAGAAGAAGCCTAAAGGAACACAATGTGCATCAATGGTAATAGTATGGCAGCTAGATTATATCATATCTATTTCACTGCACTTTCAGTTTAATTTGTAACAATCAGGGAACATCTGTTGAAACTCGATCATTAAAACTTGAAAAAAACGCATCAAATCCGTGGGACACAGCATTTTCCGTATTGGATTGAATGGTCATTATCCTTGCTAGTTGGAACGTAGCAAAAATGTTTGCTTCTACAAAGAGCTCCTAGTTAAAGACTAGAAACATTGCATCTGCAATGCAAATACTACAATTGAAGCCCTGTGGCATAGTGATATATATATATTTAATACGATTCCTTGTCATACTGTTAAACTCTAAATCACACTCAAAGTCACCCTGTACATTTGTTTATTAATAAGGATGAACACATGTGATTCAATCAACTTGCGTCGCATGTATGTGTACCATTCAGTGGTATTCAAAGTTTGCTGTAATCTGAGCGTTGCTCACCCTATAAAAGTTTCGAGCTGGCTTGGAAGTCATGTGAAATTTCACCTGTTATTGCAGCTTCACCAGGACATTGTGACAGAGTTTAATGAAGCTTTGCAAGTTTTGAATTTGGATTTAAATAAATATACCCCTCAGGAATAGCAAGCTGACTTTCCCTGCTGTCTTAACTGATCATTAATCAATCCTTAAATGAATAATCTGGTGGCTAAAGGTGAATGCTAAGCAAACTTTAAGAAATTCTTTTTCCTGAATTTTTAGTTGAAATCCACATCCTCGTTGCCTTTTGGAGTGCAAAGATATGAATTTTAAAAATTTTGTAAACGCATCTGGCTATGTCAACAGAATGGATGATGACATAAAGGTAATTCAGTTGAACTTTTCTGGGTTTTCCTTTTTAAATTATCAATCATTTATCCAGAGAGCAAAGGATATTTCTACAAAGAGACACATTTTGATGAAATTTTAAGTACATGCGGAGAACTTAAAAAGCTAAGCATTAAACATTCCAAAATGTATTGAGGTTTCAAGGATACATCAACATGAAGATTATAATAGTCTTTTTCAAAAGCTTTTCAAGAGTATTCGTCCAGGTGATATCACAGACCCCCTACTGTGATCCAACTTCCTGGAGTACTTGAATGTTTATCCACTAAAAATAGGAAATTTACATACAAGTAACTATATCTGGAGTTAGGGGAAAGATAATGAGATGGGGCTTTTCAACTAAACAGTGTTGAATATTTTCAATATAAGCTTCACACTGTTTGTCAGCATGAAACCATTATTAATGGTACAGGAAGGGTTTAACTCCTTATATACTGCATGTAACCATAAAAAAAACACTAAAAACTAACTCTGAATGAGTTCAGTTTAAACTTCACATTTATATCCACTAGTAAAATTCACCTCTGCAAATTAAACTTGATAAATTATTTCAAAAAGGAGTCTCTCACTCACCACCAAACAGTACTCCTGGATTGGGTGTGTGTAGCGATGATGTCTGGTTGATCTACCCGTTAGGAAACATGTTTGACAAATGTCAAAGTTCAAACATTTCAGACACTGATATCTGAAACCAACCATTGGGTGACATTTGCATATGTTGCATTTAGCCTCGTGTTTCACTGCAACCAGAACAGAAAAAGAATTTTTTAAAGGCTAATAACTATTAAATAAACACATTTTGAGTATTTCATTTTCCAGACCCTTTATGTTCAACTAGCTGGTAAGTAGCCTTACCAGTTAATCACAGCAACACTACCTCAAGTTTATTCCTACATATTTGATGCATAGGCTAAGCCTAGGTTAATCTGCAATAAAAGTGCTGTAAACTTAGGCGTAGGCTGCATAGCACTGATGTACAATGGGGAACAGTAGCATATTGTTTTGGGTGGGCTTTAAATATTGCTAGTGTTGGAATATAAATACCACATACTTAAACTTTAGGTTATGCTCAAGTTTATATTTCCAGTTAGAGACATAGCAATGTAAATGCAGCTAGCTACTCTTACTCTTTGTTCCTGGTGGTTTTTTTGCTTCCTTACTTCCTCCATGTGCAACCTCAGTAGATCTCAGTTGCACATTAATTTAACAATACATAATGGGTAGTAATTCTTAAGAAAGCAGGGTATATGTGGGAATACCTTCCCAACAGAAGTTGTCACATTATATGGATATTTCTCATGTTATGAAGTTTAAAGGCAAACAGACCTGCTGGTATTATATCAATATTCATTTAAATTATCAGTTCAGGCAAGGAGAAATTTCAGAATTGAGGCACCCCATTGTAAAAATAATGTTATAAGGATGAGTGTTGTATTTGTGTTGATAGTCAGGTTCCTGCCTGACAGAGTTATTACAGTGTCATTGTAACTGCTGGCATCACAGCCCACCAACAGTTTCTATGTCTCTGTTACTATTTACTATATCATCTTACTATTGTGCTGTTAATAAATATCTGCTACAAGTATACATTTCTCACTTGATTTTTCTTTGGACTAGAGGAGGGGAAATGGAATGGGAGAAGAGGTGGTGGAAGAGGAGGGGATGGGAACAGTGGTTGTATTGTGTCACTCTTTCTTACCTGTTTCTGCAGCTGACAATCTGTGGAGTGTTGGCAACCAGATAAATGTTTGTGGTTCTGACATCATCCACGATACAAACTCATCTTGTGACACAGAACTCATGAACACCTAAAGAAGTATTATTGGATCAAAAATCAGGATTACAAAATTTATTCATGAAGTCAAGGGGACACATTCATGTGGTGCAAATAGTGCCCCAGGAGCGACTGTTTGAATTGTATACACTTGGGTGTATGAGTGTGACAAGTAACCAATGACTCGGGGTCAAAGGTGAGGCCTCAACAGTTTGTATTGTTGAATCTGCAGTTTATACTGCGACACTCAACGATGCTAAGCACCATATTTTCCACGTACGTTGATTCCGTAATTATAGTGCTCATCATTACTGTGCTGTTTTGGGGTTTTTTACTATCCATATATATATGAACTACTGTCATATATGAACTAATGTCGGCTCTCAATCACACTTCAGAAATGGGAAAGCGGTGAAATCATCAAAATCTGGCATACAATACTGTTGGATTCTGCTGAGATGACAAACATCATTAACTGTTGTAACAGTCATGTTAGAAGGCCTTGCCTTGAAACATGACTGTAAACTTTAAAGGCATTGAAGACTCCCCCCAAACCGCGTGCCGGCTTCCGAAAAAAGTTAACTTTCTGTTGCTTGCATGAGAAATTTTCTCCTTGTCCCTACAAAATGCAGACAGTAATGAAATGTGATACCTTGTTATCTTTTATCTGGACCTGAGATCAGGTAGATCCATAACAACTTACTGCTGAGATGTCCATCACTGCTATGTACACTGTGTTGTGGGTATTGACCGTTAGCTGTGTGTATTGACTGTACACTAGTGTCTAATTACTGACGGTAGCAAGCTGTGTGTGTATTTTCTGGGGTCGATGGTGGTGTCTAACACTTTTGTTACACCTCATTCGAAACTACGTCAGATTACCGGCATCAGACATTTCTTTGTGTGCGAGTCTTCACTCCCTTTAATCTTTTTGTTAATGTGACATTCTAGTGTTTTCTAAATCTGGTGGCATCAGAGGGTAAAACACATGTAGACATCGAATATTGAAGAACATGTACAAAATAGTCTAACAATTACCTGTGAGACTAGACTGACTTGCTGAAGATATGAATTAAGAGTAACAACTATGTGAAGAGCGTTAGGTGACTGGTGATGACATTGGTTGTAATCTCTCTCCTCGCTATTAATCAGTGGCAATACAATAAAACATAACTCTCAGCTTACAATAATAATGTTGCAAATAACTGTTTCAAATGCTCCTTCTCTTCAACTTTCCCATATTCCCTTGCCACATTACAAATAAAAATTCAACTACTTACCGTCGATAAACAACTGTTCACAGTAGCAGAAACACCTGCGCCAAGATTGGTGGTTTCCCCGAGAAAGTCTGTAATCTGACAAGAAAGGATGGAAGATATAATATCAGTAATTTAAATCCTTTTGATAAACTAATTATATTTAAGAAAGTTAAAGTTACTGTCAAAAGACACACATCTGCAAATAGGTTTAAGATCCTAGGCTATCAGTTTTGCAAGTTTTAAAGGCAACCTGCTATTTAAAGCTAAACTATGGTCAATTAAATACCATAATTTACATAGTCAGTGATTTATTGGAGGTAAAAATTACTGCATATCTGCAAAGATAACTAGTAAGAATCATAACACAGTCAGTGTTGTTTTGGAGGGAAAAGTTACCAAATACCTGCGCAGTTAATCTTGTGAGTTGCATAACAAAAGTCAGTGTTGCTTTTTCCACATACCTGCACAAATGCTCTGATAATTTTCTCTAAGCCTTGTTTTGACATATGGCCACCATCAAAACAGAATGCTTGAAATAGATCTGAAAGAGAAACATGGTATCATAAACAATGTCATTGGTTCAACTCTATCAGTATAAATGGTTCTTTACATTGTAGCTCATTTGTGGCACATTCCTTAATAGAACTGGCGGGGCTTGACAAAAAAAAAGAGAGAAAAAAAAAAGGCATCCCTTTTTTTTTCGAAAAAACATATAGAACCTACTAGCTACAATGTCTTTTTGGTTGTGCAGATAGTGCGCTTTGCACTCAGATGGAATGTCAAATCATAGATTTTTTCAATAACAAAGCATAAACAGAACAAGAAAACATAAACCCCTTGGCTTAAAACAAAGACAACTGAGGCATCTAAACTTGAGTTTTGGCAGCCACGGATTGACACTAATTACGGAAAATGATCTTGATCTGCAATTCTTCATTGTTCTTCGAACAAACTGTAAGAAGTCAATGGGGCTGAAACCATCAAAACAACATTGAAAATTTAATTTTCACCACTGTGCTCATTACTTTTGCTCACATAGGCAGACATTGCCCATTCAGCCAATTCCAAAACTCAATTATGGTGAAATGCCATGCCACTCTTCAAATTTGCATTGACCACATTCTTCAAAATCCTACCAGATTCACTTTATACAAGACAGGAGTAACTTCTCATCATACAAAATAATGCTCCAGAGTATTTCTATACAGAAGATTAATTACCGGGCACAGTTCATTGTAACAGCAACAATATACAACCTTTCCTGCGATGCATGGCATGTTCTAACTTCTTCCCACTGACATAACAGTGTAAATAAGGGGACACCAATAACCGTGCAGTTTCCAGATCGGTAAAACTCCACCCCCCCCCACCTCACTCCAACAAAAAAATTGTTCCAGCTCATACACAGTGTACACACAGTTTGATTTGTAAATGCAAACTAAACATTTTTCAACATGGAGAGAGTAAATTACATTGTACAATTTATACACAAAACAACCATGATGATGACAAGGATGATAGCGATGATCAATAAAACTCACAATTCATTGCACCCTTACCGTACATACAAACATCGCTACCAGTCGGCATACTCTGTACTTATATACACTGAGTACATACAGTATACTAACATACACTAAGTGAATAAAACTCACAACTCAATGCACCCTTACCGACGTTACTGTACATACAGACATTGCTACTAGTGGGCATACTCTGTACTTATATACACGGGGTACATATACTTACATACACTGAGTGAATAAAACTCACAACTCAATGCACCCTTAGCGTACATACAGACATCGCTACCAGTCGGCATACTCTGTACTTATATACACTGAATACATACAGTATACTAACATACACTAAGTGAATAAAACTCACAACTCAATGCACGCTTACCGACGTTACTGTTCATACAGACATTGCTACTAGTGGGCATACTCTGTACTTATATACACGGGGTACATATACTTACATACACTGAGTGAATAAAACTCACAACTCAATGCACCCTTAGCGTACATACAGACATCACTACCAGTCGGCATACTCTGTACTCATATACACTGAGTACATACAGTATACTAACATACACTAAGTGAATAAAACTCACAACTCAATGCACCCTTACCGATGTTACTGTACATACAGACATCGCTACCAGTCGGCATATTCTGTACTTATATACACGGGGTACATATACTTACATACACTGAGTGAATAAAATTCACAAATTAATGCACCCTTACTGTACATACAGACATTGCTACTAGTGGGCATACTCTGTACTTATATACACTGAGTACAGGTTCTTAGGATGAATGCATACTGATTGTTCAGTGATATGAGATTTCCTATGTTACCGAGAGCTGAATAATAACTTACATTTGTACTTCTGCAGTATCCTGCCAGAACAGAGAGCAGCGACAGCTGCTTCAAATGATTTGAGAAAGATAAAACCAGTTCTTTGGCTGTTCAAATAAAACAATAGAAAAATTAAAACGGAGAAAGAAAGCTTAGATTGAAATGTAAAATAATTTTATCATTACACCAGGAACTGCTAAACTATTTCTTTCACAATTCAAGTTTTTCATACTGTCATAGTTCTCTTTTAACACATGAATATGATGGTTGAGAATAGTAAATGTTTCGAAAATCTGATATGGCAGGACTTGTCAAAGACTGCAACTTTGACCACAAAAACAACTCCACAGTTATCTATAAAAGTCTGATAAAAAAGGTAAGGTAAATCTGTGTACTAAACCAGAAAATGTAAAGCCAAATTGGCTTGGAAGGCCAAACTGGCCAAATTATAGCCGACATTACCTCTTATTGACAACAATTCATAAGTAATGCTAAAACTAAAACAAACCAAAATACAAACACATGCGCACACACACACCAGGATTGTTTTATCTCTATTAAGTTTATACCTATACTCTACGTGTATTTATATTTCATCTGTAGTGTTATACGCAGTCATATACTGCAAAAATTTTGTCAAAAGAATCAAATTCAAATACCATTTATAATGATTTCAAAATTTCAAAGGCTTAGGCTTCTACTATCTTGATGGGAGCTCCTGATGAGCTTCCATTGTGGGGTATTCATAACACTGTCCATACCTACCCTAGTTTGTGTTAAGAATTCCATTGGAGATATCAATGTTTATCAATACATGTTCTGAATTTCAACTATGATCAAGAAATATGATCAAATATCTCCAACACTATAGAAACACTGTTAGTGGTGTACAGAGACAGGGCAGGTTCCTTAAATGTCTTCACTCAATACTATAAAAAATGAGAGAATACATTAATTTGGTCTTTATTCCACAGTTGAAACCTGGCCCTGTAGACCCCCCGATGCCCTGTCTTGGTCATCAAGACTGGTCATTTATACATGATTACCTGTCATAGACATTAAGAATCCAATTGACCAGCAGATCTGTGCATTCATAGGTGCTGACCCTACCACTGTGACCTCTGTTCCTGGTGAGGCTATAGATCTCCTGCACGACTTTACGTAACTGGTGTGCATCCATGATAAAGTCGTCCATGCGAGTTTGCGGCAAACAATTATCGAGTGCGTTACTTAGAGAGGACAGTTCGATGAGATCCACTGTAAATGGAAGTAGAGATGAAGTGGAAGATTGTCTTCTGTAAGAGGACTTAAAATGTAATCTAGAGAGCAGTCAGAAACTGATAATAGTGCTTTTCAAGTTGGACAAAAAAAACATCAACTGGTGGATTGAAATATAACCACTGAACAGATTCAAATGCTTTCTTGAAATATTTACTTATATTTTCAATATTAGACAGGAAAAGGAATGGTTCTTTTACATAACATCAATATAAGATTAGAGATACATTCTGTGGTCTGACTTTGGGATATCAAGCAGCACATGTGCATCTCAATACGATATTAAAAAGTCACAAGTTGTAGGAAGGGGAATGAACCAGGTAAAAGTGTCATGCTTTCTGCTCACAAAAGTATAAATGAAAAATGTACAAGAAAATTAGGTTATTGAAATAAAAAAAAATAAAATAAAAAAAAATACTATTGAAATAAAGGATCGTGTTACAGGGACAGGGAGGGACATGGGGAACAGAATGCATTGTATCATTTCCACTCAAACTGTAGAAGTAAAATGCCCCTTTTCCTCCCTGTATTGATGCCCATATTCCAGCAGCACAGAGACTGGTGATGAAATTAACTTGTGTATCATATCATGATGTCAAATCAAAGAGATATGGCTTTGAAGCCCTTCTTCAGTATTCAATACACTGAATAACAATGCTTGTCTTTGTAGAATTGAAACAAAAATCCTAATGTGTTGTAAATGAGAAAAACCAACACAGGGCAAATGGTTAATAACTTACATCTGAGGACCTTCTGTAGGTGTCTAAGTTTCATGGCAGACCGGTAAGCTGTGTAACAGATATTATCCATCATCCCTTAAAAAGCAAAGAATGAAAAAAATTGTCTCTCATTTCTACAGTAGGCTTTTGTACGAAAAGAACATATATATATAGAACATTGAAGAAAAGCATAAACAAAAGCATATAGTTGCCCAATGGATATTTAATAGACCAAAAAGTAGAGAAAATATAAAAGCAGGGAGAAACCATCTAAAAATGCATTTAATATGTAGATTTCCAAACCAAGGGGAGTTGAATCGACAGAGTGTGAGTATGGAGAGGGGCTATCATGTATAATCCTACCAATAATCATTCTGTTCAAACTGCATTAAGTTAGCTTCACATCCAAGTTAGATCTTCAATGTGACTGTGTCTTAGGGATGGAAGGCAAGATATGCAAAACATTTATGTTATAATACAAAGTACAAACATGTCAGAATTTTAGTAAATTTATAAAATAGATTAAAGAATGTGCAACAAACCGATGTCTGTCATAGCTTTGACAAGTTTTGGGTGATCCCATTGGGTTCTCTCTGTCATGTGGCTGTCAAATCAAATTAATATATATGCATATGAAAATAAAGTTGCCATGATTTTATTGAATGATTTAAAGGCATTGAAGACTTGCCCCAAACCACGTGCAGCACTCTGAAAAAGTTAACTTTAGTTACTTGCAAGTGAAGTTTTCTTCTTGTCGCTACAAAATGCAGACAGTAATGAAACATTATACCATGTTATCTTTAATCTTGACCTGAGATGTCCATCCCTGCTGTGTACATTGTGTTGTGGGTATTGATCGTAGCTGTATGTGTTGACTGTACACTAGTGTCTAAATACCGACGGTAGCGAGCTGTGTGTGTATTTTCTGGGATCGATGGTGGTGTCTAAAACTTCTGTTACACCTCATTTGAAACTAAGTCAGATTACCGACATGAGGCGTTTCTTTGTGCGCGAGTCTTCACACCCTTTAATATAATGCATTATTGGAGATTTACATTAACAAAATGCAGTTGAGATAAATATTAATTCCCAGTACAGGGAAAATTTTATTTAAGGGAAAGTTGTTGTATATTATCTCCACTTTGAAAGCAATCACTGCAAGGATCAAAACCCACAATTCAGGTTTTGATTCCAATGACCAGTCCATAATTCTGCTTTATCAATAGAAACTAACTAATGTAGTCAAAAAACAACAACAATTGTTCAACTGGTTTATTGTGTTTCCTTTTTACTTCAGAGATTGTTCTTGTCAAATATACAACTATAGTTTTCCATCTCTTTGATGGCCAATCTAAACATTTTCTGTGTCACTTAGTCCCATAATAATCTATCATCTTAATATTTTCTACAGTAATCAATACAATAGGGAATGGGCAAGAAGACTGTTAGTACAGGTAGGCTATATAAGTTTCTCGAACAAAAAACACACAGAAAATAAATTATAGTCCTCTTACTCTTTAACATATTCTAATTAAAACTATAACATCAAACCCATTGGATGTCGATTATTATTAAGAGTAAATGAATTCTGAGCACCCCTTACCATTGTCATTTTCATGGGTTTGTGAATGCATTATTTCTGCCCCCTACCTCCTTCCACCCACATGTTATATCGGCACATACTTGGATAATGGATACTATAAAAGTCTAAATGATCTACATAGTCACAACCATTTCATTCCAGTTTGTAATATAGCTTTCCAGATAATAGACCTGTAGCAATTAATTACCTGTTTATATACAAAACAAGAAATGTTTTGACCCACTTAACAAGTTTAGCACAGTTTACAAACCTTTGAAATTTATGAATGTACTTTAATAATAAATATTATTATCCAATATTGAAATTCTAAACCAACAGTATTTGTGAGTATGTAAAAAACCTTACTTGATATAGTATGGAATTCCATTCTTTGTTTCTGATCTTTGCCAATTCATCTTGCAATGGCTATGTCAGCATTTGAAATATCACCTACATACTAAAGAAAACAAAAGAGATACAAGAAACTCATTGAATTCATGGTTTTTCTTTCAGTTGCAAAAATCCCTTTACAACGGATAATTTTAAACAATCGGTGCCTAGATTGCATAGGCTAGTACAGGTTTAAAAGGATTGTCTGGTGGCCCAAAGAAGTTTCCTTAAAAAATGATAAATAATTTTCCAAACATGTTGTCAAAGTATGAGAACACTTATGTTGCGTTTGACAGAGAAACGATTTTTTAATCGTAAAGGATGGATACTTCCAATATGATTTGAACAATACAGAACGTTACGTCATCTACGCTAATGCAGATTGCGACAAAACCCACGCTCCATACAGTACCCAGTAATCACAACAAAAACCGTGTTTGTATACAGATTAATTTCTTCCTTAATTTTTGGTGAAATTTCTTATAAATTAGATGTTTTCAAAATCTCCTTAAGCCACCATATATGAAGTAGATCTGTGGTTTCGTGATCTTTGTGTAACACAAGATTAGTTTGAACAGCAGACTCTCCATTGTTTATACATGTATCGTGCTATCCAGCTCCTACGTGAAGAATGTTCGAACAAACAGTACTTTTGGTGAGAAACTGGTGAATTTGAAAACCAGATTTCTACAAGAAGAAAACATCGAATGGGGACAATTTTCACATGGTTAGAAAGAGAAAATTAAGAACTATTAGTACAACGTATACGTATCAAAATCTTTTACCAGACAATTCCTTTAATCCTTCAATTAAGTTCTCACACCTCCCTGTAGCAATGCCATTGGAGTTTTTCAAAATCTGGAAGATTACTTAAAATGTATAAAAAAATAATTAAAAAAAAGCCTCATGCAATTTTAAATATTCAGATGCAATCTAAAACTTCCATTCCCATGTCCTTATCAATATTCATACTCACACTACCTATTATAGAACCACTAGTGATATAGGCTAGGCTATACTAATGTTAGGCCTAACGTTAGTATAGGCTAGCCTATACTATTTACTAGAACATTCATTAACACATGATTTCATCACAAAGGGGAACAATCTCTTTATTACGCATAGGCCTTGTCAAGTTCAATGTTACATTAAATTTCTATTCTATTGACAGAAGCAAACAACGTGGTAATTGGTTTCACACAATGTTGGAAGTTGGCAGTTTGCATTTGTACATGTCGCAAATCTGATACTTGCAATAGACTTTGTATACAGAGAGAAAGTAACAACTTAACTACGGAATACAAAGTTTGCAGGCATAAAGGAAAACCTGAAACAATCCAATTTCTTGAAGAAAAAAAAATGAAAAGTAAAACTTCATAGCTGGATCAACTCTACTTACAATCGAGAGACGGCACAACTTTCCCAACATCCTCAATTTCTGTAAGCGTCATGTACGATCTTGGCAGTGTCGGCGTCCCGTTGTTTAGCAGCGACCGTCCTGGCATTTGGTTCGTTCAAAGCGCAGATTGTATGTAACACTACTTCCTTGATCTCTGAATGCTACCGAACTTCACCAGTGCACTGTATGTGTGGGGGTGTACTGGGAATGCTCATATGAAAGTATCATCTTTTTCAAAGGAAATTTGTCACCTAAAATATGGCCTGGGCACGAGCAAATAAACTTGATCGACTTTCAACCCCAGTCCCCTTACATCGATGACAGTACTAACAAGGGGAGTCAATTTTGAATTAAGATCAAATATAGACCTACAATAGCAGTATTCAGACGGATCGATTTGCCAGGAAAGTATAACTAGTCCGAATAGTAACCAAATTTGTCTCTCCTGAGTATACATGTGTTGAAAATTTTACGTCGTATGTGTACTTGCACATATTTTATACACTATTTGTACCGAAGTAGAAGCTTTTATACACCAATAGCTCCGAAACTTAACTCTCAGAGTTGCTAGGGAAAATTGTTTTCATAAATTGTTATTATTATTATTATTATTTTACTTTTGCTGTATTTCTTGTAGGTCCTTGAACTACCACCAATTCATATGAAAGTCATTTGTCGCACAGACTGGGGTGGTTTACTCCTCTTCCCCTCGTACCTGTTTCCTAGGCTCTATTATTCCGAGGCTTTTCAGTCGACCTTGTTGATGCTATTCGGGAAAAAAAGTGAAAGTAGTTGACACCAAAGTGGGTTAATAGGTCACAGTGCTAAAATGTTACCAGTGTGTAGTCCAGGTGAAGGACACAGCTAGGGGCGCTGTTGGGAATAAGTTTCAAATGTAATCTCGTTGAGAAAGGAGGTACCTCCTTTATACGTATAAACTGTGTGCCATTTGAATGTTATGTTTAGACAATGTTCATCATTGATGTTGTGGTTATGTCAGCACACGTACATTGCTATTGATAGCAAAGGTGCAACCAACACAGTCTACTACTTAACATTGTACACAATCAGGTATAGGCTTATAAGTTACAGTCCGCCGACTGTATAACAGTGTCTGGGTTAATAAGTATTCAAGTCCGAATGGTGGAATTGTTAGGGTCATCTCGGGAATGTAGCCTGTAGCATATTTCTCAGGCTTATCCCAGGAATGCAGTTCGTAGTTTGCGCTGCTGAGAAATTTTCTGGTTTTGATACCACCCAGATCACCGGAAATGGCACTTCTCGGGCTTGAAAATGACCAACCAGATGTACACTTTTTGCCTGAGAACCAAGTATTTCCCAATAGTTTTTTTCCATCCATAACCTTTTTGAAGTTTGTCACCAGTCACACATCATGTTCGACCTCATCGCATGTCCTGTGGATCATTGCATTTGTAGGTGATTCTACGTCGCGGCCCACAATATCCGTCAGCCCAACTTTTCAAGGTTTTAAGCCCATTATTTGTTCAGAATTTGAAAATTTACGTTTCTCGTGATTAAACTCAATTCAAAAAATACCCATAATGTTGCACAAAATTTCATCTATTAACAACCAATATAGAAAAACCCAAGGGCGACGGAAGCACTTTTAATCTGGGGGGGGGGACCGACATCAAAGGGCACTTTGCAGATATTCGATTGGACTGATGCAGCCTTATATTTACTAGGCAGGGGCGTATCCAGGATTTTCTAACCCGGGGGGCGCGAATTACTATCTAAGCGGAGCGCCACCATCGGTTGGCGCGCAGCGTACAAGAAATTTTCTGGTTTTGATACCACCCAGATCACCGGAAATGGCACTTCTCGGGCTTGAAAATGACCAACCAGATGTACACTTTTTGCCTGAGAACCAAGTATTTCCCAATAGTTTTTTTTCCATCCATAACCTTTTTGAAGTTTGTCACAAGTCACACATGATGTTCAACCTCATCGCATGTCCTTTGGATCATTGCTTTTGTAGGTGATTCTACGTCGCGGCCCACAATATCCGTCAGCCCAACTTTTCAAGGTTTTAAGCCCATTATTTGTTCAGAGTTTGAAAATTTACGTATCTCGTGATTAAACTCAATTCAAAAAATACCCATAATGTTGCACAAAATTTCATCTATGGACAACCAATATAGAAAAACCCAAGGGCGGCGGAAGCACTTTTAATCTGGGGGGGGGGGCACCGACATCAAAGGGCACTTTGCAGATATTCGATTGGACTGATGCAGCCTTATATTTAGTACCCTTTATAAATCTTATTGTATTTATCTTATTTGCGTATACACATCATCCCATCAACGCCCCCCCCCCTCCCCCAAGGAACATATGCATACTAGCACTGCAATATCCAATGTGCAAATTAGGAAACATGGAACAAGTTTTCTTTTGAGACAAAATGAGGTGAAATCATGCTAGTTGCTAATGTACGAATCTTCCGAATTAGAATTTATTTCTTGTTAATATCTTACGATTTTTTTCCATTCGAAATAGCTTTGAGTTTGACCGACAGAAATTCATTAGAAAGTCAGCGGCGTAGCCAGGATTTGCAAAGTTGTATGCACGACTATCTGAGCGGAGCGCCACCATCAGTTGGCGCGTAGCGTGCAAGATGTTTTTTGGTTTTACAAACCCCTCAGATGGCCGGAAACGGCCCTTCCCGAGTGTTCATTCTGGTTCCCTGGCCTCTTGCTAACTTGAGACACCTAAATTTTTATGTAGAAAAAAGGCTCATTTTTAACCTGAGGAAAAGTGGGTGGGGGGAGGGGCAAAAATTCAGACACAGTTAATTTCTTGGTGTACAAATATTAAAACCTCTTATAACGGCTATTATATAACTTGGTTGAAGGAAATGAAAATATAGCAGATATTTCCGAAACCGAACAATACACACATAGGCGTAGGAGGCGGGGGGTTGGGGCTGCAGCCCCTAATTCGCCATTACTAATGTAAAAGAGAGTTTTAACATAATTGGACTTCCATGATTTTTCTCCATCTACATAAGACATTTCGTTGTTTACATTAGCATCCCGCGGTATACTGTGCCACTTTCACGGACCGTACGGTACACGATGGCATCTGATGTAATAACCGATGCTTGCTTATATGATATTGACATTAACACGTTGGACGCGCGCGGAGCGCTTGAAAATTTTTGGTTATTTTTAGCGGGCAAGTCGGACAATTTTGAGGCTGTTCATCCTGGAACGGCATATTCATGCTCACTGATATGATGTGATATCTGCTGTTTGCTTTACTAATTCGAACAGGCGCGTAGCGAGGAATTTGCCAAGGAAAGGGCGAAGCCTGTAGGCAAATTATCTAAGCGTAGCGCCCCATTAGTTGGCGCAAGCGTATAAGAAAATTTTGGCCGAAATGCCTCCCAGATCGCTGGAAGTTGCACTACCCAGGACCATTTGTTGGCGCGAAGCGTACAAGCAAATTTTGGCCGAAAATGCCTCCCAGATCGCTGGAAATGACACTTCCCAGGCCTTGTAAGTTGCATCTAAGCACTTTCTATTTTGAAATTACTAGCGATATCATTAAATAATATGCTGAAAGGGGGGGGGCGGTCGCCCCCTTCCCGAAATTTGTCATGTTCCCCGATGGAGTTCGAGACCAGCCACAGTTGGTTTCATAGCACCGTTCTACAATTGATTAAGGCGTATATACACACACACGCGTTATGATATACCATATGTAGTATATATATAGATCATGAGTAAGAGAAGAAAAATGGAAACGTCAAAAATTGAGTTGTCGGTGTAAGGGGTAGGGTGAGGCACACGCCTCTTCCGAAATCCTTGATCCGTCACTGGCTACCCTGTGTATATAATAGGGATCAGCGCTGTAATAATGTCACTGTTCCTCTTTCTCTTCCCGGTGTCTTGGCGTTTTTCTCCTCCTCCTTTTCTCCTTTTTCTCTCTTTCTTCTTTTTCTTTTCCCTTCCTTCCTCTCCTCCTCCTCTTTCCCCCCTCTTTTTTCCTCTTTTCTTCTCTTTTTTTTCTCTCCTCTTTTTCTTACCCGGGGGGCGCGCGCCCCCAACGCCCCCCCATGGATACGCACCTGCAAATGGTTATCGTAAATTGAAGAACAAAATGTTTTGCTATTTATAAGTATGTTTTGTAATTTAACTAACCGTCACAGCACATATTTGTATCACATGATAATACATTTGTAACGTGTATTTTGGTATCTGTATTTGTATTTCATATCTCTTCAGAAATGTTTTGTTATATTGCAGTGAGTATTCCAAGCAATAATTGAGGGAAAATACCCCCTCTCAACTATGTTAACTATTCATCAATGGTAATGTTACATGTTTTCTTATGTAATATAATGATTTTACACTACAGTGGTATTCATACGGACGCTTCATTAATATTGTTACAAAAATAGGTGACATTTTTGTTTAATCATAATTATATTGTAGTGCATAATAAGCTACCGTAGATTACGGCTGTTAAGCGTCATGGCGATGAGTGCACATGAAGGCCTCGTGGGCCGGAAGTTGAGCTTCCGCTACTATTGTTTAACTTTGTTCAGTAACTTCCTGACACGTGCTGTGTGAAAGTTACGGCCAGCCTGCACTGATACGCAGGGTTAGGACACACCTGTTTTTGCAGCCGAAGAGAAAGGATCTTTATCAAAGTGGTCGTTATATATATAGATTAGAATTAGAATCGTCAAGTTGTGATTGAACTTTTGTCGTTTGTATAGTCAGTCAATTTCTCTGTGTTCGATTTGGGTAAACCAACTGTTAGTTAGCCCTAATAACTTTATATTCTGGAGTCGTTGTGCACCGTCGCCGTAGAAGTTTTGCCGTGAATCTAACAGGGCCTAGAGTAAGTACCAGTAATCAACCTATATATATAAATCGGTCGTATAGAGACCAGACGTTGAACACCTAAATTAACGGTGACATTAATCGGGCAGAGTGTAACTCGACATCTGGCTGGGGGTTAAATTATTCCGTATCAAGGGGGAAATTACATTTACATATTTCTGCTGGTATTCTGGACCTAACGGGAGTGCCTCTTTCATTTTTACGGAACCACATATTTTAGCTGCTGTTATATTCTAGATGTAGGGACCATCTTTCCACCCCATACCCGCGGAATTGTCGGTAATTCGCCTAACAGCGGAACACAGGGCTATTCCGCCTACCCGCGGAATTGACGGTATTCCGCCTAACAGCGGAACAGAGGGTATTCCGCCTACCCGCGGAATTGACGGTATTCCGCCTAACAGCGGAACAGAGGGTATTCCGCCTACCCGCGGAATTGAGTGGATTCCGCCGAACAACGGAAAGGAGGCTTGTTCCGCCTATTTTTGCGGAATATACTATAATACTGGTTTCTGGCGGAATTAGGAATATTCCGCAGGTCATATACTGGGACTCTACACCTGACTAGTTGTCACCAGGGTCCTACATTGTGTTGCATTGATGTTTCTTCATATATATACTACATAAATGTATTCAGATGTTCATTTAATGCCTGTAGCATGAAACTGAAAGCAAGTCGTGTTGTAAATAGATTGTTTATACCTACGACCTTGTGTGCCTGAGTATTTATTTCAGAACAGAACTCCGTTCCAGTGATCCTAGACTCCAGTCGAGACCTGATCTCACACCACGGACGAGGTAGCGTTACAATATGTTTGTGGCTGTCCGCAACACAAAAGCGAAAAAAAATAGTCCTCACAACCGACATTATACAAATAATCAGACCTATTTCAAAAATTTATACTTTGAGAAATTACTGCTGGGGCCCCTGGCGGGCCACCAGTCTCAAATCGTGGGGAATCGAAATATACCTTTTTAAATCGACATATACAAATTTCTCTAAATATATATATATATATATATATATATATATATATATATATATATATATATATATATATATATATATATATATATATATATATATATATATATATATATATATAACGGCACACCCTGGATGAAGAAAGGAAACAACGACCTCTTTGATGTCACAATGGGCAGCTACGATGGGGCCGAGGTATGCGAGCTTGTAGGACTCTACATCCTAAACACACTAGCAAGAGAATATGGGAAGGAATACATCGGGCTATACAGGGACGACGGCCTAGCAGCCTTCAAAAACACCAACGGAAGTAAAGCAGACCGGATAAGAAAACACATGATCAGCTTATTCAAAGAACTGGGGCTCAACATCACCATCGATTGCAACCTGAAGATCACCAACTTCCTCGACGTAACATTCAACCTCAACCCCGGAAAACACTACCCTTACAGGAAGCCCAACGATCACCCAGTGTACATCCACAGGAATTCCAACCACCCACCAAACATCATCAGGTCCCTGCCAGCCTCAATCAGCAGACGTATCTCCGCCATCTCCCACGACGAGGAGATCTTTAAGAAAGCCGCACCAGCCTACGAGGAAGCACTCAAGTCAAGTAATTACACCGAGGGTCTCTCATACATCGCCCACCAACCTACCAAGAACAACCGAAACAGAAAGCGCAACATCATCTGGTTCAACCCACCTTTTAGCAGCAACGTAGCCACGAACATAGGAGGCACATTCCTGAAACTTATCAACAAACACTTCCCGAAGACATCGAAACTACACAAGATTTTCAACAGAAACACCGTGAAAGTCAGTTACAGTTGCATGCCCAACATCGCCAGCATCATCAAAGGACACAACAAACGTATAGCAGCCACCCACACATCGAAAGAAAAGGAAGCCTGCAACTGCCGAAAAAAGGACACATGCCCACTAAATGGAAACTGCCAGGCATCTAACATCATATACAAGGCCGAAGTGAAAACCATCGACATCTTGTGGTTACCGTATCTGAGCTTGAAGGGGGGTTCTGTAAGGCCGATGTATGTCTTGCAGTTGTTTCGGTTGTTCTTGGTAGGTTGGTGGGCGATGTATGAGAGACCCTCGGTGTAATTACTTGACTTGAGTGCTTCCTCGTAGGCTGGTGCGGCTTTCTTAAAGATCTCCTCGTCGTGGGAGATGGCGGAGATACGTCTGCTGATTGAGGCTGGCAGGGACCTGATGATGTTTGGTGGGTGGTTGGAATTCCTGTGGATGTACACTGGGTGATCGTTGGGCTTCCTGTAAGGGTAGTGTTTTCCGGTGTTGAGGTTGAATGTTACGTCGAGGAAGTTGGTGATCTTCAGGTTGCAATCGATGGTGATGTTGAGCCCCAGTTCTTTGAATAAGCTGATCATGTGTTTTCTTATCCGGTCTGCTTTACTTCCGTTGGTGTTTTTGAAGGCTGCTAGGCCGTCGTCCCTGTATAGCCCGATGTATTCCTTCCCATATTCTCTTGCTAGTGTGTTTAGGATGTAGAGTCCTACAAGCTCGCATACCTCGGCCCCATCGTAGCTGCCCATTGTGACATCAAAGAGGTCGTTGTTTCCTTTCTTCATCCAGGGTGTGCCGTTATATATATATATATATATATATATATATATATATATATATATATATATATATATATATATATATTTAGAGAAATTTGTATATGTCGATTTAAAAAGGTATATTTCGATTCCCCACGATTTGAGACTGGTGGCCCGCCAGGGGCCCCAGCAGTAATTTCTCAAAGTATAAATTTTTGAAATAGGTCTGATTATTTGTATAATGTCGGTTGTGAGGACTATTTTTTTTCGCTTTTGTGTTGCGGACAGCCACAAACATATTGTAACGCTACCTCGTCCGTGGTGTGAGATCAGGTCTCGACTGGAGTCTAGGATCACTGGAACGGAGTTCTGTTCTGAAATAAATACTCAGGCACACAAGGTCGTAGGTATAAACAATCTATTTACAACACGACTTGCTTTCAGTTTCATGCTACAGGCATTAAATGAACATCTGAATACATTTATGTAGTATATATATGAAGAAACATCAATGCAACACAATGTAGGACCCTGGTGACAACTAGTCAGGTGTAGAGTCCCAGTATATGACCTGCGGAATATTCCTAATTCCGCCAGAAACCAGTATTATAGTATATTCCGCAAAAATAGGCGGAACAAGCCTCCTTTCCGTTGTTCGGCGGAATCCACTCAATTCCGCGGGTAGGCGGAATACCCTCTGTTCCGCTGTTAGGCGGAATACCGTCAATTCCGCGGGTAGGCGGAATACCCTCTGTTCCGCTGTTAGGCGGAATACCGTCAATTCCGCGGGTAGGCGGAATAGCCCTGTGTTCCGCTGTTAGGCGAATTACCGACAATTCCGCGGGTATGGGGTGGAAAGATGGTCCCTACATCTAGAATATAACAGCAGCTAAAATATGTGGTTCCGTAAAAATGAAAGAGGCACTCCCGTTAGGTCCAGAATACCAGCAGAAATATGTAAATGTAATTTCCCCCTTGATACGGAATAATTTAACCCCCAGCCAGATGTCGAGTTACACTCTGCCCGATTAATGTCACCGTTAATTTAGGTGTTCAACGTCTGGTCTCTATACGACCGATTTATATATATAGGTTGATTACTGGTACTTACTCTAGGCCCTGTTAGATTCACGGCAAAACTTCTACGGCGACGGTGCACAACGACTCCAGAATATAAAGTTATTAGGGCTAACTAACAGTTGGTTTACCCAAATCGAACACAGAGAAATTGACTGACTATACAAACGACAAAAGTTCAATCACAACTTGACGATTCTAATTCTAATCTATATATATAACGACCACTTTGATAAAGATCCTTTCTCTTCGGCTGCAAAAACAGGTGTGTCCTAACCCTGCGTATCAGTGCAGGCTGGCCGTAACTTTCACACAGCACGTGTCAGGAAGTTACTGAACAAAGTTAAACAATAGTAGCGGAAGCTCAACTTCCGGCCCACGAGGCCTTCATGTGCACTCATCGCCATGACGCTTAACAGCCGTAATCTACGGTAGCTTATTATGCACTACAATATAATTATGATTAAACAAAAATGTCACCTATTTTTGTAACAATATTAATGAAGCGTCCGTATGAATACCACTGTAGTGTAAAATCATTATATTACATAAGAAAACATGTAACATTACCATTGATGAATAGTTAACATAGTTGAGAGGGGGTATTTTCCCTCAATTATTGCTTGGAATACTCACTGCAATATAACAAAACATTTCTGAAGAGATATGAAATACAAATACAGATACCAAAATACACGTTACAAATGTATTATCATGTGATACAAATATGTGCTGTGACGGTTAGTTAAATTACAAAACATACTTATAAATAGCAAAACATTTTGTTCTTCAATTTACGATAACCATTTGCAGGTGCGTATCCATGGGGGGGCGTTGGGGGCGCGCGCCCCCCGGGTAAGAAAAAGAGGAGAGAAAAAAAAGAGAAGAAAAGAGGAAAAAAGAGGGGGGAAAGAGGAGGAGGAGAGGAAGGAAGGGAAAAGAAAAAGAAGAAAGAGAGAAAAAGGAGAAAAGGAGGAGGAGAAAAACGCCAAGACACCGGGAAGAGAAAGAGGAACAGTGACATTATTACAGCGCTGATCCCTATTATATACACAGGGTAGCCAGTGACGGATCAAGGATTTCGGAAGAGGCGTGTGCCTCACCCTACCCCTTACACCGACAACTCAATTTTTGACGTTTCCATTTTTCTTCTCTTACTCATGATCTATATATATACTACATATGGTATATCATAACGCGTGTGTGTGTATATACGCCTTAATCAATTGTAGAACGGTGCTATGAAACCAACTGTGGCTGGTCTCGAACTCCATCGGGGAACATGACAAATTTCGGGAAGGGGGCGACCGCCCCCCCCCCCCCTTCAGCATATTATTTAATGATATCGCTAGTAATTTCAAAATAGAAAGTGCTTAGATGCAACTTACAAGGCCTGGGAAGTGTCATTTCCAGCGATCTGGGAGGCATTTTCGGCCAAAATTTGCTTGTACGCTTCGCGCCAACAAATGGTCCTGGGTAGTGCAACTTCCAGCGATCTGGGAGGCATTTCGGCCAAAATTTTCTTATACGCTTCGCGCCAACTAATGGGGCGCTACGCTTAGATAATTTGCCTACAGGCTTCGCCCTTTCCTTGGCAAATTCCTCGCTACGCGCCTGTTCGAATTAGTAAAGCAAACAGCAGATATCACATCATATCAGTGAGCATGAATATGCCGTTCCAGGATGAACAGCCTCAAAATTGTCCGACTTGCCCGCTAAAAATAACCAAAAATTTTCAAGCGCTCCGCGCGCGTCCAACGTGTTAATGTCAATATCATATAAGCAAGCATCGGTTATTACATCAGATGCCATCGTGTACCGTACGGTCCGTGAAAGTGGCACAGTATACCGCGGGATGCTAATGTAAACAACGAAATGTCTTATGTAGATGGAGAAAAATCATGGAAGTCCAATTATGTTAAAACTCTCTTTTACATTAGTAATGGCGAATTAGGGGCTGCAGCCCCAACCCCCCGCCTCCTACGCCTATGTGTGTATTGTTCGGTTTCGGAAATATCTGCTATATTTTCATTTCCTTCAACCAAGTTATATAATAGCCGTTATAAGAGGTTTTAATATTTGTACACCAAGAAATTAACTGTGTCTGAATTTTTGCCCCTCCCCCCACCCACTTTTCCTCAGGTTAAAAATGAGCCCTTTTTCTACATAAAAATTTAGGTGTCTCAAGTTAGCAAGAGGCCAGGGAACCAGAATGAACACTCGGGAAGGGCCGTTATATATATATATATATATATATATATATATATATATATATATATATATATATATATATATATATATATATATATATATATATATATATATATACCGATATTACATATCATCGGTCATTAAATTGGTTTATGTCGATATAAATGGGCATATGTCGATTTAAAATGCCATATACCAATTAAATTTGACAAATCATCGATAAAAACTGGTAGCTGGTGTCGATTATGTTACAAATTGGTATATGTAGATTAAAAGAGATGATATGTTGAATTAATGGGATAAGTCATTTTAAATTAACATCTACGAATTTCAGCCAAATCTACTGAAAATATGACGAAATGGCAGTCAATCAAACACGGTAGCAAAAAGTGACAGAACTTCTGCAGAATCGCTATAGCTCAGCTGAAAGCTAGCAACCGGCTGAGATAAAAATGACGTTGAAAATGAGGAAAGAGAATTCTTGATCTAAGTTTGCTTCGGCATTGAAGACTCGCCCAAACCGCTAATCAATTTATGTTATCTCCATATCGTGGTTATGTTTATACCTGGCAGACATGCACTAGAGACCACTTGGTGGGCTAAGGGTTAATTAAACTGGATACATGGATCATGGATCTGCAAGAGATGATGAGCAGTGGGAATAGTATATATGGTTGGTATACAGTAGCACTAAAGGTACTTCGTAAGGCCTTCCACTAAGAATTGTCACCTTGATCAACTGAAAAACATTCATTCCATTCTAGGGACATATCTGTACTTCCATTTGTCAGCACTGATATAAAAAATGTAGGTCCTTGCCAAAGTGAACTGCTGCAATTGTGGATTCAGATAGCAAACTCCATAAAAAAAACATTGACTCCCACACTAAAGTATGATGTGGTACCTACGTTCTTGTAGAATATCTCACTAGCTGAACTTTTCGCCCTCATTGCATAGCTGACACCTTGGCTATACATGGCACATTCGAATTTCTTTCTCATGACCATGTAAAGATAGGAGAACCTGAATTTTTCGTCATCATACCTCTTTCTCAGTAGTAAACAGTTTTCGTACACTGCTCTTGGAAAGCCTAAAGTGGTGTAAAATTGCCTCAATTCAGCAGCATCAGTATTTTTCCGAAAAAAACAACCGGACGGATTAATATAGAATATATGGAGTATGCCAACATAATCAATTATGCTGTTTGCATTTTGTAACTGTCAAATGACACAATTGTAAGCAACCTGTAAGGTAGCATACGCCTATTAGACGCCCCATTGACTATTATACTAAATCACAAAAGTATTGTAAGTCTAGTTTTCACTAGCTATAAACGCTTAAAATTCACGGCACCATCAATATTCCGTATCATGAACGTGCAGATTTTCACTATGAAAGGCTGAAGTTTTCGTCACTTCTAAAGCAATCTCTTTACTCATTAGTAGACAATTTTCGTAAGCTGCTTCTGGGAGGAAGGGGTCTAAAATTGCTTCAGATTGACACAATATTTGCACCACATGTACTTCCAATCATGCTCTTCAACATGCAAGCCACAGAAAACCAGATTCTGATTGAAAGCATGTCAAACGATTTTCTAATGCTGCTTTTTTTGCATTTTTCCTGAGATCGGAAGTAGAGACGACTCCGATGATCCATTAACTGGTACGGAGATCCCGAAGGAGGCTTAGCTTTTGAAGGGGCGGTGGACATCTTTTGTTGGATCTTGGGCCCTGAGCAGCCAACCGCACCTGCGTCTGAGGGTAGCATGTCAAAGCTTTCACTGAATACTGACACAGAATATTGTAGATGCAGAATCTTTGGAATGTTTCGAAGCCACAGCGAAAGCAAAGAAATGGAGAGCCTTCGAAAGCAAACCAATGAGGGTTTTCCGGGTAGAATTCAGAGACCGATTGGCGTACCAAGTCACAAAGTAGGATTAGTATTCGGCATAACTTTTTTCTAAGAGGGTTGTTAATGAGTGGAATGGTTTGCCTGGGAAAGTTGTACTTACAAGTAGTGTGAATGGGTTTAAGAATGCTGTGGACAAGCACTTTAGGCATTGTTATCGGGTCTGAGTGTTTGTGTCTTCATTTCCCCCCTAACCTATAGGGTCCTTGGTAGGGACTTGAGTGTCCCTCCTGAACCTTTTTCTCTATTAATCCGAACTGAACCGAACCAAACGAAATGTTTGACACTATGAAAATCCCAGAGGAAGCTGGCGAGAACTTCGGGCTACCGGAGTCTTCGATCGGAAAGACAGCTTCGTGGATCAGGCCACACACAGATCGGACAAAGTCCTAAAAAATCTGGACCGCGCATCCATAGTAGGGATTAAGTACCAGTCCGCCGCGATGATACTCTTCGCTGAAGTTTTGTTGGCTACAATCATATCACCAAGCAGGCTTAGCAGGAGTTTCGAGAAAGGACACTGGGGCTTCTATAGGTCCAATGTCTGGACTGGACTCGATCAGTTCGCAGGAGTGATGGTGAGAGTTACCATATGGAGAGAAGAGACTTGGTCTAAATTTCCCTAGACAGGCCATCTCCAGCAGTATAGAATCATTTCCGTTACCTCCCCTTCACAGGTGACGACATCTTAGGAGGGAAGTTCGGGTGCATTTGATGGAAGAGCAAACGACGCAGAACTCTTAGGAACCGAGGGCACGGAAACTACCGTACCTTCAATTAAGCATTTACAGACCAATTCGAGTCACCTTTGATCGATGCAACAGCAACTCCTACTCGAGAGGAAGCAGCCGGCAGAGGCCGTATAGTAGCTACCAGAGAGGCACAGACAGAAATAGAGGGGCTGCCAGGGGTTTCAGCCAGCTATAGACTGTAGGGAGGCCCACCAAGCCGGGGCCGGATTCACCTCCAGTGAATCCCAGAAGAATATGGGTACGTTGAATATGTAATGAACTCAACAATTACAGACTATGATTAATAGATAAATCCACTGTTGCCCTCTCTTGAGATTTGAGTTGTTTCTTAACAGATCAAGGGAGTATTGTTCAAGTTGAATATTATTTAAAAGTGATTCTCTGAAAGAATTTTTCTCTAAAACAACGCAGTCAGTACTCAGTTACACCCTTGGAACAAAAGGTCAGGAAGCCATCATTTAAGTCTCTCATTGTCCTTATGTCACAATCCCATCCTCAAAAAAATTGTGTAGGTGAAAATTTGGATTTGTCTACTGTGGTGATATTTTGTGAATAATCTGGCAACAGCAATAAGTGGATGATGGTAATGTATCTGATGTTTATGTTCGAATATCTAAATCATGTATACTATCCACAGAAAGAATATTTCTACAACCAACGCTGCATATTGACGAAATTCTAACCACATGAAACTGTAGTATACTGAAGTTTCAGTTCCTCATCTGTATTCATTATTGCTGGCTGCCTCTTTGTGGAAGTAATTCATGAGGCTCTGCATAATGAGGCCCAAGGCTTTGTAATTATGGTCCTCGTGCAGCCTTTTCATACAGTTACAAGTTCGCCACATAAAGCTGGGCCACAGTTTGTTTCTTTATTTTTTTTAATTGTTGAATAAGTAAAACTCTAAAGCTCTTTCCTTACCTTAATCAACCGTACATATTTCAAATAACCATTTATACTTTGAATTTGTTGAGTAAATTGGATGTGTAGTATGTATTCATACGCCCAGCGAGGGTCAGTTTGGTTGGATGCTACTTTCTGCCCAAGCTAAGCTGCTCATCCACGCCAGCTGTCAAAAGTTGCAGAAAATTTAGCTCAACGCCAAGAGATTTTAAGAGAAGTTTTCATCATTTTATAGAAGAGATGTCATACTGTTGACCATTTTTGGTATCTATGTATGGAGTCCGGAAGTAAGATGGAAGCAGATCTTGGTCCTCTTTGCTTACGTGGTCTCTGACTTTACTGCAGACGAGCCATTCCGTTTTGTTACCGCCTCTTTCAGCGGGTCCCTCCCCTATCCTTTCAAAATATGCACAGTCACCCGATATACTCATAGCTAGTACAGTAACTACTGTTCATGTTCCATAGCCGTGCATCAGTATCTACTACGCTGTGTTCGCAACTCGGTAACATGTGTTTCAAGTGGCACAGTGATTACTGCAAAGCTGTTACACGTTGAACTACGAGTCCGAAAGGTGGCAATGCGAGGCGGCTGGGTGACGAAGACTACTCTGTAGCCATACAATACGGAGTTCATGGTCGGCGCTGGCACAACACGAAGCCGACACACTGCGGTGGTTATTTTATACTGCATGCGAGATTCAGATGGTAGCCTAACTTTTTATAATCGTATTAGTAAATCCATTTGATTGAAACATTCTTCACGGACAGGTGAGTGTGTGCAAGTCTCAAATAAATACAAAACAGTTACACAAAATGGGACCTAAGGTGGGGGAGGGTGAACCTATATTAGCCTTATGGGTAGCTCCACGTCTAAATTAGGCTTTAATATAGTAATAGTCAACCGCGTCATCTACTCATAGACTCCTTGTCCAGTCGCGCAGTTCTTTGTCTTTCATGGGAACGTGTAACAGCTTTGCAGTATTTATTGTGCCACCTGTAACACATGTTACCGTGTTACGAAAACAGCGCAGTATTAACTGATGCACGGTTGTGGAACATGAACAGTAGTTACTGTACTATCTATGAGTATCGGGTGATTACTCAGCAATTTAGCATGAATATCCAGCAGTAATAGAGTTTACAGCTCTACACCCAAGGACTAGTCCAAAAATGCAAGCTATAGTGTTCGTCTGCTGCGAGAGATGTAAGACTAACAACGTCACAGTTGCTATAACAGCAGAGCTGATGAAATCACAAGAAAACCTGTTACTTTCAACAACAATACAAATTGCATATGACACATTAACACAGATTTTTCCTGCCTTGCTGATAGAACCAGAACAACGGTGTGTTATTATTGTTACTAAACTTAAAGATGTAATTTGTCGTGTTGACACAGTTTTTTATACGTTGACGGCATCATTGTTGACATTTTACTTCCACGGACAGCAAGAATGCACGTAGGTTGATGTGTATGTGGTGAACAGCATATGAATTTACTGAACGTTTTACTGTTGCAGTTATCATGCTAACAATGTTTTCAGCGGTCACCTGTATTTGACCTAAATCTTTGACTTTTGCATGAATTAGGATTCTAACTAAAGGGATCTTCAAAGTTGATGAATTCCACTCGACATTACTTCGGGAGTCTATTTACCAATAAGGGTGATGTTCAGCCAAGCTTTACTATTGAATTTATCGTGTTTACAACGCTTTTAGGTTAAACTTCATTTAACATCAAATGACCTTCAACCGCCGTCAATTTTACACGTTTAATTTCCTGAATTACAAAAGGAGATCTACATAGCCTACCATACATTAAGTACAATAAAGGTGTATCTTTTGAGTTACAGTGTTTACAAGCATCTTTCATCATTAAAATCAATTTATAATGATGGGACATCCCAAAGATAAACTGAACAAAACACCGCAAATCATCTTTTAAAGATTAAAAATCACAAATCATTTCCAAAACTTAGCGCGCTTTGACCGACAGTGCAGCCTCATTCATGCATAGCGCTTCCGAATCCCTGCGAGCTATTCAAATATCATATAATATCACACAAGTTACAAATATAAGCGAGATGAAGAAGAAGCTCATGTAGAGTTTGTGTAGTCTGTCGACATACGCCACCCTTACTGACAGCCAGTACTCTGCCTACGTATGGACTAGTTTATCGATGTAAATAAAACAAATCAACTGAGATGTATACGCATCTACTTAGATTGACTATAGCTATCTCGATATTCCCAAAGACAGTGCGCTCGAGTGTGTCTATGAAACTAATGCAATATTGGTGGGCCATTCTTGCAAGATTGACACTGATATTGTTCTCAGGGGGAAGTAGACATTTTTCATTGTTTCGATTCATCTTTTGACCAGATACTCAGGTAAAGAAAAGTGTTGAAAAGTCGGTTGTCGGGAGTAATTGTATGAATGAACACTTGTTGTCAAGAAATAATTAAATAAATTATCCTATTATTCAACATGTAGTGCATATATCGATTTTTTTACTAGTGATCTTCTAATACCAAGGTATATTGATCATCGTCTACTGTTTACTCAAACGAGGACATGGTTCTATGAAATATATAAACATCTATTTACATATGCCACTGAACAATAAAGACTCGAGCAAGTTTATGTCTTTCCAGAGTTTTGTACGGGCGCCCTATATTATCTGTGTGGCCATCATGCTAACTTTTCAGTCAAATTATTGATGTTATGCATTACACTGGATCTATATGAGAATGATCAACTTTATTGACTCATTTACTATATACCTCTGTGCATTTTCGATTTCCCTTCTCGAAATTTCAACATGACATGAAAAGTAAATATTTCAATGAAACAATGGCAACTTTATATATTTGTGATAATTTCCAAATAAATAGCCGCGATAACAATTCAAAGGAAAATTATAATATTAAATGTTTGAAATTTCGAGATTAAACATCTTCAAAGATCCGATTATAACAGGTGTTAAAATAGTTAAGAAATACGTGCTCGCATTTCTGTAAACAGTCATGAATTATTAATGTCAGTTTACAAATTTAACAACGAAAGAATGCTTCCCTACTTTGTTTCCCGCTGATCAATCGGGGCCTCATGTGTATGGTGCCCCAGAAACTCATGAGATGTCGGACAACTGTGAAAATGTGAAAGTAAATCACGATCGATAATTATGCAACATATCACCTAATTCAAGTATCAGTTATTTGTATACAATGTTTAAGCTACTTTATTTTTGCAACAACACTTTATTAGGTTGAAAATGAAAAATAAGCTCATCCCCCAACTTTTTTTTAAAGAAAATACGATAAGTCTAGACTTTTTGGGGATAAAGAAGTTTACCGAACTGCATTGTGTCTCAGAGGGTCACTCGGTGGATGGTGGGGGTAATGAGTAACATGCACTCCCTAAAAATTTTATGGGTCTTAGAGACCAACTATGGAGACAAATTTTTTTTGGGGGATTTTCCATTAATTTGGGAGTTTACATACCCATAATCAACATGTGTAAAAAAAAAATTTCGAAAACCTTCTGTAACCCATCAAAAAACGACCACGAAAATGGACATTTTGGGTAGCTACGTGACATGAACCTCTGGAATGTCTGAAAACACAGAGATTGACCCAAAGGAGCCTCTGGTCACCGTGAGACGTCATTGATTGTATACCGCGAAAATCAAACGCTGATATGGCACTGTTTATACACAGATAGCGAACAATTGTACTGTATTTGACTTCCAATTTTGAGCGTTTGAAAAGCTGTTAGCTTAAAACAAGAACACATGAAGGTAAAAAAATAGTTTTAAGACAATTTTAAGAAGAAAATTTAGTTTAATTGGTTATTTTATTAGCAAAATTTCCATTCAAATGGAAGCATCTTTTACATAGCGGAGCGTCAATAGGTCCGTACGGTACAATATACTATAGAACATGCAAGCAGCTTGGCGATTCAGTAATACAATTTGATCGCAAGATACCGTAAACTGAACAGAAGAATAGACCTAAAAGATGCCTCATGCGTGATATGTGACGGAAAATGGCTTACGTTACTGTCAACAAATTACCAATAAGACATATAAAAATAATCAAACAACTACGAGAAGACGCTGACCCGAATCGACCAGGGTAGCATATACATGACTAGGCTTCAGCTGAACATAGTACTTACTCGTTTTAATATTCAAAAGTACAAACACAGAAAAAGTATCCTTTCAATAAACAAAATTTAGCAGTGAATATCCAAATCCACGTTTCTCGTTCAATCCTGGGCGAAATACTACCGTGACTCTGTGTAATTCCATAGAGTTAGGTCTAGTTGAAACAGGCCTTGACCAGTTACATCCCACAGTCACAAGACAGTCACTAACGAAATAAAACGCCCGATCGCTACATAGAACCGTTTTTATTCAACTCCTTGGACCATAAGGTAGCATACGCCCATTAAAAGCCCCATTGACTTACACACTAAATCACAAAAGTAATGTGGTCTCTAAGTCTAGATAGAAGTTTTCACTAGCTTAACGCTACCCATCACCGGATAGCTGACAAGTTGGCCTTTCATGGCACCATCAATTTTCCGTACCATGACCGTGAAAATTTTTTGCTATCCGAGCCGGAAGTTTTCGTCACTTGTAAACAGACCTCTTCACTCAGTGGTAAACAAATTTCCTACGCTGCTCCTGGGAAGCCTAAAGGGGTCTAAAATTGCCTCAATTGACCCAATTTTTTCACCACATGTACTTCCATTCATGCTCTTCAACATGAAAGCCACAAAAAACTAGATTATGATTGATAACAGGTCACAAAAGATGTTCTCCCGCTGCTTTTTGGCACTTTTCCTGAAAAGGAGAACAATCGAGCGGATTGATATAGACTCTAATAGGAGTATGCCACCATAAGCGGGAATAGTAAGTTAGGCATTTCACACTATCACATTTGGAAGCATCCAACCGTGCTGTTTGCAGTTTGTGAATAGAATCACGTGACACAACTTTGACACCACACTAGCCTATACGACAGTAGAATAAACAAATATTGTGGAGGTTGTGAAGCGTGACTTACAAGGTCATGTCGATGTCACTTCCTTATTCAGTAGAACACGAACTTCCTCAAATTGAGGCTGGCGACTGAGTACAAATAATACGAAAAGTAACCATTTTGTCATACATTTTCTGTTGAATCAAACATCTTATCGTTGCATACGTGAAGTATGCTGGCTGGCCAGTGCAAAACTTCACAAGATTATTCAACTACAACAGTATCGATGCTCGAAGGTTGAGTTGTACTAATAACACTATGTTTGCTAACTTCGAAGTTACACCAAGCTTCCTCTTCACGGTACTGTTGGCTTGCAATAATCTACAACCAAGCAAAACCCAAGGTACGTTATTCGGGATTAGCAGAGGAGAAAAAGTACAAAATTATTGTTGATGTGAGCCAGTCACAAGACACGTACGGGTATCCAGATAAATAGGCATAGTCCAAGGCTATAGCTAGGTTAGACTGTATGTAGGCTACAGTAGGCCCGTTGTGTGGTACACTCACAATGTAGCCTAACGTTAACGTTAGAAAAAGCTTAGGACTCTATTTCTTCTATAATACATTGTTCTGTATTATGCACTACAGTACAGGTATCATGTATTGAAAGGTGGTGATATCGGTTTTGGAAGATACCGACCCGATACTGATTCTTTTTAACAGCCAGTATGAAGATCAAATCGCATTTTAAGTTGTGCATTCACACTAATTAACGTATCAAAATTCTAATCGGCTGTAGTAATATTATTATCGTTTGCAAAACTCACAAACAGTAACCAAGCATCTTGCAAGGCTCTCATTTTTTTGAATCCCAGTAGTAAATTAGTAAAACAAAATATGTGCGTATTTTGTAAACCTGATGTTAGTCTTAACCTCTTTTAAAATGAAATGATCATATTTCACACCAAGTTTATATCGCGTGAAACATGTGTGCTAGCATTTGTTTTCACTATCAATTGTACGTGTTATCCTTCCTGTTACTTCTGTTGTATGACCAACAACTACTGTATGTTCATGCACTTAGGCTGCAAGTGTTATACAAACTGCCATCAAATGGAGCCACAAATTTCTAAGCAAACATTTTAAAAGATGATATTGTGCGATGAATAAAACTGATTTCATGTAGAAATGACAGTTAGCGTATCCTGGCTAAGAACTTTTTTTTCCCCTTGAGTTTACCAGAACCAAAACGAAAACATTTTCTTCAAATTTTTAGTTTCCATTACAAATAATATCCTACCACTAGCCAGCTATACTACAATTAGGCCTAGCCAAAATTAGCAAGAGCTTCATGTTTGAAATATTTCGTAAAGCAACCGGCATCAAATTGTGATACACAAGCTTGATTCTCAAAATACAATCTTTTTTATGCATTGATGTTTTAACAAACTGCATCCATGATACTCTTTGCACTTTTTAAAAGATATGCAATTTTTTTCAATGATTTAGTAAGGGATTTCCACGCCTTTATCTTTCATTCTCAGCGAATCCTCAGAAGCCCTACAGGTGCAAGCTAGGCTACTACTATAGTTATACTTCATTTGATCAAATCTGTTCCAATGTCACATAAGTTACTACGTCCTTTGTGTTTGACATTGGTGCATTGTTTGTAGGTCTGAATATGCCATGTTTACAACTTTTGATAGTACAAAAAGTTTCTTGGATTCTTGCCAATATTTGCAACCTGGGCAAATCAGGTGTCAGAAGGTATGTTCAGTTTCAATTATGTTGTGTTCACTCTTATAATACAGTGGCCAGACTGGTGAAATTTACTTAAATAACGTGCAACAAAGACTGCTATCTACGTAACCTTCAGTGGCCTGAAAGGTCAGATTGTTGATGGTAAATGTTATTCAGAACTTGCGTCTTGTGTCTTGGCCAGCTGAACGGCATATTGACCACTGGCTATTGATCCAAATTGAGACTTAAATAAATGGATTTCTTGAACAGATTAATACTCACCGCAAGTAACAAGAAGTGGCTTTGTTGTGAAAACAAATTTCAATATCGGTTTCCTTTATCAGCAGTGAGTCTAAATTTTACGGATACCAATATATGTCACTGATATTGCAAATATCGGACTAATCAATATAGCTTACGATTATCTGCTCAACACTAGAGTCTACCTTACAAAGTGAGTTCATGAACTTGTCTTTCCGTGAAGCCTGGTCCAGTGCTACACACAGTACTGTAGGCCTAGGGTGACCAGATGTGGCTATTAGACAAGAAATTACATCCGGCAACTCAGAGACATGTCTACCAGCTGGCGTTACCTCTGCAGATGTATGAATGTCCTGCATTTCTCATATAAAGATTGTCAGCAATCTTAGTTTGATATTTGCAGAATATTCTGCGGACATTTCTAAAACTCTAACTATATGTTCTGTGGGCCTACTGGTCTTTCATATGAATGTAGGCCAAAACGGAAGCTTACTGTACATATATGGATATATTGGTATGCTTAACACTGTGCAACACATTTATATGTCTTTCTCACTGTGTAAAATTGTCCAGTTGCCCACACATAGCCCCTTCTCTGTGGGTTAACTTCTGCCAACCTGCATCAGTGATCTTAGGAAGATTAAACCTTTTGAACTGTTTTAAAGTAGAACAATAGTGACAGAAAAGAAATCTCTCATTTTCATATATAATGTAGTTTATATGTTACCTAGCAACATATTTTTTTAATTTTCCAAATAGCACACCGGAAAGTTATAAAAAAAAGGGAATTATAACATCGTTTTTTCTCCTCTGTAATTTAGGAATTTGCAAACACTGCAACGACCTTGAACAGCCCTCAGGTCAGTGAATGACGTCACTGTGATGATCTTTTCTGTTGTGAACTGTTCAGTACGGAGCTGTGCGAGCATTTCGTGTCAGCATAACTGTTATTTTCAGGCGTAATGTTCAAGACATAAATAGATAATGAATATCATGGTGTTTCTTGAATTCTTCACCACGTGTTTACAAGTTTTTTTTTACGAAATTTGCGGCGATTACGCAACGATTTCCCAATATCTGAAGAGGTAACGCAAGCTGACCCAAAGTAACGTAAATCTCAAGATCACGTTTTTGGCGGGTTTTATACAGAGTGATGTATGAATGTGCTCACTTACCAGTCAAACTGGCACAATAACAATAGTGATGATAGTCTCAAACGTAGATTAGTATAACATCCGAAAGAAAATCCAAAGTTCTAAACAAAGTAGATTCGCTTGTATGCACTAGGCCTACTGTAAAACATAAACGTCCCTTGTTCCGTGCGTCATTAAATCCAACAGAAAGGTTTCATTGAGCTTGAAATACAACCGCATTTGAACTCAATCGAGTAGTTAGTCTAGCTCGAACAATTTTCTCACTACATGCAATGCCTATTGCGTTTATTCACATGCATGCCTCGTGGTTTGGGCTTCAGGAGGAATCGTATTCTAGCCCAACTTAACGAAGGTCCGCAAACGGTACTTTCAAACATAAGTGACAGTGTGCGCTACCGTAAGTAATACTTACACGATGTTTTGTTTCGCTCGAGCATACACACATTTCCTATTCGTATTACATTTAAAGTGGTTTGGAGGGTATGAACACATCTCTGCCCAAAAAACTCTGCCTAAGCGACGTCCATGCCCCAATTGAAATTTGAACGTGGATTCTCTCCTCACATAGTCATTAGGTTGTTCACGTCTGACATGTCTTCCAGTTCCAACACTTACTGTTGCATTTATCGGGATATATATAAATAATGCGGAATAAAAGCATCAATCTTTCAAACTTTTTTTACTTTAGTGACCTTGCCACACCAAATTTCAATTAGGCCCGAGATGGCTCTATGACCGATTATTCCGTAATTTACATTGGGGCAGTCGGCTTCACTAAAACGACAAGAAAAAGCAGGAACAATAACACCTTATTAAAATTACACCGTTAAATGTCTCACGCAGTGTATCAAATCTCCTCTCTTCCCTTTCAATGTTACGTTTACGTTTAAGTTAAAAAATCGATGAGGGGCTATTGTCCCATTTCCGGCTTAGGCCCATATTTATTACAGCTTTAGTGCTGACTTTATCGCATGAGTTTCAAAGTCGGCCTTAAAATTAACAGCGGTCTGATTTTTCATGAAACATTCAACTTTTTCTGCATCAAATATTTAGGGTCCCAATCATCTTCTGTGAAGTGGGCAGAACAAACTTTCACCTTCTTGCCATGAGAAACTCCTGGTGCGATGAAGCCTTTCCTGGTTCTCCTCACAAATCGTATCCAGAGTTTCTGATATCTCTCACTACTTTTTCCGCTTGGAAAATTGAAAAAAAACTTATTGTAGAGTCCACATTCGTTCTGTTGCATCCCCCTAAAACGCAATTTCTTGGCATTTTTTTATAATTTTTCTTTTAACGATTATCTGTGATTGTAATAAAGAAAATCGTGTTTTTGTCGAATATTTGTCACTTAGTTATTGAACTGATTAACCATGGGACTTTAGGATCGAATAATACTAAATCATTAAATAAAGTAAGAAAGTCTTAATCACCTTCTAGATATCATACAAAATGTGATCGGTTATGTGCCAATTAGGAGAAAAGTAAGTAGAACAACAAACCTCCTCTTCCTCCTCATCTTCCTGTTGATTCTGAGAATCGGAATTACTGGGCTGCTCTTCTTCAACATGTGATTGCTGTTCTTCAACACGTGACTGCTCTTCTTGCACGCCTGACTGCTCTTCTTGCACGCGTGACTGCTCTTCTTGCACGCTTGTCTGCTCTTCTTGCACACGTGATTGCTCTTCTTCAACACGTGATTGCTCTTCTTGTACGAGTGGCTGTCCTCCTTCGCTCTGTACTTCCTCGCATGGAGTTTCAACTTGCTCCTTAGCACAGTCGAGCTTCTCCACAGTGCAGACGGTCTTCTCTTTGGGTGGTTCTTCATCTTCTGAGGCAGTGACGTATTCATCCGATGAATCGTCGTCTGTATGGTCACGTGGTTTTGGAGACCCGGCCTCGGAATCGATCGGCTCAACGTCGTCGAAGTATTCGTGCGAGCTCACACTTTTATCTGCGACTCGTAAGCGAGCTACAACTTCACAAGAAAGGATCGAAATTGCGAGGGAAGATTTTCTAGGAGAACCTTCTTCGTCTACCTTCGTTGAAGGTTGGACTTTATTGGTAGGCATACCTGCATATTTTTTAGCTTTTTAGGTATTATTGGCAGGCTTTGTATTTTGACTGATTGTGGGGGATCTTTTCCCTGACTTTTGTTGGGCCAAGAACGGATCGACGTCGGTACAGGTCTTTTCTGGATGAATTGTTGTCGGAGAGCTTCTGTCATTGGAAGCGGATTTCTTCCTCAGAGGGGCCTCTTCTTGCCTGATAGTAGGTTTCTCTTGAGGGGTGGCTGTTTTCCTATGGGCCTCATATTCATCACATATTGTGTAGGTTTCCAGACACACGGTATTGTCGGACTCTTTGTCACCAGTACAACAAGAAAAGGGAAAGATCTTCTGGACAAATCGAGCTAATTTCCTTCGCTTTCTCTCTTTGCGTTGTTGCTTTTTCTTGTTTCCAATAGGATGGACGCGGTTCTTCTTCGGCTTGAAACCCATATCGTAAAATTTTGAACCTATTTTTGAACAATGAAATATTTTAAGTCTTTGTCTTTATAAATTTCATACTTTTTGTGTGTAAACGTTTCATACTTTTTATACCATTCTCATTGGCAACTATGTTGTAGGTAACATCTCATAGTGCATAGTAAAATAGCAACTTCTATTGCATGAAGAACTTTGTTTCATACAGAGAAGGTAAAACAGTCATTCTAGTTAATTTCATTGCACTTCGTATCAATGACGTGCACAGAATTTCAAAAGTGTGGGTAGGGGGATGAAGGGGGTGGGGGTGGGGTACAGGGACATTTAAAAATTCCCAGACTGAATTAACGACATTCACCGTTATGGATGAGGGCCTGTAGAAGTAGCCTAATTCTTGCCCGACCGAATGTATAAAATCCCCCAACTCTCAACTGACGATAGTGGTGGGGAGAATTTCCCCACCACCCCCCCCCCCTTACCCTCCTCTGTTCGCACGACGTCACTACTTTCCATCATATTCTCTAGAACAGTTCATTTTGCCTAACCTATTTAGTTCAATATTGTGAAAAATAAATGTAGATCCAATCCGCTAAGTATTGATTCACCTATATACTACACAGTTTTGTGAAGCAATTTTTTTACTGTCCTTTTTATGTCGCTTAATAGAATATTCTGATGAAAGTTGTTCTAAGACTCTTGTAAACACTAACTACATACATATTCATATTTAAAATAGTTTTTATAACTTTTGATGTGATTTTGATAGCCTGCCAAATACTCTTTAACTACGTCCTAAGACATATATCTTTATTTTCCTAGTCTACAATCATTATTCCGACCTGTATACTATAACAATTTGATTCATTGGTAAATCCTTAATACGCCAATATCATGGAGTTCTGAAGACATTTTTCTAATTTGAAATAAAACTTTGACCTCCATTCCACCCCCCCCCTGCCCCCCCTCTTCGTCCAGATCATGGAATTCATTAGAGAATGAAAAGGAAACGCATCCAGCCACCCCACTCCCCCATGACTAAATATAACTGAAAACTAGAGGACTAATTTCTGCCAATGTTCCTTTGGTCCTATGCAGCGCCTCCCCCCCCCCCCCCTTGCTACATGTGATTTTGATAGCCTGCCAAATACTCTTTAACTACTGTACTGTACGTCCTAAAACCTATATCTTTATTTTCCTAGTCTGCAATCATTATTACGACCTGTATACTATAACAATTTGATTCATTGGTAAATACTTTATACGCCAATATCATGGAGTTCTGAAGACATTTTTCTAATTTGAAATAAAACTTTGACCTCCATTCCACCCCCCCCCCTCTTCGTCCAGATCATGGAATTCATTAGAGAAAGAAAAGGAAACCCATCCAGCCACCCCACCCCCCCATGACTAAATATAACTGAAAACTAGAGGACTAATTTCTGCCAATGTTCCTTTGGTCCTATGCAGCGCCTCCCCCCCTCCCCCGCCCCTTGCTACATGTACCACCAAGACCAGGATTTTAGAGATGGGGGCCAAATTCCAAATTTAACTAGAATGATTAATGTAGGGGTTGAACTTGTGGGTGCCAGATGCGAATGAAGTATTTTTGAAATAGGGGTGCTTCCGTGGGGTGAGTTAAACCATTTCCCATGTATGGGGTTTTCTGGGGGTCCTCCGCCAGTGCATTCTGGGGCATGTTTTGCCTATTATTTAGGTCTTTATAAGTAGCTCTAAACGGAATGTTGTGCTAATAAATAATGATAAATTCACAACACTTTCCCCGACTGATAATATAATTTATAATTTTAGGTTTACAGTCTTGTTCAGGGCCAAGGCCCTCTCACACGACTTTACAACTTAACCCTGGTCATTTGTAACTTGTCACACCTACACACCAAAGTGTGCACAATTCAATCAATCTGTCCTGGGGCACCACCGTGCACCACAACCACGTGTCCCCCGGGGGACTTCCCATAGGGTGCAGCCACAAACTAAGCAAAGTGGTCAACAACTTTCTTGTAGTCTCTTTTTAATTTATGAAGTTTATTTTTTACTTCCTTTGCCGACCTTGTATATCCTGCACTACAAAGTTCTCACAAATTTCTTTCAACACCGAAGAATTCCGGGAAGTTCTGTACATCTTAAGAATCTCTTTAGAAATCTCTGTGCTTCCCCATATGTCAATGAGAAATCCTATTTTTTCATCGGACTATATTTTGCCGATGACATTTTTCACAGCCATGTTGTTTCAACAGTGCATAGTATAAGTGTATGCCAAATGAATATGCTGTGTACTTTCTTCAATTAACTACATATGTTCTGTGAGTAGACGCTTGTGAATCTACATAATACTGTACAAAAGTCCTACGCCAAGTTTTGCACGTTTAACTGTGGTTAAAGAAAGGATGCTACGTCATATTATTGTGATAGGTCACCGTGATCTCGGGTCACCTTGAACCACTGAGCTTTACACCCAGAACTTTTATCAACTGCTCTCGAGATCTGTTTTACCCCCATCGGAAGATCAACATCTAGAGATCTGATTTTGACCCAGGGAGCGTTCCCACACAGAAGAGTGGTTGATCAGTTCAGGATCTCATCAACTGCACAAGATCAAGTGGGAAAGCACCCTCTTTGTCATCAATTCCATGATGAATTTGCAAGAATTACTTTCGGGGCAGAATTTACTAATCAGTGTTACCTGATTCCCTTGTGTTGTTCAGTTACCAGTGCTTTACCACATTGGTTAGTTAATTAAACAGTGCATACATACAACACTGTACTACAAACTCATGGCAGTCCTCCACTGAATTGGTTTTCCATTAATATCAGATGATGTGGTTGAGCCACTACAGCATTGCTGCTCTAGTTTCCACCTCAAATGGGCTTTGGGAACATTTTCTGCCCACATAATCATTACATTGCAATAACTCTTGTGACAACAGAGAAATCCTTCCAATAAGTTACGTACTGTACGTAGGTAGACAATATATGGAAAGATAGCATCGTTATATGTTTTGATCAAATATAATTCTCATTCAATCACCTTCTTTTACCAATATGTACAATTTTAAATGTTACGGTAAAAATCAATTGCTGTAATTACTTAAAACAGTTCTTAAGCTTAGTTACAGGATATGTGATTATAATTAAAAGTACTTTACTAAGTACCAAGGTAGGGATTAGTCTGAAGATATTCTGGTAGTTCTTTGCGAAGACTGGAGATCCTTGTGAGATGAGTTTTAACGATGTTAACTTCTGTTCCAACACAATCAACGTGTCCAACTAGTCGTTGAATATATGAATAGGTGTAGTGTCTATTAACACTGGATAGCAGTAGATATCAGGCTTTGGTTTAACAACTAGGCCATAGTATGATATTATGACAAAAGAACAAATAGGCTATCTTAGTATGCAAGACTTCTGAGTACAGGAAATGCAACAATATGGTATTCTGGAGGTAATGTTAATCTCTCTCTTGATTCACTGAAAGATCCAAGCATGTATACCAGTTCAGCTTTGTGCTGGATTTTTCTGGCATACTCCTTTTGAACAATTTATAGAAATATAAACACACATTCTGGTTGTTAGTTGCATCTTTGCAGTAAAGTGCAGTGAAAGTTGTAGAAAAATAGGGACCATTTTGGGATTATTCTTCAAAACACCAATAAGACAAAACTACTACTCTAGGAATTTGTGGCTCTTTCAAAATAATACACAATATTTATTGTATCCTAACACTCCCCAACCAAAGAGCTGGTAAATGTCGGCCATCAGGGCCTCAACAATTTGAGGTCCAATTTTTGGTAAGATGGGCTCAGATTTTATTTCCACTTAAAATGCATTTTGGCACATATTCTTATGGCCCAATATTTTTGGGATCATTTGGGCCCCCACTTTTTTGGGTTAATTTTTTGGGGGCAAATATATCTTTGAGTCACTTTGTCTGGGTCAAATACTTTTGGGACCAATTAAGTTTTGAGAATTTTAGAATTGCAATAACTCCACAACCTAAAATCAGATTATATTTAAACTTGTAATATTTAGTTGTTATTTAATAGCTGGTACATACATTTGAGCATAAATATTATGATATTGATTGGTGACATACAATTTAACATTTTACTATTCCCCAAAGCAAGGAACCATTGTACCTTTTGGGCTCTTGCTAAGACTTTGGTACTGCATTGATGCCATTAATGGGAATTTCAAGAAATGCTTTCAGTATCAGATAGTATGAGATAACAAATATTACCAAGGTTTACATAAATTACTATACTGATAAATAACTTCAGCACCATTTCACCAACTGACTATGTGTACACATTCCTAGATGTACACACATTGTTCAGCCCCAGAATATACACTAAGCTGTGATACACGAGGCATACAGCATCTTTGAAATCAGCACGGTCATGGTCCCTTAATGATTTGTAATTGCAAGTGACACCAGAAATTCCATAGATTAAAATCAACAGCGAAAACCTTCTTTTATATTAATGTTTGCTTTATTATGGTAAGTATTTATGGGCCTAATGTATTGAACACAAATTGTGTAAGGACTAGTATACACTTTCACATTAAAAGCACTCCTAAATCAATTACAAGGTCAAATATTGAAAGCAACAACCAATCTATAAAGTTCTACAAATGGATGGAGAACTTACCACATACCGCAGTACATAATGGACTGTACCACGGGTCAGCAAAGTGCGGCCTCAAGGCTTTCAAAAGCCTCTATACTTCAGCCTGTGCAGTATAAGGCCAAACATAAAATTTAAAGTCTACACATTGGGTTGTTAGTTTGAAGGGTCTACTTGTGCTAGGCTATTTTAAAATACCGTTAACAGATGGACAATACCTATGTAGGAATGTTGATCTTTTATTTCCCTTGTTTGTACTGTAGAGTACAGCAGTCCTTAAATGTGAACTACATTTCATAACAGCTTAGCAGGTCACAGAAGTGTCAATTAATCCCTGTACACTATGTGTATTTATTTATATATTGTATCAAGCACACCAAAGTTTCAGAGAAATTGTCAGAGAGTTGGTCAATCTGTTTCTAATTCCATTAGTAGATAAGATAATATTTTGTCACATAAACCAGCTATCATAAATGTGTCTTGACCTGATTGTAATTTGACTGAATAATATTTTTCTTGACAGTGGACTGCAGTAACTTTCCTTGCTACTTTGGAGGTACTTGTATGCCTGGGTCTCCAGACATGTGCAATTGTCCAGCAGGATTAGTTCAGCCATTTTGTGCATTCAGTATGTACTGACATTCTAAATTTTATCATATCTTACATCATCTGTATCTTGCTTTATGTTCTCTTCTGATGTTATTATATAAAATTTATGGTATTTTCAGTTTGAAATGAACATGTTGAATATTACTTGTGCTGTTTTACTCATTAATCATCACACATTTATTTATGATTGTCTTCGACATTAGGCCCAAGACAGTCAACAATTCAGGCCATACACAGTTAACCACTCTTTGGTAGGGTGTGTCACTATTGCATATACAGTATATGCTAGTGTCTTACATAGAATAATGTTAGAAAAGTTAAGTAAAGCCTGGGTCTTTGCCAACTCAAGCTGTTTTCATTCTGGTTGTGTTGTTAAGCCTAGTACTTGAATCTGGATAGGTAACACAAGAAGTACGTACTGCCGACGTAATTTTATCAGTCTTCTGTAACATATTTTACATACCTTTCTCATGCTTTATGTTTTCTCCTGATGTTGTTATGAAAGTTATTGTGTATTTTCAGTTCAAACTGAACATATTTTAATGTTTGTTCTGAAAATGTTTAAAGTGAAGGAAAAATTTGTAGTTTACTTTGTTTTCTTTAACATTTTGTGAAGGAAACTTAAAGGTCTTTTGCAATCAGGATAATTAACACAATGTACAATATTTGACCATCTCTTCTCAGCTATTGGTAACCTCTCATGTCTGCATTAACAGGAACAGCTGGTTGCTCCAATCATCCAAACTTTGTAACAAAACCATTTCAGCATTTGATATCACATTGAAATATATTTTCTTTCTTTACCTTGGATTTGTTTCTCATCATATGTTATCATTTCTTTGTCACTATTTACTAGGTTGTCAGCAATTTCCTTGTGTGAATGGTGTCTGTGATGGTGACGTCTGCAACTGCCCTCCAAACTTTGCAGGTCCAACATGTGAGAGTGGTAAGTATTCTTAGTATCTCATATATCATGCTAGCTCTGTTTCATTTTTGAGATGTTGTGCCCAAATACAGTATTTGGTAACATTGCATGAATATTAGTTAGTATGAGCTACAGATTTGATGCTAAGTTAAAACTCCAGTTGGTGGACTTTTCTCTTTCAACTTTTCAACTTATTTTTAGTGATAAACTCATGTTCACAGAATGGGGTTTTGCATCATAGAATGGCAGTTGATACCAAAAACCTCAAAAATATTGTGCAGTTTTACGTTCAAGTTTTAATATGTACTGTTTGGTAATACAAAGAGAACATTTTTAAGTCAAAGTTAACTAACTTACTTGTCACCTTTATCATAAAAAAATAACAAGATTTTGTTAAAGACTTTTGTTCCCAATGAAATGTAAGCAAGGAAAACTGGTAAAATATGATCTATAAAGTCGTGTATATGCCTTTTGATTGTCACAGTGAGAGCTCTAAGATCATTGACAACTTATAATGTGTGAGGTAAGGGATGATATTCATTAACATACAGTCAGTGTGTTAGAATATATACTGTATACCATATTGCATGTATGTAAATATCACATTTGTGTAGGAGAATGGTCAGACTTGTAAATGTGATCCTTCACTTGCAAAGTTACATTAATTGTCAAATCAAATACACTTGCTTCAACTGAATGAAGATTCTCTAGAAATGCAGTGTAACTAATGCATTTGACAAGGGTCAGATTTATGCATTTAAGATGACTAATTCCTCTGTATTCTTCTTATATCCATTAACAATGCCATTGAAGCTACATATATGTTTTAATATAGTTAAACTTTTATTGTGTGTCAAGTGAAAATCTGTGATGTTGATCCCATTGTCATGAACTGTGTAGCATGGTAACCTCAAATTCTCAGTAGAGAACTGATCAGCAGAGAATTGATCAGTAGATATCAAGTGATGTACAGTAGAGATTAAAGGTCAAGCGACACGTAGACTTGACTTTACATAATATTAAACTTAACAATTCTTACATTAACAAAAACCCAACACCGCGATTTTTTTCCGTCTCCAAAGGGGTAGAAATCGGTAAAAAGTACTATTACGTAATAGAATCAGTGACGTCACGGGGGGGAGCGCAGAAGAGTGCAAACTGTATATGTTTTGCGCAGTGCATTGGGTATGGAGAAATCTCAAACTTCTCGAAAATATTACCTTTTTCAGCAGTCTGTTACAAGAAAGTTAAGATTTGGATTAAGATGAAAAATCACAAATTGATACATAAGACATCGAACAAAACATCCATTGACTTCTTTTTTCATAAATTCCTTGCATTTTCTTCCTATCAAGCAACATAAACTACGCAAAAATCGGCTAGATTAACTCGTTCAGGGAAAGCCGAAAACAAATGACGTCATTTGTTTACCAAGTCGAAAGTGCATGATATCGTCGCTTGGAACTGCTTATTGCTACCAGTACCACATACAGTTTCTATACATGCACTGTAGTACGCATATATACACAGCACACCATAGCTTATACATATCGGGAAATGGCTGCCGGTGGCATTGACACACAGTATTTAGATAGCAACGGCGAAGAAGTAAGGGAAATGGAGGACATGGTGGACGATCCTGGGGAAGTTTTTCCCTACATGTTCGAACCGGAGACCAGCGAAGAGGAAGCGGGATCGGACAGCGATATCGAAATTGATCGTCTTGACGGAATATAACGGTAACGTTACGCCAAGCGTACTATACTGTATATAGGATAGTTGTGTCACTAGTTAGGCCTAGAACCGATAAATGTTTCCTAACTTTGCTCATACACTTAGCTAGCCAATTTGTTGATGGGGCAGCAAAATTAACATGAATGTGCGGTCGAGTTAAGTTAAGGAAGTTACTATTTTCCTTAAAAGTTGTGGCAGCACATGCCCCAGGAACATGTCACACAGACATATTTCATTTGGTTAGTAGATTGAAGGAGCCAATTGGAAGAGTGCACAACAAATTCAGAGGTGGCCTATTATTAATTTCCTAGCAGTTGTAGGCCTAGTGGCAAATTAGTGAAGTTACCACAAATCAGGGAAAGGGTGGGGGAGGGAGAAGGTGGCACCTCACACCAGCTTTTTGTCGTTTCCGCTTCAGCTAATTTCATAACCAGATTTTCTCAATCTAGGGAATGGATTCAGAAGTGGGAAAGAGTTGGAAACGAGGCAACATCGGCCTGTTTTATTTTCCTTTGCAGCATTGTCCCAACAGAGGCAAGACTTCTAAGAAGAGGCTACCCCCTCCTTACTAGTGATGTTACTTGTAAGGAGCTTCAACGGTAGATTGCCCTTCAGAGGTGCCCTTTTCTATTTTGACATGTTAGTACAGTATGCCCCAATAATTGAGGTCGGTATGAAGTCATTGAATTGGCTGTATATTATTTGAACTGGTTTGTATTGTTTACAGGTGTCATTGTGGCCTATGTGCTGTGATGCCTACAGCAAGGGAGTGTAGATGCTGCAGCGAAATAGATAAGTAAGGACTGTGATGGATGAAGAATATGCTGCATGCATCACCTTACACCCAGGTTTTGAAGCTATGTGCCTGAACCCATTGTTTCTTCAGACAACCTACTACATGTACCGTCAACAGTATGGTGGACGTGCACAGGCACAGGAAAACAAGATCCAAGAGTAAGTATAGAATACATTATTTTTGTTGTATACCTTTATTCATTGCTCTGACCTGCTGTTGAAAGATGTAACAATACAGAGGGTGTATTCATAGTTTAGTTTTGTTTCGTTGTGAAAGGAATAACATTAAGATATAGATTTGATCAAGAAAATTTGTGCACCATGTTCAAAACCTGCTTCTGATTAGGTCATTTTGTCCAAAAACTTGTGTAATGCCCTTGAGGTTAACCCTTATCATGCTGACTGACATAGTAGTCATTAACACTGAGCCATGGAACCAAATGCCACACAAAAAAATGTCCACCATGCTTGTGCACGATCCATTTACAAATTTTAGTCCCAGAGATACAATGATCAGTTTGTATAAATGGCATAGCTAGGCTTACTTTACGGGAGGCAGATTTAGGGGCCAAGCAAATTCTGGAAATTATATAGAAATTTATTTTAAAATTGACGTCCCCAGATGGCTACCAAGCTTTTGTGCGTCTTCATCTTTTATAGCTGGTTTTCATATGATTATTTTACAGGAAATACAGACACACAGCATACAGACAACTTGCACGATGAGCTAGCAGTTTTTAGGGAAGGAGATTTATGTTGTTCTCCCATCCTATGCAGTGAGGAGGATTAGAGAAGCTTTACCATCTGAACAGTATGAAGGATTTCAATTATCAAGACTGTGAGAATGTGGACTGTTTATGCCAAGTCATAGTATCATTTCTGCAAAGTTTTATAGAAACAGGGTTCAGTCCTGTCTGTTTTGTGGCTGAATGGTGAACGTTTTGGAATTCCAGCTTACATTTTTGGATACAATCTTGGATGAAATTTTACATTTTCAAGTTTTGGAAGTACATAATAGTAATAAATAATAAATACTCAAGTTAATTTTTGTATGTATTCTCTCTTGTAAGCAAAGCTGTCACTTCTAGAAGCCTGCCAACAAAATCTGGATGATTGAAATCTCAAATATACTAGGTTAAAATAGAAGAATAGTTTCAATAAAGTACCCTAAACCACTATGTCAATGGGATCTGGAGAGCTTAGGCTTTCATTTTAATAAAAGTGTAATGAGAATCAATCTGAAATTGTTCATTAATCCATGGAATATCAAGGTTACTTGATCATAAATGAGATTAAAAAAAATCACATTTTATCCCATGCGGGGAACAAACAGCAAATTTCTGTCAATTCTTTTTGAGAAAAACAAAAAATTGGCAACATGTTTGAAACGCCAAAGTTGCATACAAATAGTAAGTAGTCTAAGCTCTCTAGAAAGGAATACTTGTCATTGGAACTTTTTTTTAAATATAATGTTATCATTACTAATAGTTAGTTACAATGGAAACCAGATGTAAGTAAAACTTGAATGTAAAACTTTAGCAACTTCCCTAAAGGCTGGTAGCGACCTGTTAATTAACACTGCTCTGCAGCTGTGCCATACACCATGTGAACAGATGATTCACAGAGTCGATTGCTCCCCACTACAATGAAACAAAATTAGAACTTGGGAGGCCATCAACTACAGTACTTCAGCAAAGCTTTTGAAATCTGCTTCGGTGTTGTTTTATGGCATCCTCATTGTTCGGATGAACATAGGAGCTTGCAAGGGGTGGGGGCTCTTTTCTGACAGGAACAGAACACTCCTCTCCCAGAGTTCCACTTCTGCAGAAGTTGTTGCAAGCAGTCAAGAAGTTCCCATACATAATCTGTAGAATAGTAAAGATATGAAGAATAATATAATAATAGTTCATAAAAACATACCATTTAGATAGAGGCATTCCAATCACTCCATTTCGGTCAATAGGCATGGCACAGTTGTCGGTCAAGTCTTTGGATGCCCAACTAAGGCGACAGCTGAGTACACCTCAATTGGTGTGGATACATGGTTCAGGTTTTACCTGACAACTTGTGCCTGAACAAGTCCAATATATTTTTTACTGATTACAACAAAAACCCTACACCTGTTTGTGCACCTAATATTATGGATTATGTAATCTTCAGCAGGATGTGTGGTCATTGTCTCAGTAGCTTAACCACTGTTTATGTAGTAAAGTAAACATGTGGACAGAGTAACATCCTGTCCCATCCCCTTGTAATCCATGGTAAAAGAGTGTATAAGATGCAACTTTCACCATTTGTATTCAGTAGCAGATATCCAGCCAAGTGAAGATATAATATACACTGTTAAATCCAACCGTACTTGTTTGTGCCTTTATTTCTTGTTCACATACATACAGCTGTGACAACTCTACCAGATACAGTATGTATATGCTAATTGAAGTAAAGACTGATGGCCTCACCACACATTCCAGACTGCCCCACAGTGTTGGTGTCAAAATTAATAATGATCCTCTTTCCAGAAGTTATGGCACCAATTGATTTTCCAGACTAATCTACTATCAATCTTGAAAATTACCTTGAAGGGTCATCTTTGTCATGTTCAGATGAGTTAACTGATGGAGTGTAGTCCGGACTACCTGGCGGTTTTTCGGTGTATCCCGATGTGGATGCCACAGCAGTAGACGGACCATCATCGCCACTGTGAGATGGCCCTGGTTGCTTTGATGGTGTTCTTGTCTCTGTTGGTCCAGTCATCAACTTCAATGGTGGTAGGGGACCAGTGAACACTGGACTTCTACATGTGTTACATTCACTGAAAATTAGAATAAACACGTATTATACCACACACATACAGTAGGCTGCTCTTGGACAGAGGTCAGCTGCCTAGATGGTTCACTTATCTTTTCTGAAGGAGAGCATATCCTCCTGCTTTATATGGCTGCAAAAATATGGGCCACTCACACCATGAGCATTGCAAATGACTTCAGCTTGGTTTCATAACTACAATGTAATCTCCCTTCTCTCAGTAACTATAGCTGTAGCCTTTATATTTTCCTGTGAAGCCATCAGGTATGCCTCCTCAACCACTCTCGTCAGGCAGGCGGATATGATGGATAAAATACAATGTATATTATCCCCTAGTCAGCCTTCCCGATGTGCAGTTTTAATTGCTATTTTGCTTTCAACGAGTACTGTTTCTAAAATTTTGGCCCCTGTACTCACTTCTGCTATAGAATACTCTATAGATGTATGAAAGTTTTCCATTCTTCCTTGTATTACCCTAGCTTACACTTCTCTACCACATTTTCTCCCCCCAACCCCCCTGCCTCCTTTTTGTCTGGTAGCTTCCCCCCCCCCATATACATGCCTCAATGTTTTACTGGTGGAGATTCCTTGTATCCCGTTCAAAACTGACTACTTAAATCTTTAATGCCTGTCACCACCCTCCCCTCCCCCATTTCCCAACTGTTTTTCGGTAATATCAAGCACATGTCTATAAGATCATGCTACCTTTAGAGGGAGATGTACATTCTGCAGAATCCTGCCTTTATTTTCACTGCAGTTGGTTGGGGAACAGCTTCTAGATTAATCTAAGTATTGAAAATTGAGAAAGAAAATAACAAGGAAGTTATGAAAGTTCATTTAAGAAAGCAATTTGATATGTTTGAAACTACCTGTCACAAGCGTTTTCTCTTGCAACTAAAATTGCAGCCCTACCAACAAAAATGGCAAAATGTAAAGAAGTCGTTTACTGTGAAACATATGAGCTATGACTCTGAGTATATAGATAGGTGGGAGCACATTATAATATTGGGCAAAATGACATGTAAACATCTTATGCTTGTTATTCTGGATTTTTCATGATGTACCACAAATAAAAGTTAATATAGCCCTAGCCTACGCCTAACTTTATCGTCGCCGTACCTAATTTAGGGCCTTACTAACTGAACGAAATTATAAGAATTAGCCTACTGTAAGATAGTAATAATACCAAGTTAGTCATTGTTGTAGTAGGCCTAGGCCAGAAAATACACTTACTCATTTCCGATCCAGCTTCGCAACTACCGGTCTACTTGTTTCTATATCTCCTCGAGATTTGAAGATACTTTCTCCAAATAGATTAGGAACGGCATTGTCTTGTAGACGGCGAGCTGTTGGTGTCCCAAGTCCAAGTTGCGCGGATAGGCGATAGGAATCGAAACTTTAACTGGTGAAGGGCGCACTGCACACACAAGATTCGCTCGAAGGTCCAAGCCAATCTTTACTTATAGGCAGCTAGGCTGGCTGAGTGCACTGGTACTAAGCTATCGCTGTATACAGTGTTTGACGAACACGAAACTTTCTTGTACTGTTGTGCACCCATTCTCATCTGATATTTTGTTTACTGTTCGTGACGTATTGTTTACGGCTTTGATCTCGGTTAGCATATTAGGCATACTTAGTTTTGGTAACATTGGCGGTTCCCCCCGTGACGTCATTATCTTTCGGAATTAGCTTGGTTATTAACTTAATTAAAACAGCAAAGAAACAATTGTGGAACTCCAAATTTGGAATATAGGGTTTTGATATGTAGCTTTTCAATTTGTGTAAGTTTGAAGGAAATCTGTTAAGTGTCACTTGACCTTTAAGGACTCAACATAAATGAATATAGTGTTGCTAATGTAGGTTATAAAGATAAAGAGTGTTAATGATTTGGGCCACCAAGATAGAGAGTGTTGAAAATGTGGGCTAATAAGATAGAGAGAGTTGATAAAGTATGCTAACAAAAGAGATAGTGTTGATTTAATAGGCTAATAAGATAGAGTTGATAATGTAGGCTAGAGAGAGTTGATAGGTCAATTCCATGGTGACTCGCGTGACGTTTTTACTCAAATTCCTCTCTATTTGATATTATTAAACAAATAAAGAAATTACCTGGGAGAAAAGCATTCATGTAGTCAGTGAATGTACCCCTTAATGATTACAACAGTAGACAAAAAATATTTATACCTCAAGTATTGGGGGTGAAATTGGCGAAAAACTAAACGTGACTCGCGTGACAGTTACTATTAGCAAAAATCAGAATGCACACACAAATGTTTGATTTCTTATTAACAATTTTCCAATCACTTTCTGTAATCATACCGAAGTTGAAAAACACCTACCTTAATTGCTATGCAACTTTGAAAAAATGTTGTAACGCATGAAAATAAAGATGAAGATGTATTGTGACTCGCGTGACAAGAAAACGTGACTCGCGTGACGAGTTCACTTTTCGGATAGTTCTAGACCAAATGCAGTAGTGAAACGAAGGTATAGAAATTGCATAGTGAAATATAACATTCATTGGTCTAGAAAGTGTCCAAAAGGTACTTCCCTTGGGATGTCCAGATGATATTAATGTCCCCGAGTTACCTTCATGACTGCAGACAGTAGGTAATATACTGTACGGGTAGTACAGTTGCTCAGGCAATATATCTTGTTAATTAATATTTATAACAATATTTAGTCTGTTGAAGTCACTCATTTGAAAGTTATTGAAGAAACAGATCTATCAAAATGTGATTCAAATTACCATTCTCATTTGTCATATTTGAATAAACCAAAAGTGTAATATTTGAGAAGATACATTCGCTCATAAGATTATGGGAATGATTGAGCAGTTAAAACCTTAAGGTTTTCAAGTCATAGCACATGGCATTGCCAGATACAAATATAGATTATGTTTTTGTATATTACTAAAAAATCAATGACATGTGCTAACTTTCCTAATGTGGTGATAAAATAGGCATTATATTGCGAATAAATATTCATGATTTTAAATTATGATATTTCAAATGAATTTATTATAATTGGTTGCATTATGTGTGCCAATATTATTCAAGTTGCCTAATTAAAGGGGAATGCATATATGATATCTTTAATCAGTGATTCATTCATCAAACTATAACATCCCTGTAATTTTCACACAGGAAATAGGTAGAAACACTATCTTGATTTGACGTCACTCGCATGACGTGACTCGCGTGACATTCGTAAAGGGTGATTTTCTGCAAAATTTGAATATCTTCTGAAAAGGAAAATTCAGTAATCCTTTTGGTATCTATGTAAAGACTTGATATTGATATTTAGCTCATACCAGCATGCTGGTGTGAGCTATTGTTACAGTGCGGCGTCTATCACTCTATCACTCTATCCGTCAACAATTGGTATTACCGCTCCCACTCGCACAGTGTTTGATGGAAATTCATGAAACTTGGACACAAGGTCCATTGGGTATAGGGCCATCAGAGATGGTCCAAAATTTGGGGTCAAAGGTCACCTGTGGGCCGTAATGGGCCATTTTGTGGAAATACGCAAAATGCTTCTTCTCCTACAGATTCCATGGTACAATGTTGAGGGTTTGTCACGATAGTGCTATGGTAGTTTTACCTTCAGGGTGTTCATGAATTTGAGATCAAAGATCAACTAGGGGTCTTTTGTGGCCCGGGCCGCGGCCCTATATTTTCAAATTGCTCCTGTTCGTACAGTGTATGGCCAATTATAATGAAACTTGGTCACAATGTTCCTCGGGATGAGAGTTACGAGGGGTGTTTGAAAAATTGAGGTCAAAGGTCATTTAGGGGGTCATGGGGGGTCATTCTTTGTAATATTTTCAAATATCTCAATCTCCTCAAGATTTTGATGGATCATATTCAAAGTTGAACTGATGATTGTTGGATTGTGTATGAATAAGGTGATGCCTAAAAAATTTTGGTCAAAAGTTAATTAATTACAATTAATCCCCATTGTTTAAAAAAATCTGAGCCTTCACTTTTTGCCAAAGCTCCTTTAATTTGTCTCCCAGTCCCTGCAGTGTTTGTTTACATTTGTGGTTAAGCTCTGCAGAGGCTGTTAGTGGAATTAAAGCAGGACTGGGAGTTGTTATTAACTGTTGAACTGTAAGCATGAGAGCCCTATAGCCAATCAGCACTTGCCGATTCTTAGAAGTCTTTGAGCCTGAGGTATGTAGGCAGCTTGTGAAGTTATGTCTTGTAGGGAGTGCTTGTTATGTCTGCTAAGCAAGGTAGAGGGGAGAAAGTTTAATAGGGTAGGCCAGTGGTATTGTTTGACAGAGTGGGTAAAATAGGATTTAAAGGGGAAAATAGGAATTATAGCCAGTGGTGTGGCCAGGATTCTGCTAACGGAGGGGGGGGGGGGTTATCCCTCACAGGCCCAAAATTGGTTTTGTGGGCCCTACATTTTTCAGCTCAAAAAGGTATGAGCTTCTGCACCATTGGTGCTCTAGTTTAGAGTGAAACTTTTGTGCAGGCAAGGAGAAAAAAACAAAAACAGTCAATTTTGTGACTCACGTGACAGTAAATCGAGGGTGTTTACTGTTTTCAATTTACCACTATTGTCTAATGCCTTGATGTCAAAATAAAATTGAAGCTATTAAGTGAGCACTATGCTATAGCAAATATATTTAGTCCAACACACAGTTAATAGGTAGAAACACTATCTTGAAATGACGTGACTCGCGTGACGTGACTCGCGTGACATTTGTAAAGGGTGATTTTCTGCAAAATTTGAATATCTTCTGGAAAGGAAAATTCAGTAATCCTTTTGGTATCTATGTGAAGACTTGATACTCATTATTTGGAGTAAAACTATTGTGCAGGTGAGGAGAAAAAAAAACAAAAACAGTAAATTGAGGGTGTTTTCAATTCACCACTATTGTCTAATGCCTTGATGTCAAAAAAATTGAAGCTATTAAGTGAGCACTATGCTATAGTTAATATAATTAGTCCAAAAAACTGATGATACCTATGATAACTACGTACAAATCTGCACAAAATGAAATTTCACTGTATTTTTCATAATTTAGTTACTACGGGAACCATTTGTTATTACCGACCCATAATCAAACAAATGATGTTTCAGGGGTGAACAAATTACTTTTAGTAACTACAAGTATTCTTTTTATTGGAAACTTATTCAATTTTAATGTACAATGATTTTTAATTTGTTGGTATGATGTTGACCTTAATCATGGAATTGGCCAGTAGGCTAATAAGATACAGAGTGTTGATACTGTAGGCTAAAAAGATACAGAGTGTTGATAATGTAGGCTAATAAGAAACAGAGTGTTGATAATATAGGCTCATATGATAGAGTTTATAATATTGGCTAATAAGATAGAGAGAGTTGATGCTGTAGGTTAATAAGATAGAGTGTTGATAATGTAGGCTAATAAAATAGAGAGAGTTGATAATATATTCTAATAAGATAGAGAGTGTTGATAATGTAGGCTAATAAGATACAGCGTGTTGATAATGTAGGCTTATAAGATAGAGAGAATTGATAATATATTCTAATAACATAGAGAGAGTTGATAACATGGGTTAATAAGAAAGAGAGAGTTGATAATATAGGCTAATAAGATAGAGAGTTGTTTAATTTTGGCTATTAAGGAAGGGAGAGTCGATAAGGTAGGCTAATTGGATGAGAGTGTTGATAATATAGGCTAATAAGATAGAGAGTTGTTTAATTTTGGCTATTAAGGAAGGGAGAGTTGATCATGTAGGCTAATAAGATAGAGAGTGTTGATAATGTAGGCTATTAAGATAGAGAGTGTAGATAATGTAGGATATTAAGATAGACTTGATAATATATTCTAATAAAATAGAGAGAGTTGATAACATGGGTTAATAAGAAAGAGAGAGTTGATAATATAGTCTAATAAGATAGAGTTGATAATATAGGCTAATAAGATAGAGAGTTGTTTAATTTTGGCTATTAAGGAAGGGAGAGTTGATAAGGTAGGCTAACTGGATGAGAGTGTTGATAATAGTGAGGCTAATAAGATAGAGAGTGTTTAATTTTGGCTATTAAGGAAGGGAGAGTTGATAAGGTAGGCTAACTGGATGAGTGGGTTATTAAGAAAGAGAGAGTTGATAATATAGGCTAATAAGATAGAGTTGATAATATAGGGTAATAAGATAGAGAGTGTTTAATTTTGGCTATTAAGGAAGGGAGAGTTGATAAGGTAGGCTAACTGGATGAGAGTTTTGATAAAATAGGCTAATAAGGTAGAGTGATAATGTAGGCTAATAAGATAGAGAGTGTTGATAATGTACAGTTGGCTATTAAGATAGAAAGTGTAGATAATGTAGGCTATTAAGATAGAGAGTGTTGATAATGTAGGCTATTAAGATAGAGAGTGTTGATAATGTAGGCTTTTAAGATAGAGAGAATTGATAATATATTCTAATAAGATAGAGAGAGTTGATAACATGGGTTAATAAGAAAGAGAGAGTTGATAATATAGGCTAATAAGATAGAGTTGATAATATAGGCTAATAAGATAGAGTTGATAATATAGGGTAATAAGATAGAGAGTGTTTAATTTTGGCTATTAAGGAAGGGAGAGTTGATAAGGTAGGCTAACTGGATGAGAGTGTTGATAAAATAGGCTAATAAGATAGAGTAATAATGTAGGCTAATAAGATAGAGAGTGTTGATAATGTAGGCTATTAAGATAGAAAGTGTAGATAATGTAGGCTATTAAGATAGAGAGTGTTGATAATGTAGGCTATTAAGATAGAAAGTGTAGATAATGTAGGCTATTAAGATAGAGAGTGTTGATAATGTAGGCTAATAATATACAGAGTGTTGATAAAATAGGCAACCAAGATAGAGAGTGTTGATAAAGTAGCTAACAATAGAGATAGCATTGATAAAGGCTAATAAGATAGATTTTATAATGTAGGCTAATAATAAGATAGTGAGAGTTGCTAATGTAAATGTGAGTGTTTATAATATAGGCTCATATGATATCTGAGTTGATATTGTAGGCTAATAAGATAGAGAGAGTTGAATAATATAGGTTAATAATAAAGATAGAGTTGATAATGTAGGCTATAAAGATACAGAGTGTTGATTATGTATTATAATAAGATACAGAGTGCTGATAATATAGGCTCATATGATAGAGTTGATAATGTAGGCTAATTAGAAAGAGAGAGTTGATAATATTGGCTAATAAGATAGAGTTGATAATGTAGGCTATGAAGATAGAGAGTGTTGATAATGTAGGCTTATAAGTTACAGAGTGTTGATAATGTATTATAATAAGATAGAGAGAGTTGATAAAGTATGCTAACAATAGAGATAGTGTTGATTTAATAGGTTAATAGGACAGAGTCAATAGCTATAAAGATATAGAGAGTGTTGATTATGTAGGCTAATAAGATACAGAGTGCTGATAATATAGGCCCTTAGGATAGAGTTGATAATATAGGCTAATAAGAAAGAGAGAGTTGATAATATTGGCTAATAAGATAGAGTTGATAATGTAGGCTATAAAGATAGAGAGTGTTGATAATGTAGGCTTATAAGTTACAGAGTGTGTATTATAATAAGATAGAGAGAGTTGATAAAGTATGCTAACAATAGAGATAGTGTTGATTTAATAGGTTAATAAGACAGAGTTAATAATGTAGGCTATAAAGATAAAGAGAGTGTTGATTATGTAGGCTAATAAGATACAGAGTGTTGATAATATAGGCTCTTATGATAGAGTTGATAATATAGGCTAATAAGATAGAGTTGATAATGTAGGCAATAAAGATAGAGAGTGTTGATAGTGTAGGCTAATAAGATACAGAGTGTTGATAAAATAGGCCACCAAGATAGACAGTGTTGATAATGTAGAATCATATGATAGAGTTGATATTGTCATATCAATTCCTTCACCCCCCAAAACGACACTAAAAAGTACTGCAATATAAGCTCTTTGAAGGATTAAGTGTGACTCATCGCTCCCATACGTGAGCGCTGTGGATCAACGCGGTCAGGAAGATTGGACTGATCCATTCTGTTGCGTTTTTTTTTTATATTGCTGTGACGCAAACTATTGCATTCTCAATGTATATGGGAATTTGGGTGAAAAAAAACTACCAATAAATGTGTTTTTAAACTAATTTTGAGTTCTTAACAGTACAATAACAAATTTTAATACAATTACACATAAACGATTAAACAGTGCGTAGTTACAGTCCCCTATACTAGGCGCTACCACGCGGGCGTCTACAATAGCGTCTCTCGAGGTTGGGCTAGAAGGTCGATATTTTCTAACGAAGACTCTCATTTGTTACCCCTAGGTCCGATTGAAAACTTGAACCAATCACAATAATTTTTATATGTACAGAATCTGTCACTCATTTGTAATGCATATTCAATTTAGACAAAGAGGAGGGCCAGTGTTATAGTGACACGATTGAACTTTCAAAAATGGGAGTTTCAAAAGCCACACGACGCTACATGTTGCCATGTGTGTTTTACGTGTGACTTTTGGTTTTCAAAAGTTACGTATTTTTACATATTTTAACCCCCAAAGTCCGATCGTGCCATGCTAAATAGAAACTAGGAAACAACAGAGATATGAAGAGATTTATTCCACCTTTCTAAAGATGTTTTAGACAAAGTGTTATGAAATGAGGAAAGAACTGTTATCAGTGAAGAAAAACATGGCCTAACAGTAAGTCAACGAGGGGTGTGGGTAGTAACTGTTGTGACTTTCCGCCGCTGCACAAGGAAGAGCGCTAAGGAATTGATATGAGGCTAAGATAGAAAGAGTTGATAATGTAGGCTACTTAGATAGAGAGTTGATAATGTAGGCTAATTAGATAGAGAGTGTTCATATGTAGGCTAATAATATACAGAGTGTTGATAATATAGGCTAATAAGGTACAGAGTGTTGATAATATATGCTAATAAGATAGAGAGAGTTGATAATGTAAGCTAATTAGATAGAGAGTGTTGATAATTTAATGTAGGCTAATAAGATGTGTTGATAATGTAGGCTTATAAGATAGAGAGTGTTGATACTGTAGGCTAATAAGAGAGAGAGTGTGTTGATAAGGTAGGCTAACTGGATGAGAGTGTTGATAATGTAGGATAATAACAGAGAGAGTGTTGATAATGTAGGCTTATAAGAGAGAGATGTTCATTACACTCAGTTTCTAGATTTGGCGTTTTTCAACTAGCAGGATGACCAAACCAATTGATGTAGCTAATGATACACACAGTTAAATTATCACAAAATTTCCAGAATTCTGAACTGGTACGCAACAGTTTTTGATATGCAAAGCCTGGATTTTAAAATAAACTTGGAAAAGCTAAGTACTGATAAACCTGGTGTAGTGTTCAATAGTCTTGATTTATCAAAACAACGTTATTGAAAAACCTGGTTATCAGCACTTTAACCTGATTCATATATGTTCATCCTGTGATTCTAATGCAAAGAGGTTGACATAATACTGTAGTTATTAAGTGAGACAGATGTAAAAGCCACTTTTTCACTAATGATTATACACATAATCAATCAACAGGGATATTCATACTGTACATGGTAGTATTATGAGGAATGCATCCAATCTTGATCAAAATCCTAATGCTTTCTCTATTTGGCCAGGCTTAATGATGTTTAACACTTAAGCAGAAATATTTAATGCCTTAAGCTGAACATCATCTTCAAGACAACTTCATATCAAAGTTATTTTTGTTTGACCATATACCTAATGTGCTTTCTTCAATCAGGTATCATGACAGTCATATATGTCTGAGTATCAAGCATATTTAAGAATTCCAAAATAACATTTGAAATTTGAAATTATTTCTGCGTGTTGGTAGGTATCTGATACACCCAGTATATGGACTGATATACCAAGTTATTTTGGGGCTCTAATAAATATCTAGATTAATTATCAAAATAAAACAAAAACTGTTAGCAAACTGCTTATCCACTAAAGAGCCTGTGAGAGCATGTGTAAAAGTAAGTAGGCCTGACATTTTGATCCTAGCAGGATCTTCTTCAGAGGCTGAAAGATAGATAAATAGATTTATTGTCAATAGATAGATATATGGTTACTGACACAGCCAGTTTTCCAAATAATGAACTGTCTTTATCAGGTGACAAGACATGTTTGTTATTAATATACAGGGGTAATATTTCAAGGATTCTCAGTGATAATTCAAGTTTACCAAGTGTTTATTAGTCAAAGGTTTATCATTGAAAGTTTATTGTTTAATCAACCAGATTTATTGCACATAGTTCAGTTGCATTGGCTTGCAATATGTGTGACATATACATTGTTGTCGTGGACATTTCCTGCACAGCTTGGCCAACACTAATTCCTGGTTACTTTTGTGTTATAAATGCATTAACATGATGGCCAGAAGTAGCATATATATAACACTAGCTGTCATTGTTATATGCAGTTAACTATTCTTATACAAAACACACATCTTATGTACCTCAGAGCTGCTTGATCTCAGTGTCATGAGCATTATATATGAGAAACATCTAGTTTTCCAATGTAGTCCATGATATATTCAAGTGTCATTGTTGACCTTGTCAAATTAATCTGCATAGGTAAGTTCTTGTGTCTGAATGATTGCTGTGCAATAGGCATTTGCTGGTTAACAATGTCCCGCACAACTGACCCAAATTCTGATGTTACTAATACCAGCTGCTGAGTTCAAATATTGCAATAAACTGAAGGTGAAAGCAGTGTTCAAAGAAAGACTGCTACAGACTACCAACATGTGAGGACAGCTACCAGTTTCAGTGAATATGGTCTGAAATTAATGCCAAGGAACAGGAATTTGTCATTGTTTCCATTTTAATTTGTCTATTACCTGTACATTCAAATCTCCTCCTGGTTTAACCATTCACGCATTAAAGCAGTTAATTAAATAAAAGAAGACATTTCACATATATACAACAGTAAATGTTGATGTTTGAGCTCAAGTTGTAAAGTTATTTTTACATAACCTGCTGATTGGATTTAGTTTGAATGTCAGTAACATTATTGTGATGATTAGCCAAGTGAAAGGCATGGGTGTAAAATGGTTTGATTTCATGACTGACTGCCAGGAATAGTTTTTGTCGTTGACAAGCAGTTTATCATAAAAGCATAAAAGGTGTTATATTTTACTTCTCATGTTAGGGATTGAAATGTAGTTTGTATAATGTTATGGAGATTTTTTCAATATTTCAGTTTGTCAAGGTATCAAGTGTTGGTGACATGCTGTTGAAGTGTGATGGCTGGTGTTTAATAGTCTGTTGTTTTCTCACTGTCTTTCAGCTATCTTTGCATATCTGAATCCTGTAGCAGTAGAAGTTAGTGAAGGAAACAATGACCATGATGTGACGGTACAAGTCTGTCGACAACCAGACAACACACAAATAACATTGCAAGGTCTGTATGAATTACTTAATAGTGCATGACTTACGTTGTGATCTAGGTATGTCATAATCACTCTTTGTGAAAAGAAGCAAATAATTCAAATACTTTTTTCTAAAACCTACAATAAGTTTTAACAAGCCAGTAGCAATTCTTTCTTTCTTCATTAACACAATGACAATAAACAATATATCACATATTCAAGTGTTTTTTTTTCATCAATAGATAGTAACAATGTTTGTGAGTTCTAATGTTTCCCTCAAGTATAAATTAAGTATTAAACTACCATTATAATTACCCCACAACATACTACAGTAAGCTGTTATAGAAACTAACATCTTGATTTCTAATCTTAACATTCATTTACATTGATTGATATAATTTCCTCAAGAATGGTTTTGTGGTATTTTTCTGAAGTGAGAGTTTTTGTGTACCCCGATGCAAGCCTTGCTACACATACATACATACACACTAAGCAAATCCACATTCTCACAAGTGGATTATCACAGTGTAAAAGTCCTGATGTTCCAGATTTGCAAGACTTTTTGTTTTTCTACCTCACAATGCTATATATATATATATATATATATATATATATATATATATATATATATAATGATACTAGTTGAGACTAGTGGAACACTAGTACTGTAGTTGTAACTCGGAGTTTCACACGTTTTAGCGATCGTCAGACAACTGATAGCTTCAAGTTATGCTCCATGAATATATAGGTTCCTCGTCGGGGTTGCCGGGGATTATAGGGTTGTTGATGTATTGTTCTTCTGCCGGTTATATATATGTATATATATATATATATATATATATAATATATATACAAATCAAATGTTCACTTCATTCCTTCTGAGCGTTTGGAAGTGAACAATTCAACATTTTGCAGAAAAACGTTGAGTTGACGAGATACGATAAGTTGTCAATTAACCATTTTGCAAAAATATTTTCAATTGCTCAGATGGAATGAAGTGAACAATTCACGAGATATGATAAGTTGTCAATTAAACATTTTTCATATAATTGTTCAATTGCTCAGTTAAAGCAACTGAGCAATCCAACATTTTTCTGTCTTTTGATCAGATTTTATTCTGTTATCTAAACAATTTACTGAAAATTTCGCCTTATGGGGCAAAGTTTTTCTTATGTTGATGGCACTTTTAAGCTTCCGTAGATTAGCATTGAGTTTTATATATGTTTACGTTGCACAGTGGTTCTATTAGACATTTTTTTTTTTGTATGGTGGAGTACTATTGTTACACCTGGTCAATGAGGTCAATGTTCATTTGAGGTCAAAACTGATTGTGATTAAATATGATTACAATAAATGTGTTTACATTAAAGTTGACAAAGAGTCACTAAGCCTGTTGGCTTTCTGGTTTTATTCCTTGCCTAAGGTGTAATGATCCCATGTGGTGGTGATGAATTGCTATAATGAAACATATGTGTCAACCTTAGTACATACAAGCAACATATTGCCAAGCTTGTAAACTTATAACTGAAGTACATGGATCCACCATTAGTACATGTACAAGATCCCTATTGTTTTTTTTCTTTTTGGTAAATGTCAAAGATCATTTCAAGTCAATAGAGGTTAAGGTCTTAAAACCTTGATAATTCAAAGATTGAAGCTACTGTAGGATGAACTTAGTACTTGATGGTAGATCCACATGTGTGCAAGTAATCTTGCTGGTAACAATATTTGTATTGTTAAATGTTTTCATATATGTAGCAAGGAATCACTATCCTTGTTGGCTTTCTCCAGCAGGAAAAATTGACTTGCATCCTTCACAGGTATAATTAGACGGTAGGGCGAGTCGATCTAGGAGCTTGTCCAGTAGTCCCCATCTTGGCACTACATATAACCTCTTTTGAAAATTAGTAAATATTTTTAAAGAATTAACTTATGTGTTCCCACCCTGTGTAGTGGAGCATTATTTAGTATTTGGTAAGAATTTGACAAATATATTTATAATAAAATTCAACGATCGTAGCAACGAAATGAGCCAATTAAACCGTATTACAGATTTTCCTTCGTCCGCAAAATATGTCATTTACGTGATTGGTGCAAATAGTAAACAAACCTTGATGCACGGTCCAACCGACTAATCAGAGACACCGTTTTAACAAGCTTCGGTACGCCGATTTTCCATGTCACGTGGTACCCGCTGGACGCTTTACCCACAGATTCATGTAAAAGATTACGATGGCGGACCCTGAAGTTGCTTGAAAAGTGCTTGTTTTGCTCACTGTTATGGTGTTTCTGGATTTTTTAAGCCTTTCACAGTGACAACATGGAGCACATTTCTGAAAAGTGTTACACTTTGGAAAGATCTAGTGGGTTATCAGGCCGATATAGCAAGTGAATTTTTACGTGTTAATGGCAATGTTGATATTACCACACTACCTATCCCAGAACATGGTATCCACGAGAAATGTTATCGGTATTTTACCGACTCCCCAAAGCGCAAGCCAGGTATAAACAACAAGAAGAAAGAACTTGTGGTTGAATCATGCAATGAACCAGGTAAGACTTTAATTTCGGATGTAACAAATACGTATAAAGCACATTTTATGATGTTCAATTTGGATCATCATGATGATTTACACTCATTCATGTAGCATGGTAGGCTCATAATTGACGCACTTAAGGATTTGATCAATGATGTCTATCAAGGAAAGATCCAAATCACTCAACTGTATGTGCTTTTCATATGTGTAGTTCCTCAGAAATGTAATAATTTCAAACTATTTAAGCTCTGTGCTTATGTACCGTACAGTACAATTGAGCAGAATTTGACCACAAAATGTCTGCCATGTCAAGTTCTTTCATACCCCTAATCGTCAATAAGCTAACTGTAGTGTAGGCCTTGGTATACATTCATTGACTTTAGATGCTGTTTGCTATGCTCTGAGCCTCTTACAGTAGCTCAGACAGGTCAGGTCCCAGAGAGTAGTGGTATCATATTGAGATAATGTTGGTTATTTTTAGGGTGTAAGATTTCCAAATGCCCAAAAAATGTGCAAAATGTGGGGGGGGGGGGGTGTTAAAAGCTTAAGAAAAACTACAAGTTGGTCAGAAAATAGCTGAAATGGCTTCAAAAAGTTTAAGTGGCCTGCTGTATCCTTGCTAGTAATATTTGAAGGTGCGTCAATCATGAGGGTGCGTCAATTATGAAGCCTTCACTACATACATGTACATGCATAATGAATTACATCTAGTTGTCTTGATGCACAGTCAGTGCATGACTCGCCTATGCATGTGCAGTATCTATACTTGAATGTTAGACATGAAAAATAATTAAATAGAAAAATGGTGAATGGTATTATGAAAGTAGGTGTTCATTTGGCAAATAAGTTTTTATTTTGATCGTCTTTAATTTAAAAGCCATTGACAAGTGACAATGCAAGTTGAGTATGGTTTTCTGACAGCAGTCATGTCATTACACATGTTATATGTCCAATTGATTTTAATATACTATCAATTCATGTGATGTGATGATCACCTAAATTTGTCAGTTAGTAGTAAAACCCAAGTGACTTAAGTTAGTGAAGCTATTTCAATTTTGAATAGAGTCTTAGTTTTGTGACGGTTTTTGTGTAAAAAGCTGTCACAAGGCGGAGCTATGCCCAATTCAATGTATACCTTTAGTCTTTGTCTTGTATTTTTTGTAAGAAATTATGCTTTGGTTTTTCCTTTCTTAATTCTTGTCATTGCATGTACTAGTACTTGTTTACTGGTACCTACAAATTGATTCACACATCCTTTTTACTTCATTCTTTCACAGAATTGGAACCATCCACTTCCAGCGGGGAACCCAAAGCTAAGGATGTCATCTACAGCAGAAACAAGGTTGTTACGCTCTAGCTCCAATTTGGTCAGCTTTCGCAAGACATTATCTAATCCTGCCCTTCCTGAGGTGTGCATTATCTGTTGTGGCAACAAGTCATGGAGAGATCGCGAGGGAAGAAAGAACCTTTGGTTTTATGTGAACTGCCAGATTGTGGCAAACTAGCAATAGCTGCTAATGACAAGAAAGGTTCCGGATACTGATGCAGATTTGTGAAAGAGACTGCGTGGCCATCTAAGTGAGATACCACCGGAGCTGTTTCAAAGGTTACACAAATTACTTTACCAGAAACAATGCAGAGCCAAATGAACAGATGTGTGCCAGAGGATTTGATACCTTTTGTAAATACATGTTCATTGATCAGAAGATCATAGTGGAGAAGAATATTTACCACTTTACGAAATTGAAGAAGCAGTTTGTCGAAGCTGTGAAAGACGTGGAAGGCATCGATGCCAGTGGGTACAAGACGTACAATTTGAAGCAACGCCTACAACGCAGGTATCCCCAGCTGTGTCTTTTAAAGCCAAAGAAAATACATGCTAGTGAAATGGTGTACATTGAGACACTATCAACTGAAGAACTTGTGCCATGTGTCATGGGTTCTGAATCTGATACCACCACTACTGACACAGACACCACAGAGGATGAGATAGAGGTGCCACCAAAGCAACAGAGGCATGGCAGTGGCTACCAAACTAGACCAAATGAGATGTCATCACTCAGGGACTACTGCATTGGACCTGAAGAAAGAAATTCTACAGGGAACAGCATCAACCAACCTTCCATGGCCTCCAACATCAACAGATTTATCAATAGATGCAGCATGCAGTATGGTACCAACAAAGCTGTGTAACTTTCTGGCATGGGTTGTTGGCATTTCCGATGAACCAGATGACAAGGAGAAAGTGAAGACTAGAGATGCCGAGGATCGTCACATCCTTGCCATTGCTCAGGACATCATGTATTTGGCCACGAAAGAAATGATATAAATATGGTGGTAAATACCCTAACAACACTTCTGGTGCACACTTACAACCATTGAATTGAAGTTGAGAATAATTGTTATTCTGTGAAGTGGTGTATTATGTGCATAAGTATTAAAACAGCAACTGCACCCCTGGCCGTAACCATTATGTATTAACAATATGAAATATCTACAGGTAGTAAAAAGCTGTTACTCCACGACAGTGACAAAGTACTGTAACTCATTAGTCAAAGTAGAATTCATCTATGTATATTTATGTTATAATATATTCAACATGCATTGCATTTATTTACAATTCTATGTACCATTGCAACACTCTTAAATATAGGTGAGTTTGCACATTTGACAGAAGATTTTGGTTCATTTATGTGAAATGTGAAATGCATTTATAATAAATTACATGTAAAAGTGGTGGTAGATTTGGATTTTAGTAGTGATACAGCTACATAGCTTGACAGAACTGTTGTAGAGTTGTGTTGCTGTATAACTGAAATCCAAATATACTAATTGAGTGGGTTAGTATAAAGATGGCCTATCCTACATCTCGGAAAGTATAGGTCATTTTCTCTGAATAACACAATTGTAAGATAAGTCGTTTATATTCACTCACTCATTAATTTAGCTCCCTTTATGGTTAATTGGATGATTTCAATCTCTTGGAATATATCTTGGCTAATTCATTTCCATGAAATATTCATGTTCATTGTAAAAAAGCTAAATCAACATGCTAAGAAGGCCAAAACGAAGTGCACGTTGTATATTAATATATGTTTTAATTGTATTTGAATTAAGCAACCAGTGCTTTCCTTTGATCAAGAGAAATCATAATACAAACATGGCTTTGCAAAAGTTCCATATACTGTCTGCAGCTTTTTTTAAAGGGAATTCTTGTTTCAGGGCCCTTTGTCTTTAGGCAGGAATTTCTGGGAAGTTCTCCACTTCTGTAGGTGGGAACTGCCATAGTCTGAAAGAGACATAAAATATCTACAATTTAAGCTACATTTCAGGTAGTGCCAAGGAGGGAACTACTAAACATAATTTAGAAGTGCATGTGAGCCATATGCCCTATAGTCTAGATGGGGATACTTTCAAATTATGTAGTTACTATGGTAACATCTGTCAAAGTCACAGGTTTAAAGTTCAAATCTATAATTTCAGTGCAAATTTGTGACAAATACTCTTCATAAATTGTTTGGCCTATATTCTCAATCTGTGGAGGAAGGTAACAGATGGGAAGCTTTGTCTCAAAGACATTGAGAATGAAAGATCAGCTGGTCAAAGATAAAATTGAGCAAAGAATAATTTTTTTGCTAAGATGACAAGTTGAAACATTAAATTTACTTGCAACCACCACAGGTTTGATCAAGTTGGTACTGCAGTATATCAAAATATACAGCCACTGTCTGCCATGGTAATGAAGGTTTAAAATAGATTTTCAATGCATGAAAGATCATGTTTACCTAAGCTTGGCTGTTGGTGGTCAAAGTGGATTTGGTAATGATGATAGCAAGAAAATAAGTTGGAAACAATAGGTAGCCAAGGCTTAGAGGTGCAGTGAGGTTCCTCGCCCAAGCATTGCTACTTGTACTAAAGTAATTGTTACAGGAAACTGGTAACCATTGTAGCCAAAGCAGCAGCGTCAGTCCTAGCTGATATTCTTTGGGAATTGTTTTGGAGAACATTGCCAACGTATCAATGATTCTTTGACATGTTTAACATTGTTCATCACATTCTTTCAGGATATGAAGTTTAAATTCTTTATTGCTCAGAAATATCACTTTTTAGTGTGTAATACCTTTAGCATATGTATATGCCTAGCATAAGTTAGAAGCATAAGTTAGAAGTGTTTTGTACTACTTCATTTGTAGAGACTAAAACATAGCATTATATGTGGCGAATGAATAATGAGTTTGTGGTGAATAGAATTTTAGTCATGCTTGCCACATGGTGGTTAGTTTACCATAGTCACTCATAGTTTCTTAGAAGTGACAGGCTTTTCAGTGGGCCTTTCTAATATTCCTTACTTATATGCTGCATTTTTTATTTTAATTGAAAACTAGGTACATGGTTCCCACCAGGTGGCTAGACACACCATAAAGCATGTGAACCAGGCACTTCTTTTCACAAAGAGTGGCTCCTTGACCTCAAAATCTTAATTCCCCCTTGACATGGGTAAAAGTTCAAATTTCATTCATTCATTCATTCAAAAAATGTTGAATGGGTGTGCAACTCACAAATTCAGTGTCATTAAAATATGTTATAATGAAGACTGACTTCAAAGGTCAAATGCTTGTTTGTTCACTGCTATGGGTGTAAAAGAAGGGTGAGCAAATGTTAAAAAGACTAATGTGTAGCCCAGTATTTCTATTAAGAACTTAAATTTGATTTCCAGGGAAGCAACATCCCAAAGTTTGCCTTTGCTCATTAAAGATATGCATCCATGTAGGCAACCATAACAACCTGTGTTGTAAAGTTTTCTATACAAGGACAAACATGGTCCAACTATCAATACACATACCTACCTGTAGGCTGACACATTTGCAGCTGTGTGTGGAAAGGTATAATGAAAAAAAAAAAATTAAATGATGAAAACTATAACTAAGACACAGCAACTGAATGACTGTCATACTGAGATCATGGAAGCAAGAATTATTGCTGTTAAGTTCTGGATGTAGGTGAATATACACATAATGTATATTAGGACTCACCTGCCAAACCTCTATGCAAATTATACAGGAAACATGCATGTATGTGTGATGTGAGTGTAAAATCCATGAAAAACAAGCAACAAGAGAGAAACTAATTAAGTGAAATATCTTGAAGAAAATTCTATTTGAAAAATACTGTACTTTTAATCCAGTTATTACTTAATTTGAGTCCCAACAGTTATTTATTCTTCAACAGCCGAAGACCCAGCAGCCCATAAACTTTCTCATAGTTTTGAGAAACTCTTGTTCTTATTTAAAGTAAAACATTGCCCTATGTCATATTGGTCTCCAGTTTATATATCCACCTTTTCCCCATCCACTATAAAGCAAGAAGACCTAACCACAGCCAGTTGACTAGGATTCTATTTCATAACACAATATGTCAAAAGGGTCAGGCAACAATTTAATAGCTTAGTCTTTATTGCATACAAAGGAGATCTGTTGAAAAAGTTGCAAGGAATACTACAGCTGATTGACATATAGTCAGAAGTTCTCAAATACCTACTGTTGGAGAAATTAATTTTTCTTTGAATACACATTTTGTTTGGCAATGTAGGTCCCATAGCAGAGAGAAGAAAATAATTGTGACATCAGAATCAACAAGTCAGTATCAGAGATGTAAGCATCCTAGTAACTTACAAACATTAACTGAGTCCAAACTCAGCCCTAACATTTGTGATGAAAACAATAGTTAAAATATTACATGATATTCTCTAAACAATGCATCCATGGCTGCTCCCTATCATGAGCAACCTTTTTTTTCAATACATATGGAGATCAAAGAATGCTTGCTGGCAATTCATAAGGGACTGTTTATTAGCCAATCAAATCGGAAAAGCATTGGTAACTGACTCTTTCCTGCGTAATAGGAATGTTCTTTACCACTGTATGAATAATCACTTACCTTGCAGCTGTATACAAACAATCACTGTTAAGATTAACTGAAAGAAGTTTGGACTGAAAAGCATACATAGTATGTTAGTTAAATAACAATGACGTTTTCCGGTGTTTTTTCATGATTTGTGAGTTTGTTTTGCATTTTCAGATAGAAAGGTTTGCAAATTCACAGCGCATACTCCCTCACCTCATATAACCTATGCATTACCGTAATAACCTAGCTCTAGCATCTGGCAATTGTCTGTATGTGAGTGTGGCCATCCCCCTTCCGTAATTGCCAGCCTGTTGCGCAAGTATCGCTCCTTCATTGCTCTTAATAAAGCTTAAGATTTTAATCACTTCGTATACTATTATTGTTTCTTTTGTAATTTTATTTCATCTGTTCAACGTCTTGCGCATTTGAACTGCTTTTTGTCAATTAAACGTTTAATTTTTCGTGATTTTCGAACGTTTCTTGTGGTTGCCTCGTGAACGCTGTTCACGAAGCGTGGCTAGGCCCGCACTTTAGTGTAGCGTAGTCCTAGCGTTTGTTTACTTTCACGTACAGCAGTCGTGTACGTTATCACACTTTTACAGTCAAGTAACTGCCTTGTTTAGTTCTTTCGTACTGTTCTAGATACAAATTTCATTAGATTTTCCGTGCTGTTTCTAATGTTAGTTTCACAGCTTCGAGTTTCTTTGACTTCTCAAAAAAAAGGGAAAAAAAAGATTTTTCAAGATATTTTGGAGGATGGACAACTGCCGTTCCTGCAGGCAGTTCCGTCCTTTTAAGGCATGGGACAAACACGATCAGTGCACGAAATGCCGCCCGTACGAGAGCAAACAGACTTGCTCCATTTGCCAGGACTGGGCCAAGGAGCGCTGGGATTTGATCCGTACCTGGCTGGCAGATAAAGCCGCGGAGAAAAGAAAGAAGGTGGCTTCCTCAAAGCAGGGGAAGAAGAACCGCCGACGAAGGACCCCCAGGCTGCCATTCGAAATGGCATAAGTCCTCAACATGGGGATCAGAGGGCGCCATACGAGATGGCTTAAGCCCACTCGCAGGTATCCATGCGAGATGGAACTAATTCCCATGCGGCGTCGGCACCGCCATGGCTGCGGCCCCAAGAGGGGCCATCCACATCATGTCATGTCATCGGGTCATGTGGAGTCCAGAAGCCCCCGCAGGCAGGCGGTGGCGGACTTATTTACATCTACACCGGGGTCATGGGACCACAACCGGAGGGATTTCTCGGGGTTCTCCCCGGAAGGTACGGACTGGCGCCGCAGCCAGAGTAGAAGCCGTACCCACAGCCGTAGTCGCGATAGAAGCCGAGAAAGACACCGGCGGCCTCGACACAGGCCGAGGTCTGGCTCGCCGCCCTCGTACTTGAGTGGACATTCTTCGGGGCGTCACAAAGCCAAGAAACGCAGGAGGAGACAGTCCCCAGACTCGGGACAGGCTCTCCTTTCTCAGATCAATGACCTTCTGGGGCAGCTGTTACAAAAGCCGGGTCAACCGGACCTGGAACAGCAGACTGCAACGTCTATCCCACAACAACTGGTGCCATTGCTGACGCCGATAACGGACAATCACACCCCTGAGGCGGCCTAGGTGGATCCCTGGGACGAGGCCTCCTCGAGAACCGACGACGCACTGTCGATCACGGCTAGTGCCCGCTTCCTCAGGGGAGATTCTGAGGCGGACGGAGAGGAACCCCTACAGGGCACAGAAATATCAGCGGAAGCCTTTGAGAAAGCAATGGCAGTCCTCTACAGGGTCCTCGGCTTCGAAGAAAAGGTGGATGCACGTGCCCAGGAGGGGCCGGCATCCAAGCTCACATTGAACGCTGCCGCCCAAAAACCGCGAGCCTCCATCCCGGTGGATGTTGAATGTAGGGAATGGTTCGAGGCAGTGGCACAGGCGAAACGCTGGATAGCTTTCCTGCGAACGACCCAACGCACTTTTCATGTAGGCGATGAAGACTGGGAGAGTCTTTTCGCACTGCCCCACATCCCGCCTCAGGTGAAGGAGAGACTTCGGTCGGCGGGTGCTTTGGACGGCAAGGGCAAATTCAGGGGGAAGGATGCACAGACCTTAGAATCCTCCCTGTTTGACGTAGATAGGGCCTCTCGTGGGGGGATGAAGTAATCGACGGCCTTGTTGCTTTTCGCTGAGCTGCTGAACAGGACGTTCCAGCAATCTCAGGCATCGGGTATCTCCCTGAATTGGTCGTCCCGATCCATGGTGGACGGGTTCCGCAACTTACCAATCCTGGGAAGTGACAACTTCGGTGGCAAGTGCGACGAGAAACTCCAGGAAGAGGCAGAGAGAATGAAGTCTTTGAGGGAGGCAGACGAGCATATGTCCGCTCGACCTCGTCCTAGCGCCTTATGACTCACGGCAAAGTAGCCACTTCAAACAACCGTGATCCGGCTCACCTCATATAACATCCCGGCTCGCCTCCCCACAATGGGGGGACCTCGCAGATGGAACCAAACAACCACGCTGGATACCCTCCTCGGATACCAGGGGAGCTGGCCTCACAGATATGACCATGTGATGGCCTTTTCCTCCCAGGAATGTTCGAGGGATGCCGCAGGGTCCCGCCTACACCCGCCGACGACCCACTGAAGACCCACTCAGGACCCTCCTGTCACCCACCACAGCCCGCCGGGGTCTCTTCAGGTGATAACCACTTTTTGGATGTATCCTCGGGTGTTTCCGCCCCTTGGTCGGTCCTCTCCCTCTTATCCGTCTGGTGCCGCACCAGTGCGGCCTGGAAATTACGGAAGGGATATGGCCACACTCACATACTTACAATTGCCAGATGCTAGAGCGAGGTTAATACGGTAATGCATAGGTTATATAAGGTGAGTACGTTGCTCGTTAATTCACAAACCAGGTAAGGTTTGGGGATTGCGGTTCGCTAGCAGTTTCATGACTTTATCTCCCTGACCAAAGTGTTGTGTCCGAGATGCGGAATTGTTGTAACTCTAAATTTTTACTTTTATTTAGCTACAGTGTATACAGGTCTACATATCGTGTTAATAGAAATGTGTGTTTTTCCTTACTGTAAGCAAATTAACCTATGCAGTCAGGTTGGCGTGTGCCTGTACGCATTTGTGACACTTGCTTGCAGTGGCAGGGCTAGGGGTATTGGTCAGGAGGGGCGAGAATGGTCTGTAGGGGCGCTTTCGACACTATCTAAGCGGAGCGCCACCACGGTTGGCACATAGCGCACAGGAATTTTTTGGAGTAAAGATACTTCTAGATTGCAGGAAATGGCCCTTTCTGGGCCTGGCTTATTTGCAGATAAACGAATAATAAATAGGTGTCATCGCCAAATTACACTAACAAAATGTGACAAATGTCAATAGGTTGATGAGAGCGCAATAAAAAAGTCAATAATCGCGAATAAGTAAAAAGTGGTAAAGAGCTAAAATGGGTGCCAGCAGTCCATTTGAGTCCGTCAGGGGGGCGTCTGCCCCCCTGACTGTATGGATGCTCCGCCACTGTTAATAGCCTCAATTGATATTTGATGCAATTTCATGTTTGTCTAAGATGGGAAGTGGTCTAAGCTTGCTGACCATGAGTTATTTCCTAGAACTACTGTCAAGGCAGAATTTTCTTGTCAGTGTAACCTGATTCCATTGTGTTGTTGAGCTACCAGTGATTTACAACATTGACCAACTGTTTGCATAGTTTAGTCAATTAAACTGCATGTACATACAACACTGACTCATGACAGTCCTCCACTGAATTGGTGTCCTTTCACAGATGATGGGGTTGAGCCACTGCAGCATTGCTCCCATAGTTTCCACCTCAAATCGGTTTGGGACACATTCTTTTGATCCAAATTTGTGGGGCCCAATATGTTTGGGACCATTTGGGTCAACATTGTCTGCACATTACTATAACTATGCATGGATTGTAACTAAACTTGGTATACAGTTGCTGGTTAATAGCTGGTATATGTAGGCCATCTTGGCCTGAAATATTTCAGGCTTATTATTGGCCAGGTGGGCTCAAATTTTATTTCCACCTCGAATCCATTTTAGTACACATCCTTTGAGCCCACATTTGTGGGGCCCAATATTTTGGGACCATTTGGTCCAACATAATCGGGGTTCAAAGTTTGGGGGCAAATAAATGATTGAGCATTGACCATTTATGTGCAAAATATTATTGGATCTAATTTCTTTTGGAGAGACCAAAATTTTGAAATTGCAGTAAAGAATTTTTTTTTAGTGTAACTGGGTCCAGTCCTTCCATCGTCTTATCATATTTTGTCTTTGTATTGCCCTAAGCCTTGTCCTGTGATGAATTTTAGTTTCTGTGATAGAGTGAATAAAATGCTGGCCTGTCCTGCCAGAAAATTTGAATCTAACACTGACTTACGACAAGACGTGATGTTAGTGTGGCACATTGGTCAGAATTGATCAGATTTCACTCTACCCCTTGATACTGTACAATACACAGAAATATGAACTACCTATATGGCTGTGATTAAAGAAATCTCTCTCTCTCAAAAAAACCTGAACAACATATTATATATATGAAGAAAACGTAGTTAGGAAATTCTGGAACTTCTTGACTCTCCAAAAGAGTGCTAACCTGCAACTGCACCGAGAAATTCCCATCTAAATCACTATCATACTTTCATAAATTTTAACTTTCCTCGCTAGCGTCCATGCAGTCCCCGAATCGAAGTGCCGCTATGATGTCACAGTCGCTCATCGTTCTCCCTTATTCAAAATATATTATATTAAGTTGGCTGAGGTTCGAAAATCCACTTCTCATGAATCATAGGATGAAAACTACCCGAACTAAAACTGTGTCCATGTAAAAATAATAGAGTTTTTTCATATACCTAATAGACTGCCACTCAAAAATTCCTGTAATTCGACAACCTTAAATCAGATTTTATCCAAACTTGGAATAAAATTATCGGTTAATAGCTCTCGTACATGTGGACATAAATATGATATTGGGTGATGACATACAACACAAGCAAGGAGCCATAGTGCCGGTTGGACTCTTGTTTTATATTCATTTTCATATATTTTTGACTGAAGATCCATATCAATTTCTAGCAGGCTCTTTGATGCATGCAAGCTGCTTGCATTGAATTTATACAGTGCAACAATTTATGCTAATTGCACTACATCAAGCTTGTTTCCTCATAAATCCTTACAGTATTAATTCTTCCAAGCTAACCTGCAACAACCAGCTAAGATAAACTATGGCTTGTCATCTCAAATATGCTGCAAACAAGCTCTCACTACATTTTGATAAGTCACACTATATATTCTTTAATACACATCGTAGCATAAATGGGATCGTCAGATTAAGATGGGCGGTAGGTACACATCATGGTAGCGCCTGCCAGCTACGCAACTGGTGGTCCTCCAGTGGGAAGCTGGCGGAACGACAGAGAATTGGCCGGCTTTTTTCTGGCGGTCCACCGGCTACTCCATCCGCAGACTGCCAGAGAAACGCCAGCTTACCGATGGTGTCTCGCCAGTGAAACATTCAGTGTTCCACCAGTATCACTACAGGGTTCTGCCAGAAAGCCGCTGCCTATCAATTATCTAGAATCCAGTGTTCTGCCAGCTCTCTGCCGTCATACCGCCAGTCCAACATCCATGGTTCTGTGAGAGATTCGCCTGAGACCTGTTAGCCTAAATCTGGTATTCAGCCAGCACCCCGCTAGCCTAAACCTGGTTTTGGCCAGAGAACCCCTGGTGTCCCATGACAAATGACAAATATATGGCCTTCGCCAGCATACTTTTGATCTGTAGGCCCGATTTTGCCTTGAAATTTGGTCTTTTTATTATTTGCTCTTTGCAAAGCAAGGAACCTACAGTATGCATTCAACTTGGCATGTGTGTGGTGTGTGTGGGTATGTGAAGCTTGGGTTGTGTACATGATATCTCAATAAAGAAATGATGTATCAAGACCAAACTTTGTGGGTTCATAGCCCATAGTGAGAGGAAGATCCCTTTTTTTTGGGTGCCCGGTCTCCAAATGTCAGTTAGGGTAAAAAAATGCAAAATATTAAAAATGCAAAAGTGCAAAAGTCTGATGCAGTTAATATTGCTGGGAATGGGGTAAGGGATCATTTTTGGAACATAACTGTCATGTGATCCAAGGTCAACAAAGGTCAATCAGGGGTCAAAACTAGTATTTTTGCAATAACTTAAGAACAAAATGTCTGTCAAGGTTGGGAGTTAAGCTATTGTAATCCAGTAGTCGACCCGCATTTAGGTGACCTTTGACCTCAGATTAACCTCCGGTGACTGTATTAGTTTCTTTGGTTATTTGAATTTATGTGGCCATAATTGGATCTCGAAGGTACCTTCCGATCAAAATTGTCGACCTTTGTGTGCAATATAGTATATTAATAACAATAATAATAATAGCAATACAATAATATTGTGTGTGTACATCAGACCACGTAACAATTTTAGGAGAGTGATGCTCCCTTGTAAATATTCCTTACAAGCAATTGAAACCATGCACACATGTAAACTTACTCTCAATTATGTGTTTCATATTTAGCTTTGCAAAGGCTGTTTTCCCAGTCGTACCAGTCTAGTTAAGTTTAGTAGCAACTGCATATGACATACCTCACCCAGGATTCTTTTAATTCACTCCTTCAACATGGTGCCACCAAGAATTAAAAGTCTTTTTTAACTTGAAAAAACAAAAGTGAAAAAAAAAAACTCAATCAGAAACCATCACAATAATTCTTATATATATACAATAAATTATATTTCATCCCATGACTTGGCTTCCAGTGATGTTTTCTATCAATATTTGAAGAGGATCTTGCAATGTAGTGCTGCAATGTACCTTTTTGAGTCCATTTAAAACAAGGTTTATTGAACAGCCAACTTTTGTAGAATCCACCGCAAGTCAAAATAAGTTGTGGCCAAACTCTTGTAACCTAAATGCAGTCATGTCTGTAACTACCTTACAGAGTTTTAATTGACGGAATTTTGCCCCTCAGGAAATATTTTTATTTTGTACAGACCACTGACACAAGTATTATGATTAACAAGCATTACAGTTTGAAAACCTGTTTTCTGATTATTTTTCTGACATTTTTATCCTGACTTACCAAATATCTTCCAATCCTTGTTTGTTCAATAGAGTCATCCAGGTTAATCAAATCCTCCAAAGATCTCACAGAAATAGTTGTTCCTTCGGGTAGTGCAAAGTCTTCATCTTCCTCTGCTCTTGCTACAGTCATGTTTTCAGCAGCATATTGTTGACCCTCACTTGTTCCTTCAGGTCTTTAAGGTCACATTTAAGTTGACAGCTTCAATATGGTTTGGTTTGTTGCTGTAAGGAAAAGTCAATTCATCTTTAATATTAGTACATCAAACATTGAATAATATGAGTGGAATATATCTGCAATAGAACTTAAAACATTGTTGAATCTTTTGAAGGATCATAGAACATACACTATATATAAGAGAATGGTTCCATTGATGGTGCTTGCAGAAAGTCAGAAACATTAGGTACTATATTATTTCATCATTTTGGGACAAGGGATGTTCGTCACTACACCGCTACATGAACAGGGTCATCTTCATTAAAAACAGATAAAATGTGAAAAGTGCAAACAATCAGATCACACCCCCAATTAAGGGTATTAATGTAACTGATTGCAGCTGACGATTTTAGGAGTCAATTACTGCTTTAATTGTTAGTCATTTTTTAAGCAATATTCTGTTGGTCCGCTGTCGGCTTCAATGCACACATAGGTTATCTAGGCCGTAAATTCTATCAGCCCATAGCCGGACTGCCAGCATTTCCCACCACAAAGTGATGGCCGACTGCTAGCATGGGTAGCATTTTGTACAAAGAACACATGTGCACAAATAAAACACTTTCATTAATGAACATCTGAACGCTGTTGACGAATGTCGGTTTTCTGCTAGGTTTATCCAAGCTGCAAATGTCTATTGGTCTGTTGGCGGACCTCCACCGCCTAACGGCCAGCGCTTTAAGGACAGCAGACCACTATATAGTGTTATATACTGGGTACTATATTTTATACTGTAAAATGTTTAGGTGTGTATATTGATTCACAATTAAACTGGTGTGATCATATCCCAATGCTCCCTAAAATAATAGCCCCTAAACATTGTCATTTCTACGACATTTTCTACCACAAGGTGTTCTAAGACTGTTATATCAAACTTTGGATGTCCCTCAAATTTCATACTGTGCACAAAGCTTGTGCAGTACTAAAAATTCCAATTAGGACCTGTAGCATTTATTACAAAAACGAGCTTTTTGTCATATTGCCAATTTGGCTTCTCATGATCACACTAGTGTTGTATTTTTCTAGGATACAAGACATGCTGATTAAACATTCTCTGTTGTCCAGTTCTATAAACTTTGAAATGTTTAGCTTAAGATATCGAGCCATTAAGACTCGAAGAAGACACCAACACATATTAAACTGTCAGAGTCTGCTTTAACTACTTAAAAGAATGGCAACTAAACAATGCATTAAACATCATTAATATTATATCTCTCATAACACTGTTTGAACTCAAAATTGGTATTCATATTATGTATTTTATTAGCACCTTTATTATACAACATTCAATAAGGAAACAAATTATTAAAGTAATATAGTGTAATTGTGAACAAAAATGTTCATTAGTAAATGTAAACTTTTCTTTTGTTGCTTTTAGTTGGGAGTCTACTACATTGTTAAACCTCTTTAGGTTTAGTTGAAGACATATCTTTTCAAACCTGATTTAGATGCATTAATATTGTTATATATTATGTTTATTGTATTTCTACCTGTCAGTTGTGAAAGCCAATCAATTTGAAACTAGATGGTATTTACTGGGTGGTATTCCCTAACCTTGCTGGTACTTCTTGTGCAACTGTTAAACTGTTAATGTAATACAAATATATAAAATATGATCTTGTATGCCCCATATGTAAACAAGCATTTACTGGAGGTTGTCGTTATGTACATTGATCAAACCCTAGAGGACTACAAACTACTAGGTTTGGGGAAAAGATAGCATTTCGTAAAGCTTTCAAATTCCATTAATAAAGATATATATGTTACTTAATGTTTGACTGTATGTGGGGACTGTTGTGTATGATCAATTTTTGAAACAAGAATATTATTAATCTATGTCAGCTCACTCTTCTCATATTGTCTTTACAGTGGCCACCTCTCAAGTCTCTGCTATTGCATCTCGTGACTTTGTTAGCAAGAGCACTCCTGTTACCATATCCAATGGACAGGTTTGTGTACCTGTGGATATATCCATTGTATCTGATATGACCATCGAACCTACTGAAGTATTCCATGTGGATATAAGTCCAACTCAGTTACCATCATCAGTATACATTGTTTTGGGGCAAGGGACTGCTACTGTCACTATACTAGACGATGATGGTAAATATCATGTTTAAAATAAGATACATTGCCTTTTAAAGAACACATATGATCTAAATTTAAGTCAAGCTCTGCTAAAATAAAAATCTGTTGTCTATTTTCAAATATTTTGTAAAAATTTAGAGATTGAAGTGTTTTGATGAAAAGTTTCTTTAAATGTATACAATTTTTTTCTGCATGAATTTTTGAGCTTCCTAAGGATGAAGTAAGGTGTACTTTCTGTGGGTTGTGAGAATTAACCCCTTCAGTTCTATATGTCTGTGAATGACTACATCCAAATTTCAACCACACCTGACTAAGAATTGCAGTTTTAATTGTGTAGATGATGGATCAGGGATATCCATGCTATCTACATGCTTACTATTTAAGATAAATTTCAGACAAACATTGTGAATAAAATGTAATTTTAACTTTGATTATTTTAGTATGTACTATCCCAGCATTTAATAACCTATACATTGTAGTTACTGCCCAGAAACATATACACATAACAGAAATATAGACACACATACATGAGTGGTCTTCATGCAAAGTCAGACAAAGCAAAATAGAAGTTAAAATGATCCATTTTCATATTGACAGAGATCTCAATAATATATGTTTTATCTTTTAAATCAACAAATTTCAATCTGATTAAGATATTGTAACAGATGTATGTAGATGCAGGTGCATATGACAAGGTCAAACTTAATAATCAGACATTTGACTGAACTGTAAGTTAAGGTTCTTCTGCCTATGGTCAGAGGATGTTAAACCTCTCTCTCAATTCATAGGTTTGACTATAAAAGGGTTATTTTGAATGACCACTTATTGAATTGCATAGATATACTGTAACTTTATATCGTCACATTTAGTTTGATCTTTCCATATAATAGTTTGTACTAGAAAGTATGGCTGAATGTGGATTGATGACTATCTTATTGCTGACTTAATTACTGCTATCTTATTGCAGACAAACTTATACAAGATAAACGTTCAGTAAATCTTATGTAGAACAATATTGATTCCATTCTCCACAGACACTCAGCCTCCAGTGATAACCAACTGTCCTGGTGACAGTTCAGTCAGTATTGCACCTGGGACACCATCTGCAAGTGTTTCTTGGCAACCACCCACAGCATCTGATAATTCTGGAGATGTAACTCTTTTTTCATCTCATCAGCCTGGAGATACTTTCCCTCTAGGGCAAACTACAGTCACTATCACTGCCAGGGATGGTGCAAGAAATACAGAGCAGTGTCAGTTTGTTATCACTGTCATTATTGGTGAGTACTAAAGGACAACTAAACTTGTAGAGTAGGACATAGTAGTACTGAAGCGAACCGCGGATGGGGGGGGGGGAAATTACTGAATTTAGGGTCCTTCGCTTCGAACTCACAAGTTATAAATGAGGATGCAAGAGTGTTCTTGCGTTGAAACAACGGCTGACAATTTATTGCAAAACTCTACAAATTACAAAATGATAAATATACATATGAACAATAAATGGCTTAATAAACTCTTTACTATCTTATTAAAAGTATCCTATCTCGGGAAAACCTATACTCAAATACTACGAAAAATGCACAGAACCTATGCTCAATCTATGACACATTAATACAACAAAACAGTGGAATCGCTCTTGTACTATTACAATACTGTACAAAATGTATAATGAACAATGTAAAATGAACATACTTGGAAATACAATACGTTTGCCAACAGGCGAGGACTTCATAATGGTCAGGGCAACACATGCCAGCTGCAACCCATTATAGGCATTTTCACCTCCTAGACAGCAGGAATTTTCACCTCCTGAACTCACAAACTCTCAAGAGACTTGTCACTCTATAGCTGTCCAGAATGGCTAAGATTAAAGGACAATCTCTGAGACAAAACTTTTAAAACAACAGTAACAATAATGTTCAAAATACAAAATACGAATACGCTCTTTAGACCACGAGCAGTACAATACTAAAATACAGGTACAATAATCAATACACTTAACTGTCAAAAACTTTCTGTAAACTAAAAGTATAATAATACGCAATAATAGCACCCACGTGCTTCACGATAAACAATACACGCTAAAAACCTGTAGGACCAAGGTCCAAAAATACAACCTAACATGTACTTTGTACAGTAAAGTACAGCCTAGCCAAACACTTAAAAACTACAATTCAATTAAATAACAATAGGGTACGTACAGCATTTAAACAATATCCATGACTTAAACTCTTACGAGACTGAAGTCAACTTGCTCGCGGAAAGGAATAACTCTCTACGCTAGCGGACATCGAGAACGCGGACATCAAGACTCCATCTCTTGTCAGCCAGCTCGCTATAAAGTATCAGTGGATCCGCCATCTTGGAAAAACCAGTGGCTTCGAGCCAGAAGCCGATACCATCCAAAACCTGAGGCATCCTGCATCTAAAAAGGGGGACATCTCCTCACAGACTCCAGGTAATACAGATAAAGGTATCTCTGGACAATTAACGATCCAGAGTAATAAAAATTAACAAAATATGAAAGGGATAACGAGGTGAACCCCGGAGCTCTGCAGAGACGCTGGTGGCCATCACAACCGCGTATACAGAACTGGCAAATACACGTGCAAACAACTAACGCTACAAACTGACTATTACATAACACATGTAAATATTCAACGGGTGCACACAACAAAATATCACTTTACTACAGTACAAAACATGCACATAGAATGGGATGGATGGTTTACACTCTACAAGATTCATAAAAAAAGAGAAACCTGAACTGTAAATCTAGAAAGCATTAGATGGGAAGACATATTTCTGCATCCTGCAATTTTTCTTTACAGACTGAAGATAACTATTGATTCCTTAGTCTGTTAATTTAAAGTTGTGTATTGTCACTATGTTATCAATATGTGTTGTCTTCTATTTGTTCTATATAAATGGATCTAGGGCTTGTTCAGGTTGGCCAACCTTTATGTCCAGTATATACCTGGATTATGATTTTTGGCCTAAAGGCTTATGTCGATGTTATGGGTGGCTATACTAGAACCCCCAGCTGTATCACAAATGTACTTTATTTAAAGGAGAGTTCAAGTCTGATGTGTTATTGTTGAGTACCATTTATTAGAACATGTACACCATGCAGTGTTCTTCACGAAACTAACTTCTAACCTCTTCAGACGTAGAACAAAGGAACTTAAAACAATGTTGTATGTGCAGTTCTATGTACAGTGGTCAGCAGTATTGGACTCATGTTGCAATTTGACATCATTCAACCTTTAAAAGTCAAATGTGCATTATAGTATACGTTAGAGTTAGAATATAACCAGCAATTTCAACTTCCAAAATATATATATATATATATATATATATATATATATATATATATATATATATATATATATATATATATATATATATATATATATATATATATATATATATATATATATAGTTTTGCTGTAAAACAATTTTGTCATGGAAGTAGAGCTAGACTTGTTTGGGGTTAAAATAAATCATGAAAGCATGCATTATTAAAGGAGATCAAAGACTAGGCTCATGAATTTTTTGATTGGGGTATTTCACAGCCACTAGGTAAATATTGATGGTCATGCCATACTTGCATTGTTCATGTGAACACCAAACAGATTTGAATTTCAGTAGAGTAGGGGTTTAGGTAGGAAAAAATGTCAGTAAAAGAATCAATTGTTAGCCATTCACACATACACTTGATATTTTGTCTTGTATCATCAAAATTTAATGAGAAAATACATAAAAATTACACTTGCATGTGTATCACAGAATAACAGTAAAGGACATATTGAAAATGATGATATTGAATGTTGTCCATTCAAAGAATCTACAAGTTGACTTTTGTTTCACATTTATGTGACAATTTTGATCATTACATATCAATTCCTTAGGGCTCTTCCTTGTGCAGCGGCGGAAATTCACAACAGTTACTACCCACACCCCTCGTTGACTTACTGTTAGGCCATGTTTTTCTTCACTGATAACAGTTCTTTCCTCATTTCATTACACTTTGTCTAAAACATCTTTAGAAAGGTGGAATAAATCTCTTCATAACTCTGTTGTTTCCTAGTTTCTATTAAGCATGGCACGATCGGACTTTGGGGGTTAAAAAATGTAAAAATACGTAACTTTTGAAAACCAAAAGTCACACGTAAAACACACATGGCAACATGTAGCGTCGTGTGGCTTTTGAAACTCCCATTTTTGAAAGTTCAATTGTGTCACTATAACACTGGCCCTCCTCTTTGTCTAAATTGAATATGCATTACAAATGAGTGACAGATTCTGTACATATAAAAATTATTGTGATTGGTTCAAGTTTTCAATCGGACCTAGGGGTAACAAATGAGAGTCTTCGTTAGAAAATATCGACCTTCTAGCCCAACCTCGAGAGACGCTATTGTAGACGCCAGCGTGGTAGCGCCTAGTATAGGGGACTGTAACTACACACTGTTTAATCGTTTATGTGTAATTGTATTAAAATTTGTTATTGTACTGTTAAGAACTCAAAATTAGTTTAAAAACACATTTATTGGTAGTTTTTTTCACCCAAATTCCCATATACATTGAGAATGCAATAGTTTGCGTCACAGCAATATAAAAAAAAAAAAAACGCAACAGAATGGATCAGTCCAATCTTCCTGACCGCGTTGATCCACAGCGCTCACGTATGTAACCCTCTCAGAATTCAATTTCAATGATCTATAAACGAACAGATCGGAATTAAAACAAGAACTCCCAAGTTCTTTCTTCAGCAGTACTATATATAGGGCATGGAAAAGTTGCCACTCATGACTTTGGTAACCGGGCAGACTTCCCCTCTGTCCAAGCTTAGTACGCGACTGCTTTTAACTCTTCCAAAACGCTGTAAAGGTTTCAGTTCTTTCGAATTACGAAAGTCTAAAATGGTTTCAAAGGCAGTGCACTCCTACCCCAAATATAAGATCCATAAATATACACCATCAGTTTCAGTGGTGAATACAGATTTTTGTAAAAGGAGGTTTCTGGGTGACTTTTAAAGAGGAGACCATCAGGAGACTGTCTGTTTTGTTAACTCTTGCTTTGCGCATGGTGGTCTTGGGTCCAGGGGCCTGCACAGTTTCCCTGTAAATTATAGAAGCATTATATGGTTTAGTACAGATCTGAACACCATCCGTATATGTCCGACCGCTATATATTTCCCTTTGATACCATGATGATCATGTAGTTAATCTATACAACCATATCATTACCTAATGATCATATAATTGACCTCTTTATCCTATTTCATTCCCCCCCATTCTTTTCTTTTCCTCCTTTGCCATTTGTTTGCCTTCCCCCTTTTTCCTTCTTCCTTTTTCCTTTTTTTTAAGGGGGGGGGGGCTCTCCAAACTCCCCTCCCACCTGGATATGCACCCGATATATACAGAAATGAAAATCTATCTTCTTTTTTGTTACTAGTTAGGTACAGAGGTGAATCCTGGAGGTGATAAAGCATTTCCAGCGTCAAATCTTGTCAAAGTGCAAAACAATTATAAATTCCACCAAACAACTATGGCATGTTTCAGCTTAGGGGCAAGCTCAAAGCATTACAGTGTGACATCAGAAGGCTTGTTCAATATTCAAATGGTTCTTTCACAAAGACTTAGTTATTTGACAGCAATAAAATAATACAAAATAACTACTGTAACTATGTTCTTTCTAAACAGGTTTAAAAATTATAGTTATAACTATGATCCATCTATCCATCATCATATTTGTTACAGTTTGATGTAAAATGGACAAGAGATTTTTGCACAAACATGTATACCCAAAACTCTGTGAAGTTTGAACAGCTACCATATTGGAACTCCTTAGTGAAAATTGTTTGACAATTAATTTAAATATGCGATAAAATCTTACTCAATGTAATGTTATACGGTGACCGTTACAGCATGACAATTGAAATGTCGATGCATAGTCGATGTATAGGGGCACACTGTTATGTTTCAATGGTGCTTTGAAATTGCTTACAGTATATCTTTCTGATGGTCCCTAGCATCAATCAGTCTTTGATCTTAGATGTGGAAATGTGTTAAAAATACATTAATCATGAAATAAAAATTTCAAATTAGCATAGCATTACATCGTGACACACAGCAGGCAATTACAAAATTATGAATATTTTATCATGTGAATATAACATAAAAATGACTTGATTAAAAGATAACTTGACAATTTATGTTCCCTAAAAATAGATCACATAGCATATCCGGAAATGATGTATACAGTAGCTGAGTTGAATGAAGAAGTTGGAATGGTGCCACCAACTTTCAAAAAGGGTGTCAACTATAATTAATATGTGTTATATTTTCCCTGTCTCTATTGCTTCTCATTAGTCATTTAAGAAGGTGAGCTGATATCTCACATTTGAAAGCTAAATCACTTTATAAGCAACCTCATTTGAAGTGGTAGGTACAGTAGGGTTGGTGCCAGACAGGTAGGGGGGGGGGGATGTTTCAATCATGTCTGTGAATAGGACATTACAGTGCAAAAGTTTGGTGTGCATGGGCGGGATTACGGGGGGCAAGAGGGGGCATTTGCCCCCCCACTTTTCCCCAAATCTTAGTTCACTTTTTTGTCGTTTTGCAGACAAATGTGCACAACCCTAATCGAAATTATTCCCCCACAACAGCTCTATCAAATAGGCCTATTTGTTTCGAATCTAAGTCGAATTTTTGTTTAAGATCGTAACATGTAGCATGCAGAATAACTGGAGCTGGAGCTAGCACATGGTTCGCAGCACAGGTTACGAATCCTGGAGCTAACACACTAGCGATTCAATTCTGCATGTGATGAATCCGCGGCATGTGCTACAGTGCTAGCTTCAGGAATTGATTTTCAACGTTGCTGCTCTACTGAATGCGTTGAATAACTAAATCCAGAGAAACGATTTACGAAATTTAGTAGCCAAAAAGTACATTAAAGCGAGGGGGGGCACAAGGTGGATGGATCTCATTCTTGGTTCATAGGTTACCCATCATGAGTAGACGATCCCTGTTTTTTTTGTGCTAATATCATGAATATTAATGAGTGGGCAGGGCTTAGAGTGATTTTCAACAAATGTCAATATCTTCGCAAACGTAAGTTCAATTTTCATGGAACTTGGTTTGGTGGTACTAGAGGAAAGTCCTCGATATGAATATGGTGACAATTTGTCTAATCTCATTATTATTCATGAGGGGCGGAGCTAAGTGTTGTTTTTCGCAAAAAAACTTGAAATTATAGGTTTTCTCAGCAATCCCAAGGGGGATTGATGTCATACTTGGTACATAGGTTACCCATCATGAGTAGACGATCCCTATTTATTTTGGTGCCAATATCATGAACATTTATAAGTGGGCAGAGCTTAGAGTGAATTCCTCAAAATGTCAATATCACGGCAACTGTAAGTTCGATTTTCATCAAACTTGGTTTGGTGGTACGGGAGTAAAGTTCTCTATATGGCTTTGGTGACAGATTGTCCAATCTCATTATTATTAGTGAGGGGCGGGGCTAAGTGTTTTTTTCGCAAAAAAGCTTGAAATTAGGTTTTCTCAGCAATCCCAAGGGGGATTGATGTCATACTTGGTACATAGGTTACCCATCATGAGTAGACGATCCCTATTTTTTTTGTGCTAATATCATGAATATTAATGAGTGGGCAGGGCTTAGAGTGATTTTCAACAAATGTCAATATCTTCGCAAACGTAAGTTCAATTTTCATGGAACTTGGTTTGGTGGTACTAGAGGAAAGTCCTCGATATGAATATGGTGACAATTTGTCCAATCTCATTATTATTCATGAGGGGCGGAGCTAAGTGTTGTTTTTGCAAAAAAACTTGAAATTATAGGTTTTCTCAGCAATCCCAAGGGGGATTGATGTCATACTTGGTACATAGGTTACCCATCATGAGTAGACGATCCCTATTTATTTTGGTGCCAATATCATGAACATTTATAAGTGGGCAGAGTTTAGAGTGAATTCCTCAAAATGTCAATATCACGGCAACTGTAAGTTCGATTTTCATCAAACTTGGTTTGGTGGTACGGGAGTAAAGTTCTCTATATGGCTTTGGTGACAGATTGTCCAATCTCATTATTATTAGTGAGGGGCGGGGCTAAGTGTTTTTTTCGCAAAAAAGCTTGAAATTAGGTTTTCAGACCAGATGCCCGAACATGAGTGAGCCCAAGTGCGGAGTTGTTATTTCAGAGGCATGTCATTAGGGAAAAGTTAGTCGAAACAATCGCTCTTAGCTAGTGATCGTTGTTTGCGGACGTACAGGCTATTTAAGTAAACATGGTTTCTTATCAGTATCTTGAAGTAACTTAACAACGCTAATTGGACTTTAATTTAGAGACGGGAGAGGTAATCTTATAATCAACGGAATATTTGACTCATTTACTTGAGCAAGGGCGAGAAATCGAGATACCAGTTACACCGAGCTCACAAGGCGTCGTCACACTGGCAGCAGTAAACCGCCTCATAACACTTGTTACGGATCGCCATTCCAGCCTAATAACTTTTTTTTCCAATTAATACGAGAATAAACGCAATAATATAGATATCGTGCTACCAAAAACACGGAATGAGCAGTATCGATAGAGTTGATAGGTAAGTACATATTTATCCCATCAGTTGTTTAATCATCATGTTACTCGTTCTCAGTTGCTTAGTCAATAACTGCAGAGTAGAAATAAGATACCGAATTGATCATGCCTGGATAACACTACAGTCTGTACAGGAAGGGCATATGCCGTGGACCTATCAAGTATCAACCGATGTTTTCAATAGCAGTTGGTATATAGTTGCAGTACAATATTTGTATATACTATTTTTATTTGTAGCTTATTGGGCTAATGCTTGAATCCCAACACCCTCTAACTTAGATTAAAGTTCAGGCCAGAATTTCCTTTGTAAGAATTTTTTTTTTGTAAAGTCGGTCTGCGTATCAACCAGCATGTAGCAGTGCTAATTTTAAAGGTATGCAGTATTTCTGGGAAATATGCCAGAAATTTAAATATGGTCACCTTTGGTCATAATTCTTAAATTGTTTTTATTACCGCCTTTGAAGAAATTTACCCCACTGAGAATTCTTTCATCTTGGGTGTTCATTAAGAAAATGTCCGAGAACAATTTGGAGAATAACAACCTCCAGGAAAATACTTTTTGAAAATGTCTAGCAATTATAAAGTGCTATAATTTGGGGCCTATGCAGACTACTTTTAAACTGGGGATGATAACTTGATAATAGTCACCAAAAATATGGTGGGATAAGAAAATTGCCAGAATGGCTTCTGGTCACTATCAATCTTATATAATAACTCACCATTTTGTATTTAAGCACTCTTAATTTGTAAGAAAAAAGTAGCACCATCCTCTGGGAAAGGCACTGGAGGAGCCAGGAAGCAAACAGAATATCACCAGCATGTAGTTTATACAGTATGTCATGCAGGCACTTTGGGCTGATATGAGGCTAAGGACTACTTTGAATTGTAATAAAAAATCTTTCACTAGGAAAATAGAATTTGCATTTGATGCAAGGATGTAGACCCTGCAAGATTTTTTTACTGATTACTTTTACTGCATAGTCTTCAAAATGTGTTAGAAGACTATAATATAGCCATTACTATTTACAAGGCATGTTTAGTGAAAGGAACAGTTTAATGACAGTTCAAAAGTGTCACACTAAAGTTAAACAATGGGAAAGCAGTCTTGATATTGATAATGGAAAGATGATCTAGGTTTATGTTGAAGTTAAAGTATTTGACTTTAATCAAGCTGACAATCTGGCTGTTGTGCCTGCCTGTCCTTGCGGGCACCAGTCCGGTCTGCAGCATGTTTTAGCCATAATTTAATGACTGCTTCCACCTGTGACTGGGTTGCTGTTTTTGTCAAAGGGTTTCTTGAGATGGCCCCTAGGAACAATAGGAAAAAACGAAGAGCAATTATAAGTATAATCACATGAATAAACCAAGAGAAAATGTAATCTAATGACTGACCGCATGGCTTAATTGATATTATGTTGTTTATTTCAGGCAAGTCTCATCCCAAATGATTGGAGGGCATTGATGATACTTATCAACTTGGTCCAATTTTACTGCTCTGCTCAGCACTTTGCAAAGATGAGTACATTATCTTATATGAATTACAGTCACACATTGCAGTCTGACAAAACCATTAAATCTACACAAAGTTGCTTGATGGTTAAAATATGGGCCTTGGCCTTTTGGGAAAGATGTATACAGTGCATAATGTTTGTGTGTAGTTCAGTGTGAAGCTTTTCTACATGTAACATGATGCATCATTGAAGCATTGTTAGTTTGTCACAGTATATATATCATTTGAACAACTGGGACGATTTTGTAATTATAGGCATTTGTATACTTATTAAAAATCAAATCTTTCAGAAGAAGGGTAGAAAAGGCTTTCTTTTCGGCACTCTCCCTGCCTAACCAGTTGAATTTTGTGGCCAAGGCACTGCTCATTAGGAAGAATAAAATCCTTCTTACACTACTATCCAAATTGGTCCCACCTATCATAGACAGCTTCTGGACCTATATATAAAGGAGGTGATGGCGAAAAAAAATGAAATTTATTTAGGAACAAAGTTTATGTTATCCAGTTGTAATAAGTTATGAATTGTTTACTTGTTATTTACCACCACACTACTATTAGTATTACATTAGTTGTAATTAATTTATTTGCTAAAAATATGTATTTGGTAAACATTACTACAAGAAGTATAATTAAAAAGTAATATATTTCAAAATGTATGTAGTTAACAGAGATACAATTTTTTCAAAAAATAATGCAAATATATCTCAGATAGATGTATGACTTATGACATACCACGTATGACAGGAGTGGGGTCACTGGGTGCATAAGTATCTAAGAGTTTGGCAAGATTGTTTAAAACTGTAAGACTCCTACCACTCCCAGTTAAAAAAAATAATGCAATTTTTAAAGCAATATGCAATTATAAGGCTCATAGAGCAAATTTAAACTGTGCCATCTACACTTATAACTTGGGTTGATATATGAGACTTATAGACCACATAGCATCATATGTCTATTTAATATGGCTGTGAAAAGGTTTTCATTAACTTTATATTACAAATTGATGGAGCACAAAATTACAACAAGTTACATTTAGTATAAAACTCAATCATAGAACGCTTACACTACTGGTTTCTTTAAAACGTGCAATCAAAAACACACAAAAAACATTTCTTACCAGTTTTTTCCTTGATCCTGTGTCATGTTTAGGTTTTTCCTCCAAAGAAGTTATACCTTCAAGGGACTTTAGAGGAAATTCATTTAGCCAATCGTCTTCTTCACTCTCTGGTAGGACGTTTGCCTCAGTCAGTGTTTTTAGCAACTCCTTGTTGTGCTGAACCTCCGCCTTAATCTCCATCAGCATCAGAGATTACCCTTTTTTCAAAATCTAAGAAAAGTTGACAACAACAAAACACACTTAGTTACATTCCTATAAACTCCATGTGTCATAGTAAAACTGTGTTCCCTTAAAAAATTATACTGTACATTAGGTCTTTCATTTTTTGTTGTTGCATATTTAGCATCAATTTAATAATAAATAACAATTCACAAGAATATAAATAAATAATATTAAATAGTAACAAATATTACTTTGTCTTCATACCTTAGCATTTTTTTAATTAAAACAATTCAAACATGTGTCAATTGCTTTAATTTAATGAAGCTGAAAATTCTGTAAACCAATAGAGCTAATGTACAATGCTTATAAATAATTGAAAAGAGTTAAAAGAAAATTACCAGGGAAATGGAAAGAAGAGGCTGCACTATTGTCCAAAGTTTGGTTGGGGAAGCAAGGTGGGGTTGGAGAGCGTGGTGGGGCAGGAGATAGAGCAAGCGGAGTTACAGGTGTTGAAGTTGATGGAAATGATGGTGGTCTGGGTCGCTTTGGTGAGGCAGGAAACTCCTCATCACTCGAGCTTTCAACCATGTTGATTAGGTCTGCAATAAAAAAAATATATAAAAAAAAATTAAATTACCATAGTACAATAATGATAACCTAAAATCTATCTTACTTTGACCACTTTTACGCTAACAAATCACCCTCCCACCCCAGTTGAAAAGAGAAACTTGGTGATAATTATACTTTGGTGCTTCACTGCTTTGTATACATGTGTGACTCTATCAGTCTTTTTGCTGTGTTGGGACTTACTTTCGTTTTCTTTCTATGGTTACTTCCTCATCTCCTGTCTGTAGGTCTGACTCATCTTCAGCCTGCCTTAGTTTGGAAACTGCCTTGTCATATGAATCTGTATGGAATAATATAAAATATGCCCCATGTATTTGAATACCTTTACTTTGAATTTGTGAAGTTAACATGTTTATTTTATTCCTTGGTAAATTGAAAAATATCAGGAAACAGTTGCATAACCCAGCAAAAATGAGAAGGATAAACAAAGGGCATGAGACGGGGTGGGGGGTTCCTTATAGATTAGGTAACCACTGGACAGAGCACTTGTGAGTTCATAGCCCATCGTGGTGAAACAGTGCGTTCAATGGTGGTTACTGCATTAATTTATTTACTGTTCTCCAACATTTCATCTCAAACTTCTGGGCTGAGCTGTGTAGCACATTAGCAACAAGTATTAAAACCAGTACTTAGAAATGGGGGCAAATAGAGAGTATGAAGACACACCCTTCAATTATATTTAACATAATTTTTACTTACTTGTTGCATATAGTTTTCTTATTTTAAAAGCCTTCCAACTTGTCTCGGGCTCTGTGGTAGTCTTCAGAGCCTTTGCCAAACTTGCTGAAGATTTGAAGGGGGGCCACAAACAAGTACCCTCAGAAGCCATCCATTTCTCATTGATGATGGCTATCTCCTTAGAGTCCGTAAAATCCACAATGTGATACAATGGGTCCATGCTAAGATTGAGTAATATAATTTTTCTAATTTATGTTAAAGTGATGATCATATATGTAAGTAAATGAAGTGTTAAAATGTATAACATTAAACTTAAACTAACAGTAACTGGCCTCAAGTCTCCTTAATATAAACTTGCTCTTTAATGTCGGATAGGCATAGCAATGAACCAATTTCTATGTGGTAAAGGTACATATTTTTTGAAAATTTCCCTCGAATGTGATACCTGTAGATTTTCACTTATACTGTCAACTTGTAAAATTCCTATACACATTGATTCACAAGGATAGCTAAAATAATTTTCCTTGTGAGTGAATGATCCATAAACCACATACATCATTGGTAACAAAAAAGTTTTGCACTAGGCACACATCATTCCCTATTTGAACACAATTGTCCCCAGTACAAAGAGTTATATGGACATTCAAATCTTTGTGATAAAAGTAGGCATACTGTGACATAGCTAAATGTCCTTCTGGCACTGGCCCATTTGAATGTTCTTGTTTGAGGATAGTGCACTCATTGTTCTTCATGCTTTCTGAATTTCCCCCTTTCTCAACAGATGCCCAACTACTTGCCGCAGTAATGGCTTTTTCACCATTTTCTTCAATGTGCCCAAATAACTTTCAAATGGAAATGCAGAAACATTATCTAGTGGACCATATTTACGTGCATCATCAGCAAGATGAAGCAAACAATGTACATTGTACACTACCATTTCCTTGCCATACAATTTGGAGAAATGTGCAGCAAACAGTTTTAATAATTCTTCCAAATAATCAATCAATGATGATTGGTTACAAAGCCTTGGTGACAACAGAATTTGAACTGCAACGGAAAGCTGCATGAAGTTGTGGTAAAGGTTCACTGGTATTTGGCTAGAAAGGACTAATGGACCAGTGTAGACTAAGAATTGACGGAACTCCGTAGCCTTCCATCTATCAACTTCTCAGAGTCATCTAGGTTTTCTTGAAAACTCCCTTGTGAAATCATCTTCTCAGAAATTTCATTGATCACTCTGGTTGGCATTCTAGTTTTGAGCGGACCTTTCATCCACAAACCCAGCAGTTTACGAGTAACACCCAAACACACCAGATGCATATAATCTAATGGAAATTGGGAAACTAATCCTATAGAAGTAGATGAAAATGGAGATTGTTCAAGGTGGTGATCTTCGTCAAGCATTTGTTGGAAACTTTCGTCAGTTCTTAAACTATCTGCACTTTCTTTGTACACCATTTTTCCCATCCAAGTTCCAGTTTGTATGCACCGATCACAGCCTTTGTAGGAGGAATGCCATTTTACATGCTTTATTAAGGCACGAGCTGGGGCATCAAAAATAACAGCAGATATTGAAAATTGGTATTTTGCCCCACAATGCTCAATACCATGTTCTTCGAGACTTGTAACCTCGTCAATTAATGGTTTTAAGAATTCATTAACTGGAGATGGTTTCGACATTCCAGAAAATATTCCAATTGGAAATGGTGTACTGTCAAAATTTGATCAGTGATCCCCAAAATTGGCCAGAACTGCATATTTGAACTGCGAAACAGGGGTAGACCATCAATGTTAATTTTAATTGAGATAGATTCTTTACATGGCTGTGATAACTGCATTTTTTATTTAATGTAGTTAGCAATGCCAAAGCGATAGTACTTGCTATGTTTTGCTATGTCCCTGCTATGTTTTCAAAAGAAATGTCTTTAATGGGCTTTAGAAGTGATCTTGGATCCTTTGGCAAATCTATGTGGTATGGTTTTAAAATGTTTAACAAACTAGATACTGCTGTTTCCCCCAACTGATCAGAGAGGCTCATTTCATCAACATCTGACTGGCTACTAGAAAATGGTGAAAGCTCTTCAAATTCACTTTCAGAATTACTACTAGGCCTGTGTGTAACTCCAGGATTGTTTAATGTATTGTTGAAGAGGTGTTTGCTTTCAGAAGGCCTATAGTGCTAAGCCTAACATTGTAATGGCCTGTTTGTGATACTGTGGGGCTAGAAGTTAAATTTAGTGCAGTATTTGTGACTGGAATGTCTAAGTTGCTGGGCTCTTGAATCTGTTTAGGAACTTTACTCTTATCTATTTTGAGATAGGGGTGGTGCTTTAGTTGAAATTGTACATACGATATTGGTTTTACATAAGCCATAGCAAAGAAGAAATGTTGAAAATTCGAGACTTAAGGTACGGGCAGTTGTGCTCAACTGGCCTAAAATATCCTCTTAGTCTCAGAGGGAACTATATTGAGTATTCAGGAGGGGTGTGGGGATTTTGTCTTTCCTAAACTGTTATTGTTAAATTAATATCCCAGTGTCCCTGGGCATTCTCTTCTTTGGGATTGTGAACTAGCCTCTAGCCTACCCAGCAAAAAATTTACCACAAATTTACCGCGGTAACTTACCACACTTTTACTACGGTAAAACCGCGGTAAAACTGCGGTAAATTTGTTGTACATTACCGCGGTGTTTTGGCCCTATGGATGCGGTAAACCGCGGTTTACCGTAGTACATTACCGCAAATTTACCATGCTTTTACCGCAAATTTACCACGGTTTTACCACAATTTACCTTACTTTTACCATGCATTTACCGTAGTACATTACCGCAAATTTACCACGGTTTTACCACAAATTTACCACGGTTTTACCCCAAATTTACCTGACATTTACCATGCATTTACCCTAAATTTACCGCAATGTACCATAGTTTTACCACGCTTTTACCCCATATATACCCTACTTTTACCACGCTTTTACCCCAAATATACCCTACTTTTACCACAATTTTACCATGCATTTACACTAGTTTACCACAATATACCGTGGTTTTACCCCAAATATACCCTACTTTTACCCCAAATATACCCTACTTTTGCCATGCATTTACCCTAAATTTACCGCAATATACCATGGTTTTACCACGCTTTTACCCCATATATACCCTACTTTTACCACGCTTTTACCCCAAATATACCCTACTTTTACCACAATTTACCATAATTTTACCATGCATTTACACTAGTTTACCACAATTTACCATGGTTTTACCTTAATTTTACCATGCTTTTACCCCAAATGTACCCTACTTTTACCCCAAATATACCCTACATTTGCCATGCATTTACCATAAATTTACCCTACTTTTACCACAATTTACCACAATTTTACCATGCATTTACACTAGTTTACCACAATATACCATGCTTTTACCCCAAATATACTATACTTTTACCAGACTTTTACCCTAGTTTTACCACAATATTTACCGAGCATTTACCCTACTTTTACCCCAAATATACCCTACTTTTACCACAATTTTACCCTAGTTTTACCACAATATTCACCTTGGTTTTACACTAATTTTACCATAGATTTACAACAATATATCGTCATTTGCCACGCTTTTCCCTTAATTTACCACACTGTTACCGTAATTTTACCACTATATATCATGCTTTTACCACAAATATTCCCTTCTTTTACCCTAGTTTAACCACAATATGTACCATGGTTTTACCCTAATTTATCATGCTTTTCCTATAGATTTACCACAATATATCGTCATTTACCAAGCTTTTCCTCAATTTACCACACTTTAACCATAGTTTTACCACAATATACCATGGTTTAACCATAATTTTACCATACTTTTACCATAGATATACCCTTCTTTATGTATGGTTTTACTGCAATTTATCAGACTATTAGCCATAGTGTTATCTCAGTGTTACCCTAAATTTACACATAAGCTAAATAGAAGAATACAAAAAGTTCTCAGTTCAGTCAATTTATTTCTAACATCTTTAATATATACAAACCACTGAAATTATCATAATAACATCAAATATAACAAAATGTCACTGCTCCACTGCCGCCTTCCTTTTCTGTGCTTTTACTGCATTAGCCATCTTCTGTCTTATGTAGGCCTTGACTTCTGTTGGCGTTTTCTCTGGGAATTTTTGTATGACAACAGCTGTAAATAAGGAAAACCTTTTGTTATTGTACTTTGAAGATATTGACGTTTGACCCTCTGACCTCATTAATATTCATGAGATGAGCTATCAAGCTATGGTGCATACAATCTTCTGTTAGTTACGCTAAGCCCCCCCCCCCAAGCCTCCCCCCTCATAATTAAGCACGATATCAATTGCAATCAGCATGTGTAGGCTATCTATCAATATCACCATACAAAGTTTGAAGAAATTCCAACTAAGGGTTGCCAAGCTATTGCAATTTAAAAGTTAAAATTTGAGTAATATTTGTATTATGGGCACCAAAAACAATAGGGTCTACCTACTCATTATAGGCAACCAACTGACAAGAATTATTAGCATTAATTTATGAACCACCAAATTACTGAGTACGATAATGACCAACCGTCCCATTATCCACCCCACCCCCCCCCCCCCGCCACAATAATAATTATGCATATCAATTGCAATACACATCAGCATGTACAGGATTCCTACCAATATCATCGTACAATCTTCGAAGAAATTCCAACTTATGGCTGCCAATTAAGTTACTACAATTTGAAGATTTTAAATTTTGACCTCATTAATAGTCATAATCAATCTTTCCCTTGTTGACAATAACACCAAATTTCACAATAGCAAGTTTGAAATTCTGACCTGTGGTTGCCAAGTTATTGCAATTCATGAGCACAAAATTTAATATGGTTCACCTGCCAATATTAGTGTATCAATGTTTGTGGACCAATGATCTCATTGTAAGAGAAAAAAACTAACGCATTGAGTGCATACTCACAAATGATTTTGTTCAATATGACAGGGTCCATCGGTTCCTTTGTGGTGCCATTTGTCCCTGTGATGGAATGCGAAGAGAGATAGTCCTCTGAGAATGTTCCTATTAGGATGTCGTTGACCATTTTTGCCGGCTCCATCACGTTACATCGAGCCAAAATCTTGTTAACCTTTTCTACGCCTGAAGGCAGATCGTCTTTTAACTGTAAATGCACAAATAATATACACACATTGAGGTAAAAGTTTGCTTTACTACATGCATAAATCACAGCATTAACAAATTACAGGTAAATATTATCCATTACCTTTACAATACAAAAGAGAAATCCTTAAAATGAAATTCTGGAAAAAAAGAGAAACAGCTGCTTGGTATAATAAAAATGTAAAGAAGGTGAGATCAACAGAAAATATTAGTCACATCTTGAGAAAGTTCCAGCTGTACTGCTTTGAATTTCTGTCAGCTACAAGATTTTACTCTCACCAGACATTTAACATATTCCTTAGCTCACTGCAAATAAATTCCTTCTTCTGTTCATGATAATCATAAGCTTACCTTGACAGGTGTACAGATAGGAGCTTCTTCTTCGATGCTTCTGGGGATCGGCGTTTCTTTTCTAAACTTCTCCACAGACTCTAACAGCTCTGGAAGACCTGGATAGATAGAGTAAAGCATGTCATGTTAATCAGCCAATCACATAAAACTATTTATATATATATATATAGATAAATCATGTGCGGTGCTTGACTTAATTTTGCAAAGGGACCTTATAGGTATCACAAGCAGTTAGTATTTCTGCTGTAACACTGGTAGGGGGTTTACCGGTCATTATGATAGTTGTATAAAAATAAGTGGAACTGAACACAAAGAAAGAAGTAAAAGAACTAGTGAACAAAGGGAGGAGTCAGGGGGAGAGGAGAGTTAAAAGATAAACGGTGTAAGGACAACAAAAGAACTAATACACAAGAGAGGGTAAAGAAACTGAAAGTACAAAGAGAGAATTAAGTGGGAGACAAGGTGTGACAAAGAAATAGGAAAGATGGCAAAGGCAGTGCGAGGGATGGGGGGGGGGAAATATTAGTAATTTCCACCCCCCTGTTGAGCCCATGAGATTAAATTGTGCAAAGGCATTGCATCCACAGCTAGTATCTCTCTGCTTATAAGAATTTAAAAGAAGAGTGAACAGGTGATAACATTTTGTGGAAATTATTAAAAACAGACCCCTCCAGCATGTCTTTTTAGCGTATGGGTATAATCCATTAGAAAAAAAATGATTTTACTCACTGTCCATCAACCTAATTGTTCTTCTTAAGTTCTTGTTTTCCGTCCTCAGGACCCTCTTGTCTTCTTTCAATTTATAAATTTTTTCCTCCAGCATCTGGATGTGGCTCAGGTCATCTGCATTTGTGTAGTTAGATTCCTGATTAGATTAAGATAAGGAATATCAAATGAAACAAAATTAATGCTCAGTGAATAATATAATTTACTAATAACCAATTAATTAGTCCAAGATTTTCTCAGAGTTGGCCTGTTTTGAAGAGTTCACTATTGCTAATTGGCTTATCAATAAAAGTGGCTGCAATAAGACCATTAGCTCATCTGCTTAAAAGGATACAGGTTGTATTGACTGCCCTAAAAGCTGTTTTTTTTTCAACCATAGTTATTGAAATAACTAATTAATGGGGTCCAACCTAATACAAGGCCATTTTCTGTCTCAGGTCAGCAAACAATTACATAATGAATATGACAGGAATGTCAACAGTTCCTTATCCTTGCAGACCTGCTCCATTTGCCAGGACTGGACCCAGGAGCGCTGGGATTTGATCTGTACCTGGCTGGCGGATAAAGCTGCAGAGAAAAGAAAGAAGGCGGCTTCCTCAAAGCAGGGGAAAAAGAAGCCGCCGGCGAAGGAACCCCAGGCGGCCATACGAGATGGCATAAGCCCTAAACATGGGGGAACGGAGGGCGCCATACGAGATGGCTCAAACCCTCCTCAGGAACGGGTATCCATACGAGATGGAGCTAATTCCCATGCGGCGTCAGCTCAGCCACGGCCGCGACCCCAGGAGGGTCCGTCCACATCAGGCCACGTGGAGTCCAGAAGCCCCCGAAGACAAGCGGTGGCGGACTTATTTACTTCTACTCCGGGGTCATGGGACCGCCACCGGAGAGATTTCTCGGGGTTCTCCCCGGAGAGTACGGAACGGCGCCAAAGCCGAAGCAGAAGCCGTACCCACAGCCGTAGCCGCGGTAGGAGCCAGGAAAGACACCGGCGACCTCGACGCAGGTCGAGGTCTGGCTCATCGCCCTCGTCCTCGAATGGACATTCTTCTGGGCGACACTGGGCCAAGAAACGAAAGAGGAGACAATCCCCAGACTCGGGGCAGGCTCTCCTTTCCCAGGTTAAAGACCTCCTGGGACAATTGTTGCAAAAGCCGAGTCAACAGGACCCGGAACAACAAGGGGCTCCGTCCATTCCACCACAACCGGCGCCACCGCCAGCACCGGTTACGGACGATCACGCCCCTGAGGAGGCCCAGGTAGATCCCTGGGACGACGTCTCCTCCAGAACTGATAACGCGCTGTCAATCGCAGCTAGTGCCCGCCTCCTCAGTGGAGATTCCGAGGCGGAGGATGAAGAACACTTACGGGGTACACAAATTTCAGCGGAAGCCTTTGAGAAGGCGACGGCAGTACTCTGCAGAGTCCTCGGCTTCGAGGAAAGGGTGGATGCGCTTGCCCACGAGGGGCCGGCATCCAAACTCACATTGAACGCGGCCGCCCAAAAGCCTCGAGCCTCCATCCCGGTGGATGTGGAATGTAGAGAGCGGTTCGAGGCGGTGGCACAGGCGAAACGCTGGACAGCCTTCCAGCGATCAGCCCATCGCACTTTCCACGTGGGCGACGAAGACTGGGAAAGTCTTTTCACGCCACCCCAAATCCCGCCTCAAGTGAAGGAGAGACTTCGGTCGGCGGGTGCCTTAGACGGCAAAGACAAGTTCAGGGAGAAGGGTGCACAGACCCTAGAATCCTCCCTGTTCGACGTAGATAGGGCCTCCCGCGCAGGGATGAAGTACTCATCAGCCTTATTACTTTTCGCCGAGCTATTGAACAGATCTTTTCAACAGGCCCAGGCATCGGGTATCTCCCGCAAAGATACCGCCGCCATCATTGCCCTCCTGGGACCCGTTTCCAGGATGGTATTAGACCAGTTCGCCCGCGTCTCGGTTAAGGCCACCTTGACACGTCGGGACCTGGTTTTGAACTCCCTGAATTGGTCGTCCAGATCCACGGCGGACGGGTTCCGCAACTTACCGATCCTGGGCAGTGACCTCTTTGGCGGCAAGTTCGATGAGAAACTCCGGGAGGAGGCAGAGAGAATGAAATCTCTGAGGGAGGCGGACGAACACATGTCCCGCCCGACCTCATCCTCGCGCCCACGTTATGACTCACGACAAGGTAGCCTCTTTAAGCAACCAAGATCCAGCTACAGTCAGAGTCGGGGCGCCCCGCGAACACAGCAACAATCCGCTCCTTCGCGGCCCGAACACAGGCCATACCGCCCGCAATACCACGGAAGCCGCGGAAGCCGCGGTAAACGGCCCTAGGGATGCCCACCCCACCGTAGCGCCCAAGGCCAAGGTGGGGGGGGCGACTAAGAGTTTTTTGGGCTCACTGGGAGGAAATCGACCCAGGAGCCTGGGTACTGGACGTGGTAAAAAGGGGCTACAAGATAGAGTTCTCGTCTACCCCACCCCAATATGGCCTCTTTGCAACCACGCCAGTACCCGAGATACCGGAAAAGCGGGTTGCCCTCGAGGACGAGATCAACAGTCTTCTCAAAAAAGGCGCCATTACGCGGGTCACCACCGCAAACGCGGACGGCCCCTCTTCCGGTCCTCGTTCTTCCTCACGCCGAAGAAGAACGGGACTTGGAGGCCCATCCTGAACCTCAGACCTCTCAACAGGAGGTTCATCCGACCGGAGAAGTTCAGGATGGAGACTCTCACATCAATCCTCCACCTACTGCGCCCAGGGATGTGGGCATCCTCCGTCGATCTAAAGGATGCCTACCTACATATCCCCATCCGACGCGAGGACCAGCGGTTCCTCGCGTGTGAAACGGCCAAAGTGATTCAAATGTATTTTGATTTGGCTTTTATATTTAGTCGAGACAATTAATCTTTATCAATCGTTAAACACGATAACAGGAGGTTTTGTTAGATGCAAGAAGGGAAGTGAAAAAAAAATAATTACGTCGTCCCCCTAAGCTTATCGCTGGTATACTGTATGATGTTAACTGCTAAAACTGGATAGTATATCAAAGAGCATTAGTACAATCTCGCGTGAAGAACTTGTGATACTATTACACTGTAGATAAGCACACCTCCCCGGCTTTGAATAGTGTTGAATCAAATGATCTACATTCTTTTTGCGCTGTGGTTGTGGTGAATCAAAAGCGCGGAAAAATACAATCCTTTATGTGGAATATAATAATCGGTTGCAAATAATCGGTAGGGCAATGGGTTTTGCCGATGCCGATTATTTAACGATTGTCTGATAATCAGCCTGTTGCTGATTGTCTAACCGATTATCGGTCAACACTATAAAAACCTTGTGCATCATTGGTAACCCTTATTCTTGGCAAGAAGGTTGCCCATAGCTAGGGGCGTTGTTGATTTTATTGCAGGTCAAGATTCAACAGTGAAAACCTTGTTCCTATAGCACTAGTGTAATCCTGGTTAATTCTAGTCACCTATTCACAAGAGAAATTTTGATTGGAGTGACATGACAAATCAGAAATATAAGTTTCAAAAGCTCGGACTGACAATCCTAGACGAGAATAAATAACTCATACCCTATAAAATGTAAGGAAAATAAATGCCTTCTGTCTTTATCCAGTCAACATTATTCTTTTTCTGTGAAGAAATTGTGAAAATGTGACCTAATGTTACAATTTTCTCCAGAACAATAATGATATGGTTGCAGTACAATCCAGCATACTGATACAAACTAAGAGTAACTTACCAAGAAAGCTTTATGTGTGCATGAAATGCAGAAGGTTCCAGAAAATTTGGTCAATGGACATGGTAGCCAATCAAATAATGTGATTGAATGATATGAAGCTGAAAGAGCATATATTGTCCTTTTTCATTGGCTGAAATATTGTAGTTCAGAATAGAAAGTTGAGCTGCCCAAGATAAGACAATAGGACCTCTGTAAGAATGAGGAAAGAAACCAACCACTCATAATTACAACATTGATGAATTCAAAATAAAAGGTTTAAGAAACATCACTAACCTTACAAAGTTTCCTAGCATTTAAGCTGCTTTCTTGTGTTGATTGTGTTCCACACTGTAAGGTTACTTCCACATGGTACTGTTCATTCCCACATCTGAATAAAATTAGGCCAATTAAATGCTATATAATCTATTTTGGTGCTTAAAAATAACTTTAAGAAAATAAGAGATATCTGCTTATCCTGTAGTGGAAGTCCCTATGACCTCCACAAGGGCTTATAGAAGATATTGTAGAGAACTTTAATTCATCTCTCTGACATGTTTTGGAGCTCAGAGGCACTACAAGAGAACACAAAGTATCAATTAACAAATGCTAAAAGCGTCCTGAAACTTTGGACCCATACCAGGGCTTTGAAATACTTTCCAGAGAAATGAATTCCTCTTTCTCACAAGTATTGTTTTTGCTCAACTTGCTCTGAGAGAACAAGAAATGCCTGAAAATTCTGCAGCTTGGGGCTTATCCCACTGGACCCCTATACTAAACGGGTTAGAGATACATTCCATAGAAGTTAAGAGTATTATAAGTAATCTTTCTGACATGTAATGCTTCAGCAGCAGGGGGCACTTTGTCCATTCCCAGGTATTCCCAGCCAATTACAGTGTGCAAATTGCATTTTTTCAAAACTTTTTGCAACATTTATGGGGCAGTCACTGAAGTCTGTCAAAAAGCTATCCCACCATATAATTTTTTAATGAAGAGCCTTTTTTCAAGCTCTTTAGGATGACAAAACTCAAACAATCATGCATGAGTTTCAAGTTCATCATTTAACTAAAAAACTATAACTAATAATGTTAGGGTATTTGATATTTTTTTCATGTTATTGCAAATTAACTGGTCTTGAATTATTCTGTTTCATATTTTATGCATGTACAAATTTTAGCAAATGCAGCAGGTGAATGTCTGAGTGTTAGGGGAAAAGACCTGATATGACTTTAAAACATTAATTTGATGTAGTTGACCCTATTATCATTTAGACATACTGTAACCCTCTCCATCTTCTGTGCAGTGATGGAAAGCCACAAATAGAATTGGAGTGGCGGGGGGGGGGGGGGGTAAGGTGACCAGACATTCCTTAGTTCCGCACAGTATCTGGGAAAAAATTGTCCCTGGAAATGCCCTAGGATTTTATGTCATATATATTTGCCCCAGCAATATCTCCAAATTTGTGGATAACGCCTGCATAATTCCAATATGGCTGTTTGTGTATCAGAGACACAATATGGGCAGAAGATGGGATTGTTTTTTAAGAAATAAGATGCATGCAAACCATGCAATCTCAGTTAAAAAGCTTTTATATAATATGATCTGAAGTATTCTAGTTCAACCATATACATTTATTAAATGGTCCTCTTTGGTTACAGAGTTACTGCTTTCTCATCCTAGCAAATATGCATTTACTCCCAGTTGATGATTTACAGATGAATTGATATTTGCATGACAAGGTAACCTTTTCCTTTTGTTCTACACACCTGTCAGCAGGGGTGTAGATACTTTTAAAGGGAGGGGGAGGTGAGGGATTTTTGGTTAGAACAAGGAAATCAAATATTGGTCTCAAAATTAGCAGAAATCAGTGTGTTCTTACATTCATCAACTGAATAGTTATGAAACAAAACAAAATTAAAAACAAACCTGTTCTCTCTGTTTTCCGTCTTCATCTACAGTATAGTGTGAAAGTAACCTTACTTTTTAGCAGAGTGGAATGCAATAATCTCAGTTATTGCACTCTTATTTTTTTTCTTCTAGGCTTGCAATTGTTATGATGATTGCGATACACTGTTTATCTGAGAGGGCAATCCCTGCAATGAACTCAGTTTAGCCTATTCATCTCAGCAGAGGTGATAAGTCCATTGTTTGGTCCATGCAAGCAATAGCTGTCATCCTAGATAATGCTATTCATCTAGTCTCCAATTTGTTTTCGATCAAAGTGACATGACAAAAAAAAAATTGACATATAAGTTCCAATAGCTGGAACTGACAATCCTACAAGAGATTTAATAACTCATATCCTACAAAATGTAAGGAAATATAAATAACTTCTTTATTCAGTCAACTTAGTGGTATAAAACTGTATACTGTCCTTCTTCATTGGCTGAAATATAATAGTTCAGAAAACAAAGTTGAGTTATAAAGAAAGGGCTTTCCCATTCTGCCCAAGATAAGACAATAGGACCTCTGTAAGAATGAGGAAAGAAACCAACCACTCATAAATACAATAACGATGAATTCAATATTAAAAGGTTTTGAAACATCAGTACCTTACAAAGTTTCTTTTCGATACAGGTTAGACTTACATGAATTTGTCATTACTATTTTCCTTTTTTCCTTCATTATTTGCTATTTAACTCTTGAGAACTTGCCTTGCCATGTTCTGCAGTAGTTGATGAGCAGCCATCTGTTGTAACACACTATATATGACAAATTTAACCTATAATGGGAGTATGGCACATGGCCATGTTGCTTCAAGCCTACCACATGTTCTAATTCTCGTTTTGTAGATTGAAAACATTGACAAACAAAATGTTTATCTGAAATAATAAGTTATTCCAGCTAAGAATTTTTTTTAACATTCCTGTGAAGAAAATATCGGATGGGTCAAATAATAGAACACTGTACAGATTCAATAAAACAAAATGTAGAAGACTAAGTGAAGGAAAATGCTTATTCATTTCTTTTCGATCCATCCATTCTTTCTATTGCCATTTATGTTTTAATCTATGCATTGGCCCCTGGTTCCACTTTATCCTAATCAGAACATAACTACTTACACACTTTCTGTTTAACTTACTAAGTGAGTTTGTTGATGACAACTTAGCCTTGGCCTGTATTTACTGTACATTTACCACACCAGCTTGGACTGGCATGGTTTAATTCAGTTAATTGAATGTAGACTATGTCTTGGCAAGAACACTTTTGGAATCCACTGGTGGTTATATATCATAAAGGATGGTTATTTTTTATTTATTAATTTTATTGTTGTTGTTCTTGTGTGTGTATTATTACTATACATGGTAGTCATTGAATGGACCAGCATACAATATCGGGCACGTATTTATAAATAGTGTTTATATATCCACTTGTGTACTTCCATTGTGTAGCATATAAACACGCTGATTGTTATCCCTTAGAATTCCCTGCACTTACGCTGCTTTCTTGTGTTGATCATGTTCCATGCTGTAAGGTTACTTCCACATGGTACTGTTTATTCCCACATTTGAATATATTAGGCTGATTAAATGCTACATGACCTCAGTAGAAATCTATTTGGTGCTCAAACTTACTTCCAGAACACAAGAGATATCTGCTGATGATGCAGTGGAAGTCCCTAGGACCTCCACAAGGGCTTAAAACTGTAATTCATATCTCTGACATGTTTTGGGGCTTAGAGGCACTACATGAGAACACGAAATATCAATTAACAAATGCTTAAACTTCTCTTAACTTTGCCCATGGACCCCCCCCCCTCACCAGGGCTTTGAAATACTTTACAGAGAAATTGAATTCCTCTCTCTAACAAGATATTGTTTTTGCTCGACTTGCTCTGAGAGAACAAGAAATGCCTACAAATTCTGCAGCTTGCCCCCCCCCACCCCTGGACCCCTACTATAGGGCTCAGAGATACATTCATAGAAGAAACTTTTTACAACATATATGGGCCAGTCACTGAAGTCTGTCTCAAAAAGCTATTCTATCCTGAAATCATTCTACGCCTCAATTGACAATTGGTGAATGTATTCTCCTGCCTGTTTGTAGCATGGTTCTTTTGAGTCATCAAATAGCTGGAAATTTATTGTACAGTTGGCTGACTGCCCTAAATTGTCAGTGATACACTTTAGAAGTACTCTGGTACAGCAGCAAGGATTGACCAAAACAACAGCTTCTAATAAATATCCCACCATACAATTTTTAATGAAGAGTCTGTTGTCAAACTTTTTAGGGTAAAAAATCCTCAAACAATCATGCATGGGTTTCCATCAGTTAACTCAAAATGTGTATGATGTATTGTTAGGATGAATTTTAAACATAAAATTTACACCCAATCTGCAAATTCCCTTAAAATTGAACCAACTCAACATTCCATATTGTTCAGGATCATGCTTTCAAAGGATACAGCTAATATTAAATTTCATCAAGTAAACATTTTCTGTCAATTGATGTTTTACAGATTAATTTGAAAATTAATGCATTTGTATTTGCATAAAATAATAGTGATAAACTATAGAATATGAAAGGTGTAGGACTCATGTAATGATCTTTATTTAAGTGTAAGGTGACCAGACTTCCCTAAGTTCTGCACAGTATCTGGGAGAGTTGTCCTTGGAAATGCAATAGGATTTTATGTCATATATCCCCCAGCAATATCTCCAATTTGTGTAAAGGGCTTGCATAGTTGTTATTTGTGTATAGACACAACATGGGCAGAAGATGTGATTGTTTACAACTACAAACATACTGTCCATTGGTGACGCACTGTGACATAGGCACAGAGATCATTGAATAACTTCATAGGTTATATTTCACATGGAAAATATCTTTTTGAATATAATGATGATATGGAGAAACATCCAGTTATATTCAAGATTTTGGCAATTTGTCTTTATATCTTTGGACAAAATGTTATCTTTAGGATTACGTGTTCTAAACTTCAACACTTATTTATCATCCACTCAAATAATGAGAGGTCCTCAAAATCCCACCCTCCCTTGAACTATTGTGGCACAACCCAGGATATTCCATGAGGACTGAGCCATGTACCAACAGATCACTGTCCATCAAATTTGAAGCTCAGAATGCATGTAAGCTATGCTAGCCAAAATTTAATTGATGTTAAAATTAAAACAATAACTTAACTGGGATATATCCATCAAGTCGGCAAAGTATAAAAATGTAGTTAAATTTTCTGACATAAAACAAATGTCATAAACCACAAACACTATGGTGACGCACCTTTCGGTTGCACAACATGAACTTTTAAGACATATGAGTCCAAAACAAAACTCACATCTTTATAAACTGTAAGGAAAAGAAATGACTTCTGTCTTTGTCCGGTCAACATTATGCGGTTTCATGATGAAAGTGCTAAAACTTTCTCCAGGACTAATATGACATGGCTGCAGTATGATCCAGCATACTGCTATATATACTCAGAGTAATGTTACCAAGAAAGTTCTATATGTGTATGACATGTAGAAGGCTCCAGAAATTGTTTTCAATGGACATGGTAGCTACAGTATGTCAGCTAATGTGATTGATTGGTATGAAACTGAAATAGTATATATTGTCCTTTTTCATTGGCTGAAATATTGTAGTTTAGAAAACAAGGTTGAGTCGTAATAAAAGGGCTTTCCCACTCTGCTCAAGATAAGACAATAGATCCTCTGTAAGAATGAGGAAAGAAACCAACCACTCATAAATACAACAACGAAGAATTCAAAATAAAAGGTTTTGAAACATCAGTAACCTTACAAAGTTTCTTTTTGAGGCAGGCTAGACTTACATGAATTTGTCATTACTAGCTTCCATTTTTGCTCTATCATTTGCTTTTAACTCTTGATGACTTGCCTTGCCATGTGCAGCAGTATAGTTGAGGGAGCAGCCATCTGTTGTAGCCCAATATATATGACAATTTAACCTGGTAAATGATGGTAGTTTAGTGCATGGCCTATAGAGTGAAGTATCAAAAGTTTATCAAACATTGTGGTATATTTTTCCAAACCTGCTACATGTTCTAATTCATGTATTGTAGACTGAAAACATCGACAAACAAAAAGTGAGTGAAAAAACATTACCCTGACAAAATAAATTTGTTTAACATTCCTGTGAAGAAAATATATCGAATTGGTCAAATCATAGAACATTGAATGGATTCGACCAAACAAAATGTAGAAGGCTAAGTGAGGGGAATTTGAATAAAATTTGGCTAATTAAATGCTACATTACACTGGTATTTTGGTGCCTGAGAACAAGAAATATCTGCTCATGCTACAGTAGAGGTCCCTCAGACCTCCACAAGGGCTTTAAGATATTCTAGAAACTAATTCATTTCTCTGACATGTGTTTTTGGGCTTAGAGGCACTACAAGTGAACACAAAATATTTAAAAATGCTAAAGCTGCCCAAAACTTTGCCCATGAACCTTGGAATATTTTACAGAGGTATTTGAATTCCTCTCTCTTACAAGTATTTATTGCTCAACTTGTTGTGAGAGAACAAGAAATGCCTAAAAACGTTGCAGCTTTGGGGCTGATCCCACTGGACTCCTACTATAGGGCTCTGAGATACATTTCATAGAAGTTTAATAATTATCTTTTTGACATGTAATGATTCAGCAGCAGGTGACTATGTCTCCCCCTATGTATTCCCAGCCAATTTTGTTTTACATATTTTTTGAAACATTTATGGGTCAGTCACTGAAGTCTGTCTCAAATAGCTCTTCTATCCTAAAATCATTGTACACCTCCATTGAAAAGTGGTAAATGTATGCTCCTGCCTGTTCGCTGCATGATTGTTTTGAGTCGTCAAATAGCTGGAAATTTATTGTTGATCCATTGGCTAACTGCTCTAAATTGTCAGTGATACAGAGAAATGCTGACACTTTACGTGTGCTTTGGTACAGCAACAATGTTTGACCATGTAAACAGCTTTTAATAAATACCCTACCGTATAATTTTTAAAATTCTCTTCCAGAGATAAAGGTAATCTATGTGGTGTATATGCATGTGCTTGTAAACACTTTAACTCAAAAGGTTTATGGTAAATTAACTTCATAGTTTTGTGTTATTGAGTACAAGAAATCTATTCTTTTCTGTCAAGTTCAAAAGTCAACAGAGGTCAATCTGAAAACAAAGAAAGGAAATTATTTCCCTTCCACAGTAAACAAAAAACAGTAGTGAATACAGTACATGATCTCATACCCAAGAATACTTTTGACCAATATGTATTGCCTGGCACATATTGTCATCAAAGTTATTTACAGATGAATTTAACAATTACATGACAAGGTTATCTTTTCCTTTTTCTCTACACACCTGTCAGCAGGGTTGTAGATACTTTAAAGGGAGGGGTATAGGGAGGGATTTTTGGTCAGAATGTGGAAATTAACTGTCGGTTTCAAAATTAGCAGAAATCAGTGTGTTCTTACATCCATCAACGGAATAGTTATGAAACAAAACTAAAATTTGAAAACTAAGCATTCCTGGTTTTACCTCTACTGTACATATACAGTATAGTGTGAAAGAAACCTTACATTTCAGCTGCGTGGAATGCAATAATCGCTAGTATTGCATGCATTTCCTTTTGTCTAGGCTTCCAATGGTGGTGATCATCACGATACACTGTTTTTTCCATGCAAGCAATGGCTGTAATCCTAGATAATGCTATTCACAAAAGAAATTTTGATCGGCGTGACATGACTAAAGGACACGACAAACTTATTTTATCAAATTATTGCACATGTGGTGTGCCATATTATCAAACAACTGTGTTTTTTGGTCGATACACTGAGTTTATCAAAATCTGGGGGGCTAAAATATCAAAAAACAGAGTTGATCGAACTGATAAACAGAGATTATCGATAATCTCAGTTTTATCGAGCGAAAAACATAGTTCCCATTTGATAAACTTGGTTTATTGCCAATAATCTTAGTTATCGAGGTACCCATGCTTTTCGCTCGATAAACTGAATTTATTGCGATAAACACGGTTATCCATTCGATAAACTGAGTTTATTTATTGAAAAATAGAGTTTAAGAGCAATAAACTCGGTTTATCAAATTATTGCACCTATGGCTTGCCATATTTGAGGCCATCTCCCGAGAAGAATGGATATCAAAAGTCAGTCTCAAACTTGTGGTCGAATTCAGCATAGTCTTACACAATTCAAAGGAATTGAAATTTGAAAGATGAAATAGTTCTTACTGTTTTTCCTCAAAATGCTACATTCCCATTTTTGAATAACATTATAGGCAAATGAATGTTACATCCCCCCCCCCCCACCTCCCCTCAAACCCCAATGTATACCCAGTCAATAACAGTGTGCCAATTGCATTCTATTTACCTCTTGCAACTTTAATGGGCCAGTCACTGAAGTCTGTCTCAAAAAGATATTCTATCCTGAATCATTGAATGTATGCTCTTGCCTGTTGGTAGCACAGTTCTTTTGAGTCATTATATACAGTAGCTGGAAATGTATCATTGGTCTGCTGGCTGACTGCTCTACTTTGTCAGTGATGCACAAGTATGCTGACACTTTAGAGGTACTCTGGTACAGCAACAAGGTTTGACCATATCAACAGCTTTTAATAAATATCCCACCATAAACATTTGTAATAATGAGTCTGTTGTCAAGTTTTTTAGGGTAAAAAAACCCCTCAAACAATCATGAATGAGTTTCAAGTTCATCAGTTAACTAAAAAGAAAAAAATTACAAATGTTAGGGTATTGATAGCTTGTGTGAGTGTTAGGGAAAAGAGTCTGATATGACTTTTAAAACATGAATTTGATGTAGTTGACACTATTATAATTTAGACATAACCCTTGCCATCTTCTGTGTAGTGACAGAAATCCACAAAGAGAATTTGAGGGGGGCAATGGCGGAGAGTCCATACAGTCAGGGGGCGGGTGCCCCCCCCCCCCCCGAAAAACTCGAATGGACTGCTGGCGCCCTTTTCAGCTCTTTACCACTTTTTACTTATTCGCGATTATTGACTTTTTTATTGCGCCCTCATCTACCGATTGACATTTGTCACATTTTGTTGGTGTAATTTGTCGATGACACCTATTTATTCTTCGTTAATTTGCTTTAGGATTACGTTTTCAAAACTTCAAAACTTTTTTTTATCATCCACTTAAACAATGAGAGTTCCTCAAAATTCCACCCTCGAACCATTGTGGCACAAAAATTTACTTCCACAACCAAGGATATTCCATGAGGACTGAGCCATGAGCCACCGTACCACTGTTCATCAAATTTCAAGCTCAGACTGCATGTACCAGCTAAGCTAGCCAAATATGGACTTGATGTTAAAATTAAAACAATAACTTAACTGGGATATATCCATCAAGTCGACAACGTCTAAAAATATAGTTCATATTCTGACATCTGTGAAAATGTCATAAAAACTTCAAACATTATGGTGACACACTTTTTGGCTGCACAACATGAACTTTTGGTGTCAACATGGCCAGTGAAAAGGTGAGGGGGGGGGGTGTACAGTAGCATGTCCCAGGGTTCCTTGAAAAATATGGTTACCTTATTTTAGTGGAACAGAGCAACCTGTAGTGTCAGATGAGATCCTGTAGGTGATGTGTGTCATATATGTTTGCTTATCCAAATAGCAACCTGAGTTTGCATCCTCGTTGACCTTAGATTTCTGAATATCCACAGTATGTGATCCAATACTGAACAATACTTGTGTACAATATGTACTGCCTGGCACATATTGTGATCAAAGTTAATCAAAATATATTGACTGTATGTAGGATCTCTATAAGGAATTCGGCCAGATGTAATATTGTGGACAGATGACATAAGCATGGCAGTGGACGTATGGGAAGGAAACTTTGCAGTCTAATTTAAGAAATAAGATTCAAGCCAACCATGCATTCCCGGTTAAAAAACTTTATATATGGACTGGTGTAATCTAGTTCAACCATATGGAAGTACTGAATGGTCCTATTTGGTTACAGATCTCGATGAATGTACAATCAGTTTTTTCAGTAATATGTGTGAATATTAGCAGCTCCTCAACATGCATGAACACTATTGGCAGCTACTGTACAGATGTTTGTGTAAGTCCGGTTACACTGGTTCAACTTTCACACCTGGACTACAATCTACATTGACAGATATATAAGACAATTACATGACAAAAGGTCAGCAGGGCTGTAGACAAGTGCTTTTAAAGTGTACTCTACACTGGCTGCTCATGAAGGACAGGATAAGGTACAAAATCATATTGTATGTTTAAATCTCTGCATGGTGAGGCTCCCAGATATCTGATTGATTTTCTTTCTTTGTATAATGCTCCTCTAAGTAATGTTGATGGTTTGAGACGTAGATTCTGCTCCTCATCTGATACCACCAGACTCATGATTCCACGCTCAAAGCGTAGAACTGGTGATAAATGTTTTCAAGTTATTGGTCCCCGTCTCTGGAACCAGCTGCCTGTCGGTATTCGGTCTTCAAAGGTCTCATGAAAACCTATTTATTTACTATGCAGTTATGTTTGTATTTTTTTTTTCTGGCTTGTGTTTAGGATTGGTGTTTGTTTTTATTGTGTAGTTTCTATTTGTTTCTGTAAAGCACTGTGATCTTTTGTAGAGCGCTCTATCAAATACATAGTAATAATAATAATAAATGGAGGGAGGGGGGAGAGATTTTTGGTTAGAACGGGGAAAACAAAAATTGGTCTCAAAATTAGCCAAAATCAGTGTGTTCTTACATTCATCAACAGAATAGTTATGAAACAAAACCAAAATTATAAACATAACTGTTTATTCTGTTTTCCGCCCTCATCTACAGTATAGTGTGAAAAAAGTGGAATGCAATAATCTCAGTTATTGCGCTCATTTCTTTTTTTTAGGCTAGCAATTGTGGTGATGATCTGGATACACTGTTTATCTGAGAGCGCATTCCCTGCAATGAACTCAGTTTATTCTATTCATCTCAGCAGAGGTGATAAGTCCATTGTTTGGTCCGTGCAAGCAATAGCTGTAATCCTAGTTAATGATATTCATTTAGTCACCAATTTGTTTTCGATCAGAGTGACATGACAAAATTCGACATATAAGTTCCAATAGCTGGAACTGACAATCCTACAAGAGAATTAATAACTCATATCCTACAAAAGGTAAGGAAAAATAAATAACTTCTGTCTTTAGTCAGTCAACTTTGTAGTATAAAACTGTATCCTGTCCTTCTTCATTGGCTGAAATATCATAGTTCAGAAACAAAGTTGAGTTATAAGGAAAGGGCTTTCCCATTCTGCCCAAGATAAGACAATAGGACCTCTGTAAGAATGAGGAAAGAAACCAACCACTCATAAATACAGTAACGATGAATTCAATATTAAAAGGTTTTGAAACATCAGTACCTTACAAAGTATCTTCTCGATACAGGTTAGACATACATGAATTTGTCATTACTTTTTTCCTTTTTTCCTTCATCATTTGCTATTTAACTCTTGAGAACTTGCCTTGCCATGTGCAGCACTAGTTGATAAGCAGCCATCTGTGGTAACACAATATATAGTAAGACGGGGTAAAAAAAAAACGTTTCCTTAAAGTTTAACATAAAACTCGTTACGTAGATGCTTAGGTAGATATTTTAGCATTGTCAGTTGACAAGTGGGAATACCTTCCTAAATAGCCATAATAAAAATTTCAATCACAATGAGTAAAGGAGAAATTTCAGAAAAGGGGTGGGCTTTTTTTACCCCGGCTGTTAGTCATTTTTGGGGTAAAAAAAACCCCTGCTGGGTAAAAAAGGTCCACACTGTTAAAACAACATACTACCAAAGAAAATGCGCAAAACCACCAGAAATATTTTCAGCACACTTTAGAAAAGCTTTATTTGGGCATTTTCAATAGAGTTCTGCAAGAATTAACCTATTGCCAAACGATAAACTGCGGGAAACAAACCCCACCTTCCGAGACTAAGCAAGATTCTATCAAGACTGTTTAATACCCCCTAAAACATTATTGACCATGTTTTATGAGTTTTATTCTATATATTAGTATCACATCCAACTGTGGGGTTGGGACTTAGGGTAGAGGATAATTTAGGACTCTAAAAATAACAAGATAACCATATACAGCAGACATATATTGTGTTAGGCTATAACACTAGGCTGACATAGCAATAACTTAGGTTAAGAACAGGCAACAGTTATAAAAATGTAAATGATTATATTGGTAGAAATTAGAGGAGCATAGATGTACTCCCTGTGTCAATCATATAGCAGGTCTAACATTCTGTGATAAGTATAAACCATTTTGGGAGGAAAATAGGACTGGTCTTTTTTTACCCCAAACAGACACTAAACCCTGGGGTAAAAAAATCCACGTCATTCGAGAAAACTGGCAGATCGTGCGGGTAATTACATTACTGATTCATGTAGGTACACCTCTTGTTATCATAACCAAGAAACAAAAACCTCTATATCAGTTCTAATATTTTTTGCGGGATAAAGTTAAAGGACAGTGTTCAGAACCTGAATATTTGCTATTTTTAGAGTATGGGAAAAATCGGTGCTAAAAGTATCAGTACGCCGATGGAAAAGAATAGTAACAATCAATAAAGTATGTCAGAATTGACTTGGGCACCATGGTTTTCACATACACCATACAAAAATGTGTTTCAATTTCTCACGACTTGTAGTGGGGGTGGGTTTTTTTTTACCCCAACTACCCTGTGGTTTTTTTTTACCCCGATTTACTATATATGACAAATTTAATCTATTATGGGAGTATGGCCATGTTGTTCCAAGCCTACCACATGTTCTAATTCTCGTTTTGTAGACTGAAAACATTGACAAACAAAATGTTTATCTGAAAGAATAAGGTATCCCAGCTAAGAATTTTCTTTTAACATTCCTGTGAAGAAACTATCGGATGGGTCAAATAATAGAACACTGTACAGATTCGACAAAACAAAATGTAGAAGAGAAGTGACAGAAATTGCTCATTCATTTCTTTCCCTTCCATCCATTCTTTCTATTGCCATTTATGTTTTAATCTATGCATTGACACCTGGTTCCACTTCATCTTAATAGGAAAACTCTTTCTGTTTAACTCACCGAGTGAGTTTGTTGACGACAACTTAGCCTTGGCCTGTGTTTACTGTAAATTTAACACACCAGCTTGGACTGGCATGGTTTAATTCAGTTAATCGAATGTAGACTATGTCTTGGCAAGCACACTTTTGGAATCCACTGGTGGTTATGATAAAGGATGTTAATTGTGTATTTATTTATTTTATTGCTGTTTTTCATAATGTCTGTATTGTTACCATACATGGTAGTTATTGAATGGACCAGCGTATAATAACGTGCACGCATTTGTAAATGGTGTTATATATCCATTTGTGTACTTCTATTGTGCAGCATAGGAATACGCTGATTGTTATTCCTTAGAATTCCCCGCACTTAAGCTGCTTTCTTGTGTTGATCGTTTTCCACACTGTAAGGTTTCTTCCACATGGTACTGTTCATTTCCACATTTGAATAAAGTTAGGCTAATTAATGCTTCCTTACCTCTATAGAAATCTATTTTGGTGCTTAAAATTTACTTCCAGAAAACAAGAGATATCTGATGATGCTGCAGTGGAAGTCCCTATGACCTCCACAAGGGCTTATGGAATATATTCTAGAGAACTGTAATTCATCTCTCTGACATGTTTTGGGGCTTAGAGGCACAATAAGAGAACATGAAATATCAATTAACAAATGCTAAAACTTTCCCAAACTTTGCCTATGGACCCCCACCAGGGCTTTGAAATACTCTGCAGAGATATTAAATTCCTCGCTCTCACTAGTATTGTTTTTGCTCAACTTGCTCTGAGAGAACAAGAAATGCCTAAAAGTTCTGCAGCTTGGGGGCTTACCCCCCCCCCCCCCCCCCACCCCGGACTCCTACTATAGGCTCAGTGATACATTCCATAGAAGTTTAGAGTATTATAAATAATCTTTCTGGCAAGTAATGCTTCAGCAGCAGGGGACTCCCCCACCCTGAGCTGTTAAACTAGGGTGTAGCACCACGTGAGGGAGAAGTATAATGATCAAGAGTAGTGCATGTTATGCCTTTATTGTATATGATTATACCCTTTATGAGTGTGAAAGAAATTTAATCACTTTCCCATATGTTTGAAGTATTTCAGTATGCAAATACATGTTACTAAGAACTAAATGTGTAGATGCTGTAACATTGAGGGCCCTCACTTCATTTTTGCTACCAGCTCAAATTGGTCGATTCATGTGAAAATTTGTTATAATTGTAATGCAGGGAAATAACTTCAGAGTATCTTATATCACTCTGTAAATTAAGTTGGGATGAAACTTTGATTGCCTCATTATATTGATCATGTAGAAGGCCAAGTGCCCAGTTTAGACACTAATGTCTGTGTCACTTATATACACAGTTATCAGTTAGGAGTGTAAGAAATATGCATAGCTTAGCTGAGAACTAACAACAGTCTTGAGATTCTAAAGCATTTCTGCACTAGTTAATTGGAATATCTATTGATTGTATTGGTAATATATAAGAAACTACAGAAGAGTTCTCCATCATTCTCTCTGTACACCATTCTGTGTTTATCTCTTTCCTCAAGCTGTACTCTAACATGATGCTACTGTCTTTTACAGCAGGCAAAGTTTTTCATCATTCCTCTATGTTCACTTCTCCGTCTGTGTGTATATCAGTGTATAATCATTCTTCAAGCTGTGCTCTAACATATTGTTACTGTCTTTTACATTTACAGATTGCACCACACCTATCTTAGCTGGTCAGTGTAATCCCAATGACTGTTCTTGTACTAAGGAGCCATGTACTTTACAGACTGGTAGATGTGAGGCCACCTGTAGTGTTTTCCAGTGTCCTGCAAGTAAGGCTGCATGTGGTTTCTTTCTATTTATGGTCATTTATAGTTAGTGGCAAGCCTCAACAAATATTGTTAAAAGTACTTGCCACTTGGTGACCGTGACTAAAAATCTCTATGCCAAACACAAAATTCACTCACCGATATGATGGTTGTACAAGTCTCCGTACTTGTAGTAAAATACAGATCTGCAACATTAATACTTTCTGTAAACTAAAGTTAGTATACATGGTACTATGTAATATGCACTTTGGACACTTCTATTTCTGTGCAGTATGAAATTTCAAACTTTTACCAACAAAATTAAGTGATGGACAAAGTAACACATGTTGGAGAATTATAAATCAACAGCTAGGCCTACTTTGGTGTCTCAAACAAATCCTAAGAACAGGGCCAAAATACCTACAAAGGTCGCTTGGTTTCTTTAACATTTTTGCTCCTCTAGTACTAGGCATAAGCAATACAGTAGCCATGGGTCTGTGCAAGTCCTAAGCCTATACAGTACCTAATTATTTGTACTTGCCTATTTCTGCAGAATGGTGCACGAAAACTTTAACTATTACTCCATTACATTGGCTAATCAAAGCGTTCTTTTATGAAATGAAAATCTAAGGTTGACATAGCATCTTTCTTACAACCGCAACCAGTGTTGAGTGAAAGTCTGAAAACTCTTTGCAAGAAATCATAGCAGCAATAACAGCAAACTTATCTCAAAACTCCTTAAATTGTTCTATATTTTGTGAATTATGACAAAAGTATGTAGAAATGCTTCAAGAAATAATTTATGTGTTTGGCCACCTCAAGTGTGTTATAAACCTGATATTATTCTACCATTGTAAGTGTAGGGCACAGTGAAGCCTAACCAATGCGAAGGTTCCTTGAATTGTCAATGAAAATGTTATACCAAATGTTCTACCAAAATGACAGTACAGTATATTGTGAATTTGACTTTCTGCATATCAACCCTAAAGTGGCCTTGTGTCATTAACATGAATTTGAATATTGCAAAACTCAAGAGTAAACTGGTGACAACTTGTTTTGTTTGTTTTAGTAATTTAATGTATTATATTTTAAAGGTGGGGGCGCTCGTATACTTTTAGAAATAGGGGGCTTTGATTTCAGTGGTTTTGCGTGTCACCCTTTACTCACATGACTTTTCTGAGTGGTCACCTGATTGTAGCTGTACCTGGCTGTGAACGGTATTGTGTTGCAAGCTATGGCCGCGGGTGATGGACGGTTGTTTACTCATGGAGGTGTTTTTACCTCCATGGTTTACTGTACGTTGGTCAGTGTTGTGGATATTCAAGTTGATAGGTAGTTAGCACAGTGTTTTCATACGAATTTTGAATACAGCCAGTTTGCAGTAACACAGTATCGAGATTGTAATTTGACGCACGAAAGGTTGCTAAACATGGAGGCGTATTCCAGAGAAAGTAAAAGAAAGTATCTGAACAAAAGAGATCATACATACGACAGGGGCAAGCACTTTTCCCAGACATTCGTTAACAGGTCGTGCGACATTCACAAACCGTTGGATCTGCAGCTATTGATACATCTGCATCTCCAGATTGAGATCAATTGATTCGTCCATTTTGTTCGATATTAGCTATGACTGTGAAGCAGCCGCTTGGCCACCCTCTAATTCAAGGCGGGCAAGGTTGGGGAAATTCGATCAAGGAGAAACATTCAGCTTTGTATTATTGTATATAGGCCTACAAGCTGTAAAGGATGGCGAAGCCGTCAATCTACACGATTTAACAAGCCGGAATAGTTGCGGATTAACAGCGGGTACAAATATCTGTATCGGTTTATTTATACTTGTGTTTATTTCCGTTGGCAAGGGGGGATATGATATTGAACGTGGGGGGTGTGTGTGGGGGTGGTGGCGGAGGAGGGTCCCCCTTGTAGTGTCGAAACGATGCTACATTTTACATCTATCTTTGTGTATCACATGTATATATAAAAAAAAAACTATCGACACGATCAATCAGTCCTGTCTCTCACCTCCTCTCATGCACTGATGTATTTCCTTCCCTCTGTTTACCCTGTATTTTTTAATTTGCCGACTCCCTCCCCCCCATCCCCCCAAAAATATATGTTCACAAGGTTGACAATTCTATAGTCCCAAGCTAAACACACTTGTTGTGGTGAACGTTCACTATACTTGCGGATCAAGACGGATCCCCCCCCACCCCATACTTCCCAGTTTCAGGATTCAGCAAATGGAAGATTATTCAGAGTTTTCCCAAGAGCTAAAAAAGTAGTTCTTTGTGATGGTTCAATGATCTTATAGTCAGGCATAGGCCTGTATGGTTCTTTTTGTCCTTCATTGACGTCGAAGTTTGAAATGAATTAATCATCCTAGTAACTTTCGGGCAATTTTTAAATTTCTCTGGCAAGTAAAATACCAAGGGCGTAGGAACCGGGGGGGGGGGGGGGGTGCCAGCCCTCCCAGTGAAAAATATGGGGGGCGGAAGTATCATTCCGCCCCCCCCGCTCAGCAAGTCAGAAAACCCCTTTTTCATTTCCAAATCAGAAAAAAATCTCATTTGGAGCACCAAATTGCATCTAAGGCCAGGTGAAAATGCAAAATTATTTACAAAATGGAGTGGGTGTTGAAGTGTGCTATATTGCACCAAATTGCATCTGAGACCACCTGGAAATGCAAAAAAAATCCCAAAGGGGGGGACACCCCCTCCCCTTAGACCCCTCCCCCAGGCCGGCCATCAGTCTTCAACCCCCCCACTCAAAAGTACCTTCCTACGCCACTGTAAAATACCTTCCCCCAGTGTTCCTCCTGGTTGACTAGAGCCCGTACGCCTATATGGTCACACAATAATATAGAGTATGATCCATGCAGACAGCTAGTATTTTTTTTTCAATTCCATCCAATTTCAGTTCAACTCTCGGACAATTTTTGGTTGACTAGTATCATGTTGAGAGTTTTAATTTGAGTCAGTCGTGATGAGGTGCAGGGGTAGCCCCGTGGTGGGCTGGGTACCCCCCTCCCACCTTCATCCCCGTTGCCGACTTTTTGGCATTTCGTTGGTAGCCTTTCAGAGCAAGAAGCAGGATATTCAATTCTGGAGTATGGTAGTTCAGTGGAAATAACTATTAATTTATTGTTCATTCTTATTCCCTTTTTGCCAAATGCCAATCATTTCTGAAGAGGGTGGAGCTGCCTTATGGCAACGTCTTTTACTTCCCTTTTACCGTTCAAGTTTCATTATTTTTAATTCGGTGCACCGGTTGCGAGGATGGGGTGCAGCTAGGGCAAGTGCTATGTGATCGCCTAAAGGGCCCGTGGCCAGGAGCCCAAATATAAGTAAATTTACATATTTATCTATATATGATATATGACAAAAAATACTTTGTCTTTCCCTCCTGATATAGAACTAAAATGCATATATATATATATATATATAAAAAATACAGACTGTGTCTATATATAATTCGTACCTAAATTGAATGAAATACCAATTGTTCACAAATGACGGACTTGACCATACGTTTGATACCCAATGTTGTAATCACTTCAGAAAATTTTTTCACTTTGTATTTGCGCTTTAGTTTTGTGACACGAGTCAGTGCGTATCGGACTTATATTCACTATTAGTTTCTTGAGCTGTAACAAAATATCGACTCGCGACTTCGGTTACAATATTTCAAATACTTTACTCAGGTTAGTACAAGACTGGCGCATCTGTTAAAGTTTGAAATACACTGGTTTTTACAGTAAAATAGCATTAGGTTACTGTACTTCTATAGGCTAAACTTTTGATATTCGATAAAGCATGCACAGCTTTCCTAATGGGTGAATCAACTACGAAACCAGCGCACCCAAACCGGTCGGACTTCGACTGCTCACCATGTAGGCATAAAAATAGTCAAACCAGGGAGCTGCTAGAGTAGCAGCTCCCTGGTCAAACTACAGCCTACGTCTGATGCAAAACTCGACCATAACCTATACTGTACAGCCCACTAGTCGTGAACAGTTCTGAAAGTATAAACAAACTACTGCAGAGTTTTGTATCACACAACACACACGAAAACGCGGTGTAATAATTTACTGCATACTACTGGCACTGCAGTAGACAAGAAACTATGCAGGAATTTCATCAAGGCCACCGCTTCAGGTAGCCAAACCCGTTTATTGCTTATTAGCCATAAATACGGGATTGCTAAGAAATTACGAGACATGTACAGCGAAGAACCGGTAGAGGGTAGTATTTATATTATTTTTGAATCGGGTGGTGTGAAGGACAGAATTTACGAGGAATTTACGAGCAAGCCCACCTTTAACATTTGGGATTTCCACATGTTAATTGTTAGTATTCTACTTGGGCGGCTAGTACTGTGTAGGGTTTGCCTGCACATAACCAAGCCGTCATGATATTGATGTTCAATCAACTTTTTGAAGATTTTGAGAAATTAATATATGAGTACAACATATTTATGAATGCCTTTAAAACACATTAAGTACTTCAAAGGTTCAAATCTCTCCCTGTAAGCAAAATCTATATTTGATTTTAATGATGTAATAGCTGTATGTTTATAAATGCTCTGTGCATGTGCAGATGGCTAACCATTTTACACAGTCAATTCCCATTGAGATTGACAATAATCAACTTAAACTTGATTCCAGTTCACCAAGGTGCTCCTTTTACCATCCTGTGAAATGTCTGTAACAATTGTCTTTCTAATATTGGGGTTTGACTAGCCCAAGAGTCACTGCCAAATATCGAGGGTAGTGCATTCTCTATCGCCAAAGCTAAAATTCTACTCGCCAATGGTGAGTTGACAACTGTATTTGTCAAGACCTGGTTAGTGGTGAAGGTCAGAACTGAATGTAGGTCAACACGGATCAATGTCTGAAACCTGGTAAACATGACAGTTCAAAAAGGATCATAAGACCTGAGTGAGTCATGAAACTAGACTAAAAAGTCTAGTTAACTATTGATTGATCCAAGAAACAAATGAACAAAATATATTTTTAGGGAAGTTCAAATTACATCTCTTTATCCACTTTGTTTGAAACTTGCTGTAACTATCATAACAATGATGGTTAAAATTTGAAATCTTATACCCAATGTTTGCATAATGTTCTATGGGAAGAACCCAGCAAGTTGCTTGCCTTTGTGGGTATTGTGCAGCTATACAGCCTCTTAAACACAACACAAATTTCAAATGGGGGAAATAATCACAGAACAAGTGTTGCAACATCACAGCCTTATATGTTATATTAAAGTTATTTTGTAATAAGCAGTTAACCAGTAAGTTAAAAATGATTTATTTACAGTATAGTGGTACAAAACAATTGAGGCAAAAACCATTTTCCAAATTATAGACCAATTATTTATTTTGTGATTTAAGTGAGAATTACATCTGTGTGAATATAAAACTTGACTTTGGATGAACAAGTTGTAACTAGCCAAACTGAATAATCTCTTGGATTTTACATTAAAAGTAGTCAAACGAATTTGAATTTTACCTTCATGTTTATTTTAAGAAAGGGAATAAATGGATGCAAATGGAACTCACTGACCCAGGACAGGAGTGTCAACATTTTCCCCTTTTAGGGTAAAGAAACCGTATAAATATCTCATGGAAAATTTTTAGATAAAAAACAACAGGAAGATAGTCCATTGAGTTGCAGATCTCATCTCCTTCATGACTTTACTCTTGGTATCCTAAGTTTATTAAACAGTATGCCGTTTGTTCACATAGTTAGTTTGAACTTGAAGGGACTTACAGTATATATTTTCGCATAATTTAGGCCAATTTGACCTTTTTAACCTCAACTGACGTTTTTCATCGACCCTAAATAATAAAAATTGGGCTATTTTAAATTTATCTCATCATTCTCTATATTAGGTGTGGTTTTATGCCTTTTCCTCCATGTTGACAAGCAGAAAATGGCTAAAATTCCAAGTTTTAGTTTGTTTGACCTCAGATCTTAGATCTATGATATCATCACTCTGGCAGGTGCACGTTTACATGATCAGACCACCTACCCACCAAGTTTGAAGTTGTTCAGACTTGCTTTATAGGAAGAGTTTGAGGCACTTTTTTTGGCCCACACACACTTCCTGTCATATCTGATGTGGGGTGGAGTACATATCTCATCTCCTTATACATTTCATGTAGGTATATGACATCATAAATACATCTTTTGAAATACAGTAGGTGTACTCTAAATTGTCATGTGAAATCCAAGAGCACTGTCTTAGGCTTAATATTGTTATCAGATTTCTAAACAAACATAGTAAACTTATTTCCATACTGTAACATGTATTCTTACTAGGCTCACTAACTTTCCCAGTCAGTGTATACAAGTTTGAAACTGGTGTAAACACTGCACATTTCAACAATAAATAATACTGTTAAACTAATCATCCAAACCAGGGTCATGGGAAATTGGCTGTCCTAATTGCAAATAGTTTAGACACTCAGTACACATTCTATACAAAACTGTTTGAGTAGCCTCTGTCACTGTTCTTGTTTCTTTCACTGTGATCTGCCTTTATATGGTTAGGGCAAAATTATAATGTCCTAAAGGACATTTTGTCACATCTATGTAATGATACTAACATAAACACCAGCAGCCATTTTCATCTTTTAAACACTTACTCAAAGTAAACTGAATGATTGCAGTCCTATGAATGTGATCAAGTTTTTTAATGATTTTTTATGACTCTTTTTAAGGAACAGTTATGTCAAATTTGCTTTGATTTTGTAAATAAATTGGTATGTAATTTGCACCATGTCTTTTTAACAGTGCCTAATGTGGTGTGACATTCCCAATAGAAACAGCTCTTTCACAGACCGGCTGTAATGATAATGTTTGAAACTGCATTGCTGAAAATGAAAAAGGATATTGTAGGGTTAAGTGGTCGTGATTTTGTTTGGGCTTGGTGCTGAGAGGGATAAAACAAGGTTATATGTTCAGAAACTGCTTGGAAGCATGCCAAGATCTTCACAATAAATCCAAGCAGTGTAAGTTTTCTCTGCTGTGTTATACCCGTTGTTATAACTGCAATGAAACTGTACTGTCAATGTGTATGTACTGTTATTGAAGGTTTGGTATTTTTACAGTATAAAGTAACTTTAGGAGTCACTTATTTCATTATTTAGGATTTTTCAATGTATGAAGTGGAAAACTTTCAACTTAAGTATTATGTACTAAAATCAAAGGAGGCATTTTTCTGCAGCCGTGCTCAAAGCATTTTACCTCAAGTAGACTTATCTGCGATGTTATAGAAATGTATTGGAGGGTTGGAACCTTCGAGAAGTTTTTGTGAGTGGCTATGAGATACACAACTAAAGCATTCTGGAATGTGGTCAAGAAAATTTACTTTGAAACACTGAACAAGACACCACATTTTCTCAGCATGTAGTTGTAAGCATGCTATGACTTCTCTTTACTGAATTGAAAAAAAAAAAAACACATGCATATGAGTAGTGAGAACTTAATTAATGTAGTGTTTTGTTGCTGTCATGCAATGCAGCTTGAAAGTAGGAAGCACAGTTCATAATATCAAATTACAAAACACAAGGTATTCTTTAATATCCAAAGTAGTCCTTACTGCATGTGTCTGCAATTGCATAGAGATGAATGTTTGCAGGAATCTGATATGGATGTTGCACATACATTACTTTAGTAACTGTTCACATGTTGTCTAGTATCTTTGAATTTATGAAGTGTGTTGTAAGATATTAACATTTCTAAAGGTTTGTACAAAACCTGCCCTTCAGTTTTGTATTTGGGAACCGATGTCCTATCTTGTATAGTCATTTATTAAGATTTGTGTGACTAATTATTTCCTAATGTTAGCAGTTAGATTACACAAGAATCGCTGTATTATTTAATACATATAATCCTTTAGACTAATAATAATATTGTTACTAATATTATTACTTTGATATTTATCACTATTTTGAAGCCCTTGGCAAAGCGAACTTGTTTTTTCAATGTTTATATTATATATATATATATTTGTTTATGTAAAGTTTTTAATTTAATGTCATGCTTTTTATGCATATGCAAATTGCATTTGGACAGTCATATTAATGTGGTTAGTCAAGTCAGTGTTACGTTTACATAGCAAATGAGTTCTCCCCTTAATTGTCTTTGTAATTGTTATTGTTCATAAACTTAGTAAGTATGAGAACTCAAATAATATTTAAAGTTATCATTTATCTAATAGTTGCCATATGCCCCTAATTTAAGCATTCCATACAAGCTGTTCAAGAAAAATGAAATACTCACTGCTACAATTCATATATTTGTCCTTTCAGATATTGCGAGTGAAAGTTTATCTCAGGTAAATGCTCAGTCATCTGTTGAGATCAAGTGTATCTTAGAAGGATTTACTGCTGTTGTTAGTAGACTGGAGATCAGACTGTCTAGATCAGAGCAGATAATAGATAATAATGGAATAACACAAGATACTGCTCCAGACATCTCAGCTAACAGAAGAGAAGTAACTTACAGAGTAATCAGTGTGTCTGAAGATGATCAGTTCTTCTGTATCCTGTCGCTGGGTGCATCTATAGTCGGATCAATCAATGTTACAGGCTTTGTGTACAGTAAGTATATAGTGTGGAATCTCAGCGATGTGTCATAAAGTCTCATAATATCACCATCTTTTTGGTTAATGTATCTGAATTTGATTTGTTTCTAGTTAACAGAGTATAAAGAGGGTGCATAATGGAACATAACATTGTAATGATATTGTCAATATCAGAGGACACAATAGATGATAGTGGTAGGATATCACATTGGACAATTCCAGTTATCACTGCTAACAGAAAAGAAGTAACTTACAGTTGCAGAGGTTGTCAGTGTATCTGAACATGATCAGTTCTTCTGTGTCTTTTCATGGTGTAGTATTATACTTACAGCAATCAATGTCACAGGCTTTGTGTATTTTACGTTTATAGTGTAATTATGTTCTCCTGTTTACAAGTATCCAGAGTTGCCACCAATTCGAAGCAAACTGTTGTTTAACATGTAAACAAATGTTTTGTTACATGTATACTATAATGCTTTTTATCTTTTGATTACAACCCACCATTCCGGCCATATCAATAGGAAAGTTTGGCTACATTTTAAGTATCAACAGGTACAAGGGTTGTTACTTCTCATAGAGTCATACCAACTTATTGTTTTGACCACACTCTATAGAGAGAGAATTCATAAGAGACCCCTATAGTGAATATATTTCTTAATGTAAATAGATATAAGAATTGAAAATATAATGTAAATTTCTTGTGTCTTACTTATAACCTTCCAGAGTTACCATCCATCAGTGACCCACCTACAGAGTTAACCAAGACTACTACATCAGTAACCATTACATGGAGACCCTGGAATGAAGAGACTGATGTTGGTGATCCTCCTGTGGTGGCTTACATCCCATACTACAAGATGGATCCATCTCAGGATTGGATGAGTGGATCAAGGATCCAGGCTGACCAAACATTGGAATATACAGCATCAAGTCTGGAGTCAGATAGAACCTATACATTCAGTGTAGCAGCAGTCAGGAAAGGGGAGGGTGGAGAGGGACCCAGAGGTCCAGCAGTAACCATCAAGACACTCTGTATTGGTAAGTATATTACAGGTAGTATTCTGTTGAATGACACTGCTGCAATATCAACAATAAGGACTTAACTATTAAGTTCAAACAGAAATGCTTTAATTAGGCTAAAAATCTGGATATATGTATATGTTCATCATGCATTCCAATTAGTTTTGATAAATTTAGCCATATTTAGCATCCAGACAACCATTTAAATACTGCTTGTAGCAATTATATGTACACTGAGGATGGTAGTTCCCTAACGTGTACATGTAACTTTCAAGGTGAGAAAGACACATGACTTCCCTATGTTTTTTTCTACAGAAGTTGTTCCACAGATGGTCACAACAACTTTAACTGCTACAAATGATGTGACTGTGACATGGCAGGTAAGATAATGTTTGGCTGTGTGTGTTGATATTAAGGGGTGTTAATCAGAATGAAACTATTCTGGGAGAGGTATATAGGAGATAAAGTTTTACAGGAGACTAATTTCAATTAAACCTTATCATTCTCATCATGAATAGGGGATGACACTTAGTGTTCTTCTTGCAATATGTAGATTGTTTTTCCCCTTTTTTGTTATTCAACTGGTCTAAAAGATAAAGTTACAAGTTGATATTGTCCATGTGTACTGTTCTTGTCAACACGTAGCATGGTGTAGGACCAGTAAAGTTACATATAAGCTCTGTTTTTTTTTAAAAAAAATTGAAAGATGGCCAAGTCTGGGGTTAAAATAGGCAAGTGCCGTGTGCTTAACAGTACCAGAAATAACTTGCCAGCTCATAACCTAAGGCAAAAGAAATATGATATTCACCAGATATATCATTTTCCAGTGTGCATTATGTACAGGAATATATATGTGTACCCTATTAAAGTTGGAAAGACTTTATGTTGCATTTTGTACAACTTGAATTACCGAGACTGCAATGTAGCATTATTAACAGCCAGTGACCTATGCAGTGTATTGAATAGAATATTAATCACACTTGCCACATGGTAATTTTAAAATAAAGAAATAGGTTCATATATCTCACAGGCTTTGCAGCGGACCTTGTAAAGATGTTCGTAGGCCGAGTAAACTCCACTTTCTTCAGCAGACCTTTCTTGTGCAAGGTCTTGATAGTCTTAGCAAACTCCACCTGATTTTTAGCAGACCTTTCTGGTGAAAGATCTTCATTGGTAGAGCAAACTCCACCCCCTTATCAGTGGACCTTGTGAAACATATTTATATTTGGAGCAAACTCCATCTCATTTCAGCAGACCTTGTATGTGAAAGATGTTCTTAGGCCAAATTAACTCCACCACTTTCTCCAGCAGACCTACCTTGTGCAAGATCTTGATAGTCTGAGCAAACTCCATTTTTTTTTAAGCAGACCATTCTTGTGAAAGATGTTCATTGTCCAAGCAAACTCCACCCCCTTATCAGCTGACTTTTCTTGTGAAACATTTATATTCGGAGCAAACTCCACCCCTTTTTCAGCAGACCTTGTATGTGAAAGATGTTCGTAGGCCAAATTAACTCCACCACTTTCTCCAGCAGACCTACCTTGTGCAAGATCTTGATAGTCTGAGCAAACTCCATTTTTTTTAAGCAGACCATTCTTGTGAAAGATGTTCATTGTCCAAGCAAACTCCACCCCCTTATCAGCTGACTTTTCTTGTGAAACATTTATATTCGGAGCAAACTCCACCCCTTTTTCAGCAGACCTTGTATGTGAAAGATGTTCATAGGCCAAATTAACTCCACCACTTTCTCCAGCAGACCTACCTTGTGCAAGATCTTGATAGTCTGAGCAAAATCCATTTTTTTTTAAGCAGACCATTCTTGGGAAAGATGTTCATTGTCCAAGCAAACTCCACCCCCTTATCAGCTGACTTTTCTTGTGAAACATTTATATTCGGAGCAAACTCCACCACTTTCTTCAGCAGACCTTTCTTGTGCAAGATTTTGATAGTCTGAGCAAACTCCATTTTTTTTTCAAGCAGACCTTTCTTGTAAAAAATCTTGACAGTCCAAGCAAACTCCACCTTCCTTGTGGAAGATGTTTATTGTCCGAGCAAACTCCACCCCTTTGATATAGGTATAATGTGTATGCACATGTCTTCATTAAAATTACAAACTAGTTACTGGTTCCCAACCTAGGTCGACAAAAGAGCTAGCGACCTATGGAAGCCACTCTTCACAGAATCTTCAGTTCTGGATCCTGTCAGTCTTCCTGTCATAAGTTTTTTGATATACATAATTCCCATTTGTTAAATTCTTTTTTCCTCTCCTCACAGATCATTGTTCCCTCCTCTTATCTTAGGAATATCAGAGAAAAAATCCCAGAATACAATTTCTCAAAATATTTAAAATTTATTTTCCTCTATTAATTAACTACAAAAAATCCTAAAATATTTCGAAGGAGTTTCTCTCCTTCTGTATATGCTGCTGTATATATTTTCTTTTCAAGCTAACTATAGACTACCTTTCATGGAGGTCTCCTCTACAAATCAGTCAAACTTGTGTCCTACAAATTGTAAGAGACGTCGACGACCACAACCATAATGACGACCATGAGGATCATCATCGTCATCGTTATCGTCATCGTCATCGTCATCGTCATCGTCATCGTCATCGTCATCGTCATCATCATCATCATCAGCAGATGACTACCGTTATTAAATAATAATAAAGTTGGATCCAGAAAATTGTTCAGAAAGGGTTTTCTCATTTCCTGTATTAAATATATCCTTCCCTAGTCTTCTGTTCATAATGTAACGATATTTAAATTATATGTATATATGTATATACAAATTAAAGCTGGTTTTATTGTCCATGCAAACAAATAATTTAGTGAATTATGGTTGTTAGTTTTTTTTTTTTTAAAGCATGTTAGTGTAGTTACTGCTAGTTCACATTATGTGTTTTCATTTTAAACAAATAACAGCAACCAACGGTGCAGTGCAGTACTGGAATCACTCAGTTTACTATTTACTATGAGATAGAGGGTGATGTTTCTTCCAGACTAGAGGCTGGAACCACAGATCCTAATGCTGAGAGTTTTACAATTGATGGGTCACTTCTAGAACCAGGGACGACCTATAACATTGCAGTGACTGTTGCTACAGACCAGGAAAGTGCTCTGAGTGAAGGAAGTTTAGTGACTAGAGCAGGTAACCATGGTAATACAGAAAGGATCAGTATTAATTTGGGAATGTAATGAAATGTGTTGAAAAAAAGAGTTTCTATTTGATAGGTCTTAATTTGTGAATGAATGTGAACTTTTACAATACTCATTGACAAAAAGAAAAGAAAATAATGTTATATTATACATGTAAAAGTTGCCATTCTTTAAGCTTAAGTTTCTTTAACTTTTCATTCAAGGGAGTGAGCCTCCTTCCTCACCTGTTTATCTAGTTGCCCTGGTGATTCCAGTCCTGCTCATCATTATTCTGTTGGTGGTGATAATCAAGAGGTAAGGTGACCATCATATTTAAATATTAAGTTTGGTATTAAAGCTAAATACGAACTGCCTGATCCTTGGCCTGATTCTTTCCCTGATTGATCTGAAGTGGATGATCTGGGCTTCAACCAATGTTTTGGTTGGGACTGTGAGCTTGCTGGGTAGGGACCAAGGGTGGTGGGAGGTTTGGCATCAATTCAGATAGTCTGTCAATTCAGTACACAATCTAGCATGACCTCTCACTACATGCATGGATATCCAGCATGTCTAATTAAAAGATCTGAAGCAAACCTAAAAGATCAGCATCATTTATTTAATTTTCTTGGGGGGAGAGGTGGGAGGGGAGGGGGGTGGAAATTTAACCTAAAGAGTTTTCCACAAACTTTTAAAGATGGTTCACGGACCTTTGGGTTGATAATGGTTCCTCCACTTTGATGTCGTGCTAGTGAACATGCCACGGAACAAACACCTC